>NC_139449.1:9743782-10335956 GCF_963924565.1 Ascidiella aspersa
TAGACCACCCTGATCTATATATCTTGATGCTTCAGCAAACTTGCGCGGACATATGGTACAAAGTAATGTGCGTTATTTATTAATAACGTACAGTTTGATGAATCCTTTTTTTGTTTAGATTTCTCAAAATAGCGTATGGCACAACGACGGTATTCCAAGCATTTTTATCATTCTGATTTTACGGCGACATGCCTGAATAACTGCGCCAGGTATTTTGTCTATGACAAGCCATAAACTGAAGAAAAATAGTTTGAGAAATACATTGTAATTTCTGATATGTTTGAAGAGATTATTCTAGCGAAGTTGTGAGGACAAATGGAATTAAACGATGGTAATGTGCGATTGCGCATCAAAGACCACGTTTTATTTTTATTGACAGGCCGGAGGTGTTTTACCACAGAATTCGTCAATGATTGAAGTAAATGTGTAAAAGTTTATTTATTTGTCTAATTCGGCTTGTCATAATCCCTTTGGTAAAGTAAATCACCAAAAGCTTCAGAAGTGAAATGTTTTCTTATACAGTAACTATATTAGGTTTATTGAAAAGAAAAGTCTCAAATCTAAATATTAAATAAGTAGCAGTCACACTGAAGGCCGCATGCTGTAACCTGATTTACTAGATGACATATAAAACGACGTTTCGTTAACTCCAATCAAAACAAGAGGAACCATCTTCAAGTGAATCAATATAGGGCGCCAAATTTGGTGGAGCACATCAAACGAAAAAAGCTCTTTAAAACTCACAAATGCATCGTACAGTAAGAGTACAGCTGAAGTAATTTGAATAAATATTGTTCGACGACCTAATTAATTGCTTACCTAGATTTGCCCTGAATAAGCGCTGAACTTTTTTTTGTTTTTGTGCCGCTTTCTAAGGGCAACTAAAAAACGGAAAAATATTTCTTAAACTACTAATTGAATATCCTACTAAATGTTTGAACTTATCCGAAATGGACAATGCGATTTACTAGACTAAACGTGACGAATTTTAGGATGTTTCAAAAAACCTGTTGCGCTTGCTATTTTCAGTATAGCATCATTAAACCGCCGTGTAAATATAAACAGTTATTCCAACCGCCTCTCCGGCAATATCCAAATTTTCAATCTGGGCGATATAAGTCCCGACTTTATGTTGAACCGAAAATATCTTATATTTCTGACTGGCGTACTTTATCCGCTGTGAGAGCAGCTGATTGCTTTCAGCTTGACTATGGCCCTTGTTTCGTTGCGTCCACGCGTGCGTGAAGTTACTTTTAAAGCTTGCACGCAGATGAAGGTTTATGAAAAAGGAAAAGATTTACTTCGTCATGCCAAATAACCCACGTACTTTGCCGTAAAGTGTACAAGACTTACCCACCTTTCATCAGCATTCAGTATTGCTACATATCTGAGAAAGTCATCTTTTACCGTTTCAGTTTTTCTTATATTTCAGCCTATATATTTGCTTAATTAATGCTGCGACTAAGATGCACTCTAAATAGGCTACCTCGGTTCAAAAAGTTTTTGGCAGATATATTAAAAAGAAGTCAAATGGTGCATAGCAAATTGCGACAAATCATCATGTTTAAAATTTTTTATACGACTAATTATGTATGCTAACTTCAGTCAGTATTCAGAATTGATTAGCATTACCGAAAAGACAGTTTTTTGGTATTTAGGAAAAATAATGCCCTTTTAACATTTCCATACAGCTTATTGTGAATCGCACAAAAATATCACATTACCTTAGGCTTAAAGTTTGGCTTTACTTTGTCTGAAACGCTTTGCACTGTAATAAAGCGATAAAATGTCACGATACTCTTCGCTGTTGAATTTTCTTTCTCCAAGGGCAAAAACTTAATCGCACACAGTGAAAAAAAACAGACTATACTGCGGTTTATCACAATAAGTTTTCTCGTGGGAATTTTCGAGGGCAGTGGTTCCCAACTGTAGTTTTTTTTCTTCTATGCAAAACGAACCTGGCGCGATTGATCTAGAACAGATGTGGGCAAATATATTCAATGGAAGGGCCATTTGCAGAAAGTGCAGTAGCAGAGAGCCTCAAAGTCATTTTAATACACAAATGGTACCGGTAAATAACGTAAGTTCAGCAATAATAACAGAATTGTAACGTAACAAAACGGGAATAATTAGCACAATGATAAAACGTTATTGACAAAATAACACGCACAATATTTATCAATATCAGTCTTTTGTTTGATTTGCTAATCTCTGAAACATTAGCAATGAAATTGCGTTGACTTGCTGTACACTAACTCTTCGGATTCTGTGTCTATTGTGACGTCATAAACTAAATGCTGGCCTAAATAAAGAAAAGAAAAATATACCGTTTGATAAACGGTGATACGGAATCTTAGTAGCCTTACGGAATTTTACTATTCGACTAGAAGAGCAACAAAAAACATGCCGGTACGTCGCATGTGGCTCGCGAGCCGCAGTTTGCCCACCCCTGATCTCGAATGTCCAGGAGGTATGAACGCAGTTAAACTTAACTGGAATTTCGTTCTCCTCTTAATGTTTTCGAAATTTCGACATTTTGAAAAGTGTTCTTTCCTTATGCAGCAAATATTAATCGATTGCTAATTTAATTTAATCGAATAAATCGTGTTTCAATTGTAGAAACGAATCAAAGTCCTGATGTGTTATTTTTCTTCTGTTGATTATAATTTTTGTTTTTTTGGTCTATTTTTTTTAAATGTTGCTGTCAAAAAGCAAAATAACCGACCCAGTAGAATTGTCGGGTCATCTCAATGTGTGCGTTTTCATACGTTGGGTAACACTACACTTAAAGGTCCCTGTAGGGTGTTTATAAGTTTAGCTGTTTCATGACGTCATGATATGACGTAACTTATAACGTCCCCCCCCCATTATTTTAATAGGTTTTGCGGCCCATTGAAATTTTAAAGTGGCATTAATACAAACACTTATGTTTAAATGTTGGACATCCCTGTTGTAAACGCTCGAGATTGAACCATTAGAGAATATTATGATGTTTTAAATATAGGCTTGGTAATGTTTGAAGGGGGCACGCTGCAATGCTCACTCGACCAAACTCTAACTTAAGTCTATTTAAACAACATAGACGCAAAAATTTTCGGGTTCTGGGCTAATCTTAATTATGCTTGCAGAATATGTCTTTCATTTTTATAAAGTCGATTTAGCCCAAATTAAGGCGTCCTACGTTCCATCGAACCTTTGACAATAAAAGTTCTGGAAACTTAAACGCGTTTTTTGTTTGGCGCGAATCGATAACATCTTTGTATTTTAGCTTTTGTATTGAAACTAAAAAACACCTTTATGACCTATAAAACTAACAAAACAAGCGAAATGTTTGCTGTTTTTACGGTTATTTTTATGAATTTACATCAAGACGTACCTTTGTGACGTCATCCGTGATAAAAATTGTCCACAAACAAAAATCCTGGATTCGCGCCTTATAGATGAATAATTTAATTAGGTTTAAAATCTTTTTTTACAGTCACGCAGATGGTTTAACCTACAGACATTGATTAAATGCCGCAGACGGCATCCTTATAAATTAAATGCCGCAGACGGCATCCTTAAAAAGTGTTACTTTTGTTATGGTGAAGCAATTAACCAATGTCAGAAACAATCAGAAGCAAACTGCAGTGGAACGACCAGTCTTGGCTGATTTGTGATATAGGCTATACATTTTCTCCCATCACGGCGAAATGCAAACAATCACATTGCATGTTATAAAGTTTCTATTTATCTAACGTGTAGCTCTATACGTAGGTGAGAAGAAAGTATATATATTACGCGAGTTGAAAAAGTATTTTCAATATTTAGCCCTCTCACGAAACAATTGTCCTTAAAATTGTTTAGTTACATTACCACATAAATTTTCCATAAACAATGGCTATAACGCTAGGTTAGTAGATCTGCACGAATATGTTACAACATAATAACAATAGTGATAAGGGCTTACGACATGCTGGATTGTTTTGTTTGGTTTAACCAATTGAAATTCAGCTATGATTGCGCTTATTGCAGTGGAAATGTTTTACAAGCCGGAACAACACCAGTAGTCCTTAAGCACTTAGGCAGATACTCTTTATTTAACAAGCGTAACGCCAGGTATTTTGTCTGGTGTAAAATTTAAATAAAACATCAATTGTCACTGCTTATATTTATTATGTAAAACTAAACATTACGATAATATAGAAAAAATTATTATTAGCATGTCTCGACGGCCTCGCGTTATTCAAGTGGATTCATGATACCCCCAAAGAAGTTAGCTTTTAACAGTTTTAAAAAGAAAATTTGGAAATATAGTCCTAATAGAAATCACATGTATCGCGCGATTCATTCTAGGTGACGCTGTTTGGAAAAACGACCAGGATACCAGATCGTGAGGTTTCGATCTTTTTATCGCAACAAGCTTGCTGGTGAGTTAGCCATGTTGTTTCTGACTTTTATTATCGTTGAAAATCCACCTTATTTGTAACTATTTTCGCTTAAGAAAGCCCTAGATGTAAGTTAGGATGTTTAGTAAATAAGACGATTTGCTGTTATGATAAGTAGTTGCGGCATAAACAGTATTTAGGCCAGGTAAGTTGTGTTTTCAGATACGATGTTTGTTTTTTATTTTGGTTATTATCGAAGCCAGGCTGTGATGTACCGTTTGCAGCTGGTCAAAACTTAACCAAAAGTAAAGTTATAAGACGGTCGCCGTAACAACCAGAACGAAGTGTGTTACAGCAATTCCATATCATAACGCACAGCAACTCAGAAATGAAGCAATCTTTGTTTTTGGTCTATTCGACTCCCCAACTGCGTTTTACCACGTTTAGCCTATTTTACCAGAAGTTGTTCTGTAGTTTAATCTAAAACTAACATCTTTTTTCTTGCAAAATATTTGAAAAATTGGTGCTGGTCTGGAATCCTATCACGTTTATTTTAACAGCAACGAAACAAGTTGTTAAAAGTAAAAATTGCAAGAAAAAGTATAAATATTTTAGAATTAATATAGTAATAATACATGACCAACTCGAACCAGAGCGCTAACTGTCACCCTAACCCAAGTAATGTTAGCAAAATAAACCCCTGGACGAAAATGTGGTATGAATCTAGACTAGCGCCAGAAAATGTTGTGTAAATTGCTGCACTGTCTGAAATCAGGGTTACAAGTCTAGAAACCTACCAAGGATTTCAAACCGTTAAAGTTTTTGTTTGAACTATATTAATTTTCTAATTTAACAGGTAACCATGGCGCCAAGAAAGGCCAAGACCGAAAAAGTTGAGGAAGTCGTTCAGTTGGGCCCCCAAGTGGCTGAGGGCGAAAATGTTTTTGGCGTTGCCCATATCTATGCCTCCTTCAACGACACATTTGTCCACGTGACTGATTTGTCTGGGAAGTAAGAGCTGTTTGTATTTTTTTATTGTTACCAGATTAAAAAGTAAGGCCTGCCATTGGATATGTTTATTGCTCAAATGCGCAAAATGTCTCGCTAACGGCAACAATCCAAATTTCCAATCTGGGTTTGTTATATATAAAATCATCATTAATTCTAGGTTATGTGTCATCCAAGTCCAGTCCAAACTTATGATATAGAACGCTTCACCTCTTTTTTTACACAATTAGCTGCAGGTCACTATGAGACTGTGACAAGTGCACCAGCGATTTTTTTCAACAGACTAGACCTGCACCCCTGGAAAATAAATATGCATTCGGGTGTTTCCAAATTTTCAGCTGTGCACCCGCAAAATCTTGTTAAGATATGCCACATTTTCCAGTTGCAGTTGTGCATTTCATAAAACATTGAGTCAGCAAATGTATGAAAATTAAACTTAATAATTTTAAGCTGCTTAAATATCCAATCTGGCCTTAGAAATTTTATATTTCACAGATTTAAGTTAACAACAAAGAACAACTTGTTTTACATATATACAAAACTATGAGAAACTAGCAACAAAGGTGCAATTCAAGCAACTAACATACTGCTGTAGGATGCTACAATGTATGCCTGAATAATCTAATTGTGCTTTGTTATTCCTAGGGAAACAATTGTACGAGTGACTGGTGGAATGAAGGTGAAGGCTGACCGCGATGAAGCTTCCCCATATGCTGCTATGTTGGCTGCTCAAGATGTTGCTGTTAGGTGTGTTTTTTGTTTACCTTTGATTCGAGAATATAACGCTTTAAAGTAAAAAAATCAGTTTATTACATTGCTGCTATAAACTGTTACTTATGGCGGGAAGGGAAAAACGAATAAATTATGTTAACAAAATAAATGTTAAATATTCACTTTTTTGTTTCCTATTATATGTATAGAGCCATGTAATGTAGTAACACTGTCACAAGCATACTATTTTATTTAAACCAGTGCTTCCCAACCAGTGGGTCCCAACCGCAGAAGCATTCCTAAATGTTACAATTCTCTATTAGATCTGGAAATTACGGCATTATCATTACCTAATTTTAATGCAACAATGTAGCAAATACTTATCAATTAGATGTGTGTTGCCGCATTAACTATTTCAGTATATATGCCAATAGTAAATATGCTGGTTTTATGTTTCTGATAATCTCATTTTTAATTGGATGCATTTTAAATTATTGCTTAACTAGTGTTAATGTAATTTATTTCTTTTATTTGATTCTTTTTATAGTCACATACATCTTTGTGACATATTGATATACAGTATCTCATTGTGGGTCACAAACTAAATAAAGATTGGGAAGCACTGATTTAAACCATTGAAATTGATCTGCTGGTCACTATCGAAGCCAGTGTGCACTATTTTGCTGTGCTGCTGGTCAAACCTTGACCTACATTAATGTTATACGACGGTCGCTGTTACAACTACCAGTATGTCAACGGCAATTCCATACAATAATGAACATTACTAGGTTTTCCTATCATTGATACATGTTAATTCCATACCAACTCGTAATGTAAATCAACAAACAAAAATAACCATTGTAAATATTTTTTAACACCATGGAAGCTTTTTTTTTTCAGCACCCATATATTTTTTAGCTTCTAACTCTGGATATAAATTATATGTAAAAACAAATTATGTTATAATAAAGATTTTTTATGATTTTGAAAATGTTTGCGAAACTTATTTGCCGAAAAAAAAAAATTTACCTTCTAACTTGCTGCACTGTTTGAACTTTCTGATGTGTTAATTGCTTTTTGAACAGATGCAAGGAAATTGGCATCAATGCTCTTCATATTAAACTGAGAGCAACTGGCGGCACACGAACCAAGACTCCAGGACCCGGCGCACAAAGTGCCCTTCGTGCTCTTGCTAGATCTGGAATGAAAATCGGAAGAATCGGTTTGTGAATAGTTTTTTTTTTGTTTATTCAGTTTTAAATAATTTCTGTTTAAAAATGCAAATCGTTCTTCATTAGATAATAATACTTAAACCTCACTTAAGAAATATCACATTTCTTAAAATCCATAATATCTTCTTTAATTCATACAAGTATTGGTTCTCAACCTGTGGTTTATGAGAAAGTTTGAAGGATACCGCATAACATGTCTTAGTTTTTAGTTGATAGGCTAATAAATTATATTAGTCTTGAAAAATATTTTCCTTGAATTTCAATGTTTATATACTTTTAGTTTGTGTACGGTAAGTATATTTAGTATGTGTACACACTCAATGCTATTTGTACAGTATTTTGTTTTATTTTGGCTGTTTTAAACATTAAAACGGGTCCACAAGGTGAAAAATATTGTCAATCTTTGAATTTGGTCATCATCGAAGCCAGGCTGTGATTGCATAGTTTACAGCTGGTCAAAACTTGACCAATATTATTAGAAGTACTGCTGACGGTCGTTGACTTGACTTAAAGTGCAAGGCGGCATATCTAAAGTGGTATACAAACTTTTTGTAATCTTTGTATATGGCCGTATTTGTCCTAATTCTAAATAGAGAAATCAGGTGGCACTGTATAAAGACAAATTGTATTTGATTCTCGACAAGCTGTCGCACAACCGTGCTTCATCAGGTCAAAGTATAAAACTTTAATCAGGACCCTAGAACAGCCTAGGGTAACACACTGCTTTTTTAATTCTCTTCAAGTTAAACATACCAAAATTTATAAGATAATAATGTTTTCTACATTTGTTACAAACAGGGTTCTTTCAATCTCAATTAAACAGCATAAATTTTATGGCCATGGCATTTCTCAATCCTCAATCAAAAGGATTTTTGCTGTGTTTGACATCAAAGATAAACTTAACAGTGTTATTCATTCATTTATTTGTGAATGTTTTTTTTCTTTCATGAATGAACTTGCAACACATGCTGGCTTACCTTGTTTTTTTAAAAAAACTAAAATAAAACTTTATTTTTGCAGAGGACGTTACCCCGATTCCGTCGGACAGCACGAGGAGGAAGGGTGGTCGACGTGGTCGCAGGTTGTAAATCAACCAACAAATAAATAAAATTCGGAAAAAGTCGGAAGTCGTATTTTCCTTAAGAGACGCTTCTTAGACTAAGTGGTGCCAAAATAGACTTTTTGTTCCGAGGAAGTTTACGAGTTAGTGGCTTTAAAACAGCCTATATAAGCTGTTGTCTAACATTTATTGATCAATGGACGATGGACTAAGTGTTTTTTTCGCATTTCTGAAAGTTAGCGGAGTGTCTTAAATTGACATGTTTTACGGAAGAAGGCAGTTGGTGGCCTAATTAATAAGGAACCCAAATTCTACAAAAAAAGCTAGTGAATTGCACGCGTCAAGGTTGTAGTCGAAAAATCAGTTATGTAAGAGCTCTTCGTATTCAGTTAGCAGCTAGAACAGTGCTGCGGAGTGGTTTAAAATTAACCCGGGTCCGGCTTGAAGCCTGTATTCCGCCAATTAACTAAATAACGTAGATATTACGCAATCCGCTTGAAGGGGTATTGTAGAGTACGTATTGTTATTTGTTGTTATTATTCGAACTTAAATGTTTTATAACAAACTTCTTGACGAGGCCAAACCGCAGACCTCTCAGCTCTCACCATTAAACATTTGACCGTGTCTATAAACAAGTAACACGGAAATGTTACCCGTGAACACGCCTCTGTTAAATGCTGGTATGGCCAGACGATATGTACAAAAGCTGTGGGAATTAAGCCAAACGAGGCTGACGAAATTAATCAACTGGAATAATGTAATCAACTTAAGTATTATGCTGGATTGTTAGTTCTGCGCATGGACCTTAAGCTATTCCTGTAAGTTGATTGCTGTTCTGATGTTGTTCAATAAACTCAGAAACGTTTAACACCTTGTTGTGGCTAAGCTGTTGGAAAACGCAACCGGAAATCACCCTTACCCAATGGAATCGGATTCAAATCATAGCAGAAACAGCATCAGCTTCAAACTCAATCAGATTTAGCCCTGTAGTGTCGTATAATTCATTCACTCACGATACATGATTGGAAAATATTGCACCATATGCCAAGGATGGCGATCTTTTCATCGCGCGGTTCAAAAACACGACCTTAACCCTTACAAAATGCACAAGTGGGTCATATTTGCTAAATTTATGTGAAACTTTGCTGCTGCGTCGTTTCAAGTGCCATTGCCTGGGTTGGTAATGCAAGGTTTCGGGCAATTTCCAAATTAGGATTCCCACGAATATTCAGAACCTAAATAGTTAATAAATGCTGCAGCATTTTTGATGAGATTAGGGTATAGCAGTTCAGAAGAAAGTTTTTCAGCAGGGTTTTCAGAATTTTTAGTCTGCTAGCTCTGAATTTCACATCGTCACCCTTTACGTTTTGCACCAAATGGTTTTAGTCCTCGGCTTTTCTGCACGCTTTTGTTGAAGTGCAGTTAATGTAGGGCCTATACTCGTCACCCTATAACACTTTTGCACGACCCGAAGATTGGAAAGCCCTGATTTAAACAAAATAATGCTATCTAACGAGATATGTTTTTTACATTTATTATTTCCTGAAAATCATTGACAACATTTCGGTATTTCTAGAGAGACAAGTGGGTCATTAAGAAAATGTGGCGGGCCACTTCGTGACCCGCGGGCCAGTGGTTCGCCATCCCTGCCGTATGCTATTCCACCTTTACAATTTCTTATCAGTTAAAAATTTGGTACTGCGCACGTCGGATTCTGACGTGGCCTTACTCAAATCCGACTTCCGTAAAACAAACCGACTCCTCGATTTCGACTCTGCAGCCCTTGCTAGGACTGCGGTGGTCGTGAGAGTTTGGATATCTGGATATTCGCACAATGTTTTTAGCACTGACAAACATACTTCACAGAAAAAACTTACCGTCTTATTGTAAAAATAATTAGTTTCGCAACTTAATAACGTTTTATTCGATGAAGATTTTGTTACCTAGTAAAATCCAAAAACTCTTTGGTAAAATCTATTTTATAACTTTGGAAAATCTAAAACTACAGCTTTAGCTCTCATGCGGTTTCCAGACAAAGCTTTCTTTACGATGGTAAAACGTTAAGTACCGATGGATGATTAGCCATCGATTAAATACTATCTTTCTAATGTTGTACGTAAACAGTTTTAAATGTTCCGATTTAGGCTATGGGTATGTCGCCACGTCTTTATTAAGACAAATAAGAAGGTTGATAAATTAATTATCATTGTTGTTATAATGTCTATCAATCAAATTTTTATCTTATTTTGTCGTCACAACATTCGTAGCTAATTGACGTAAATTTTACATAGTGCAACTTTAGAAAGAAACGAAATTTTTACAAAGTTTTACTTTTGATATCATTTATTATTGTGTTTCGTTTTATAATAAACCGTCTTAAATTTTAGGAATTGTTTGTTGTAGTGCGACTACCATAACTTAAGCTGGGACGCACTTTCTTGGTTTTCAATTGTTTAAAGTTGATTATTTCCAATGAAGTTGTATACCTGTAATGAATTAAGGACCCTTCTCCTAATCCGTTATAGTAAATCTAGAAACGGATTACTGTAAAAAAAATTTGGGAGCTGGTCTAGAATCCTACCACAACGAAACACCTTTTGGGTTAGGGTGCGGGTTAGCGTTTGGGTAAAGGTGGGTCAAGTATTATTATTAAATAAAGAATATAATAATACTTGACCCACCCACACCCAAACGCTAACCCGCAACCTAACTCAAATTTTGTGCGTTGATTTTAGAACTGTGGTAGGATTCTAGACCAGCGCCAAAATTTGTCTCCACTTTTTTAACTTTAAATTTTGTGGTGTTGGTCTATAATCCTGCCACAGTTATTAAATCAGCACGGGTAACACTAATTTACGGAATGATGAATGGTCGGAATGGTCGGAACGCTCACAGTATTATTAATAAATATAATAACACTTGACCCACCTTCACCTAAACGCTAACCCCCACCCTAACGCAAATGTTGTGCGTTGATTTAATAATTGTTTTAACGGGGTAACACTTAAATTATTGAGCGTTCCGACCATTCTGACCATTCATCATTCCGTAAATTAGTATTACCCAATCAGCACACACTATTTCAAATAGTCTATTTGGGTTAGGATGGGCCAGTCTGGAAAGTATGGCAGGTTTCGACGAGTTCTTGCGGGTAAACGGCTGAAAAAATCTGGGTAGCCAGGTGCAACAAAGATATAAAACTTTTTTTCAAAAATCTGGTGCAATCTGTATACCATTGTCATTTCAGTATTAGGGTTCCTCTCCGGGAATGTTTCGACTGGAAATTCCCGGGATTTCCTGCGAATTAACAATCACAGATCCCGGGAATTTTTTTTTCATAATCCCGGTTCTTAGGCAACATAGCAAAACTTAAAAAAATTGTCATTTTTGAATAATATATAGAAAAAAATGTTACCAAACATATTAAAGTCATTGCTTGAGTTGCTTTTTTTGTGTTTTTTTTCTGAAAAAACAAATAAGGGTGCTGACTTTAAAACGAGAACATCTTGTAAGATTGCAGAAGCAACAGAACATAATTTAGCTTAATTAAACGTTTGGAGCTAATATAAAGTAATTTTAATCATCATAATGATGTAATTAGGGCATGAAAATTTCGTCAGGATTCTCGGGAAATTTCATTTGTCAATCCTGTTTCCCGGGAGTAAAAAAATTCGGGAAAAAGAGGATCCCTACTGTGTATTGCATATATTGCACTATTAACATATGCCGCACAAGCGTATTACATATCTCGGGTGCAGTTCAGATGTTTTTCCAGGTACATTTTTGAATGATAGAAAAAACTCGCGGGTGCACTTGCCATACTTTCCACAGTTGAGGATGGGGTCAAGTATTATTATATTTGTTATTTAATAATATTGCATATCCTATCCTAACCCAATTAATGCGTTATGGTGGGGTTTTAGACCAGCGCCAATTTTTGTTTATTGCCTCAGTTTTCAAAATTATGTCCACTGCCTTGTCACCAGTCTTGAAAGTACAGCAAATCTCTCTGAATATCTCCCCGACCCACAGCTAAAAGAATTGAAGAGGCTATTTGCCCGGATCGCCCTTTTACCGAACTGTGAAAATATTGTTTACAGGTCACATCAAGGGTCAAAAGTGCACCCTGCTGGAATGCTTGTTTAACATATTGGAAATTTAAAAAGTCAATTAGAAATCGTTCTGGCTATTTCCTTTTCCCCTTTGCATCCTGCCTACCGAGGTCGTTAACTGACCAGTTAATCCTTAACACATTCACTTTTCCTGGACTTTAGTTTTATTCAAATTCTACTGCAAACCAGGCACAGCAAAATGTATGCCTTACTGGCGAGATGTGTTTTTCGCTGTGCTTTAAGATATTTTATTGAAAGCGAAGTTTTCGTAATTTTTCGAATGTACATTAAATTTATAAGCGACCTGACATTATGTAACTTGAAATGCAATGCCAGTTTGTTTATTTTCGATTTAGTGGATTTCAAATAGCACCACTTGTTTGATACTCATTGGTATCTGTATAATTAAAGAGCATTAAATATTCCATTCCATATTGGTAATTTTGACCTCGGCCTGGCATAAATGTGCTGGAGATAAACTTAGTTGCACTCTCACATGGTACATTTCTCTCATAATTGCCATGGATGAATTTTCCGCAAAAAGTTAATCAAACACACAAAACTTTGGAGTTCTCCATTTAATGACAATTTTTTTTTATGAAAATTTTTATGATTAATTTTATTACCATTGCATTATATTGATGATTTATGAATTTCTTAGAACTGTAGAATTCCTTTTTGTGCACTTGACAAACACTCAAGCAGATCTTATGGCTGTTGTCATTTTTGTCAAGCTAAAAATAATGCTATGTGTTGTTGTTTTGTTGTCAAATTCTTCAATTTGTTTTAAATGTTTTTACAAGTAAATGCTTGTGCAACAAGTTGAATTGTTTTTTTGGCACATTGATGCTTTGTTTATCTGACATGTGATTTTGCCATTTTTTTACCATTCTTGCCTAAAGCTTGCCAGTTGTTCAGAATGTACTTTGCCTGTTTGCAACCTCAGTTAGTATATTTGGTTTATTTTATATGATTTGTTAAATAGTATTCCAAGCTGAAGCATTGTTCTTTTCATGACTCATTTGACCTGCATGAAACAAACATGAAATTATCACCCCTTTTCATCCAACAATGACTTTCCAAATAATGCTTTTGATGCAAAACTGAAACTGGAACTATGTTGGCTTCAGGAAATATGTTTGATTGGAAGTAATCGTTAACTGTTTGGTTCTGTCTGATATGCAAATGTTTTAATTTTAAGTAATTGCCTTTGATAAGCCAGCATGCAGCTGTAATTTCTAATAGCTTGTAAGTGGTTTATGTTTATGTATTTGTGTGGCATAATCTGGTAAACAGATAGTTCTGCATAACACTCAGTTGTGTAGTGAAAACAGAAACAGGAGTTGCTAAACAAAGAACTTTGGATTGTACAAGGCTTAGTTTATTTTTATTTTATATTTTAGACATAACGACTTTTTAGTTTCTCCTAGGATTGGTGTTTCCCATATGCTTTTAGATGTATTGCCTATGTAACGTATCAAAAATGTCAGTTTGTCAGAAATTTTGGCATGGATTGTTTTAGTTTTTTGAAATCCTTTACCTTTATTAAGCAAAATTATATATTTCGTTCTGCCCTCTATGTAAATTGAAGCCCTAACAGCTTGTAGGAAGTATGTTGAAGTCCAGCTGACCTAAATTCCCCTGATTTGTTTTTCATTGTTTCCCCAGACCAAGTGGATAGATTAGGAGGTAAATGCTTACAGTACAACAACAGTGTAGCTTAGTTTTCAATAATACAGGCAATCTCTTTGTCAACATTCGGTCATTTACTATATCATGTTCAGGCAATCTTACTGAAGCAACCCTAATTTGTTATGTTTTCTTCATTTTTTGCTATCTATTTTTTATAATTTTTTTGGTTGAAATTAGCAAAATCAGTTTATGCGAGTTAAGGTAGTTATATTATATTTTGTAATAATATTTTATCTCTTGTACTTGCTTTGGACCTGTGGGTTCTATTATGTATTCATATTGATTTTTTCCTTTTGTTTCCAATTATAATGCTTTTAGCACCAATAAACTGTAAAACTAGGCATGAGAAAAGCTCTATTACAATCTGTGAGCTCAAAACCTTTGGATGTGTGCCCTTTAGTTAAAGAAAAGTAAAAAACATTCTTAACATTGATAAATTCCTTTTTATTTTTTATGCAGTTTTCTAAAGTTTGTAGTTTAAAATACATACGTTCTTTTTAACTAATTTATTAAATGGGTTAAAAAAATATATTGACGAAGACCAAAGTATTCTTTTTGTAACTGACAAGTTATTGAGTTTTTTTTTTGTTAGGTTTAAAAAATATTGTGTTAATAGATATTACAAGTATGATTGAGGTGCTATTAATAATTTGCACTAGTGTTTCTGTTGTAGTCAGGCATGCCCTTTTAGTAGGAGCACAATATGTTTATATTGATTTTTTTGAAGTGGTAGCAGTACAGTGTATGTAGGCTTGCTATATATATTATTCTGCATGCAAATCCTCTTGTTTGGCAAAGCACAATAACAGATTTAACAAATGTCATTTATAATTTCTTAAAACTTACCTGAAGGAAAACACATTCATATGAAAGACAACTACCTTCAGTAATAAAAAATAAATTTAAAGTAGACATAAATGACAACATGTGCTCTGAATCTTTATCCCATTGCCAATTTGTCACATGTTTTTTTATGATGGGTCAGCTTTTCTAAACCACCACGTACTGTACTTCCTTGTTTAAACACCCTGACTGGGTATGCTTTAACCTAAACACTGCACATATTAGTGAACCAATGTTTTTTTGTTTCCAAACTTTGTTTCCCACTAATTTATATAAAAGAACCATAAATTGGAAAAAGTTATTGTGTTGTATGATTAGTCTTCTGCAACAAAAATTCTTTAAAGTCTTCACTATTGACTAGCGATAATATCCCATTGAAGTCTACCTGATGCCAATTATCTGTATTCTTTCATACTCAGTTGGTATTGTTGGCCATCCTATACAAATCAGCCATGAATTGCTACCCAACGCAAAATTTTTTGGTTAAAAGGTAAATTCATTGAACAATAGTTATCTTAACAATAACAACTGATATCAATAAATTTCTTAACACCAACACCAAAGCAAATTAAATGATGACACAGTAATCTGCAAAAAATTCCTTAAATTTATTTTTGCTTGTTTAAGCATATTAGCCTGTCATTTAGTATTGGGTCAGATCTAATCGCCATACTTTTTGTTCAAAATATCTGGTATGTAGTATCACAGGATTGATATTAAATTACAGTCAGCCGAGCGACTAACATTTGGCACTCACCTCGACAATATAACACTCACCTAACATGTAGGCATGTTGCCTGTAAATTTTCGTCTGTCCCTAATGTTTTGTGTGGGTCTTTTTGCCATGTTTAATGCGCTTGTTTAGTTTGTAGTTACACAAGTGTATATCATTCTTGGCTTTAGCATGTTTTATTGCATATGAACAAGTTCAGTCCAGTTAATCTGATATCACCTACATTTTGTTGCTTATTTGCTTTGCCAGTCTTGGGTATCTGACATCAATACGCTTTCTGAAGCTACTTTTTATTATTTGAATTTAGGATGTATATCATACTTCAGCAACCCATCTTTATTGTAATAGCATTATCAATATTTTTCTTACTTTTTTGTGATGTGTTAAATGTTGTATGATTTGATGTAGGTTTGGTTCAGCCTATTCTGATAAATCGTAAACAAATTGGGTATATTTGACTATACAGAAACTTGAATAGACAAACCAACATTTTTTAGTAGTGTGGCTGTAAAATGAAAGGTATGTGGCTGCTGTTAATATTTAATTGAGCCCATGTATTGTTTACTTTAACTGAATCTTGTCACATTTGTAGTCCATCATTTATCTCATTGAGTTGAGCAGGACAGCATTGTCTATATTCTATTTTTTTTAATACGGTTTGCATAAACTGTTCTAGTTGTGTCTTATTTCACTTTCTTAGGTTTTGTAGATTGGTAAAAATACATCCCAGCTAATGACATAGTTAATTTTTGGATGTTGTGTCCATTATCTGCCTGTATATGATCTGTAACCAGCTCAAGAAATTCAAGGCACCTATTGAAGAAAACTGCAGGTATCCTAACTGGTAACATTTTTGTTTATTTTGATAAGCTTATCAATCTAGAGTAAAAATTGTGAAGCCAAATTGCTATAATGGCTTTTGTTAAAATTGTTTAGCATAAACAACCATAGTAAGGAAGTATGTACAAAATTATTTATATATATATTACTATTAAAAGTTTTTCATAATAAAAAATCAATGTTGCTCAACTATTCAATATGTTGGTAGGTTGGTAGGTTGGTAGGTTGGTTCATTGACTTAAAAACTACAAATGGCTTTATTGTCCATTTTGTTCTACTTGCAAACTGTCTATAAAATGCTGTATATAAATAATTTGCTGCAAACCAAAATATGCTTGACAATTATATCAGCTCTTACAGTTGAGTAAAACATGTAACCGAGGAATGTGTTTACTTTATCAAAAGTTGGCATGATCATTCCCCCAGTCCTTGAACTACCTAAAAAATAATTTTTACATTTGTTGAACAAAAATGTTGCTTTAAACAAGTGGTTGAAAACTGGGGTTCACAAGTGCTTGTCTAGGGTGCTGCCATGTATTATTTGTTTAAGAGAAATATTGACAACAAAATAAACCGAATTTACTAAACATTACATTGTACTGAGCAAAACCATGCACCAGTCTAACATTCTTTATATATAGGCAACTTGTAAAAGGGAAACAGTTGTAACGTTTTCCACAATTCAATAAATAAAACTACATATGATATAAATACATCCTTAAAACAATTTTGACGAAAAATATCTTTTTATTGTTATTCTATACTGTTTATTTGAATCCCTTTATAAATTTAAAGACTTTTGGTTTACGAAGTAAATTAATTTTAAAGTTACTTTACGGGTTTACAAGAAGTCTATTTTCAATTGTTTCAACATTTCTACTTTTTCTACTTTCTAGAAATTAAAAAGTCTTATTAGCCTGAATTAAGACTAAAGCGGTTATTACGTTAGGTAGTTGTTAAATGTGATTGGCATAAATTAGGATATTCTGGCCAAATTTGAAAGAATCTGTGCTGAAATATAATTGCTTGCCAATCGAAATAAGACTCCAGTGTCTCAAGACAGAAAACAGCTAAAAGCACTGTTTTAAACTTAAAAAAGTGTTTTGTTTAAAAAAAGTGTGTTTTCTGTTTCAAACTTTTAAATCATGGGTCAGCAACCTTTCGTGTGCAGTGCGCCATTCTATGAATAATGGCGACATATCAATGACTCGCAGGCCAAACACTTGTTTGGTTTTGCATTGTCAAACGGGGCTCTGAAGTTACACAACTCATACAAGATGAGGATTCAGCAATTCACTCATAGGGGTCATGGAAAATATGCTATTCAACCTAAACAATTTCCAGTTTGCTTCGTTATCAGTTTCGAAATTTGACTGCATGCGCATTGCGCACCTGTTGGACTCTGGTAGTTCTACCTAGTCTTACTCGAGTCCCAGTCCTACTCTGCAGCCCTGTTGTGATCTGACATCTTCCGTATCTTGGGAGACGCCATTCAACCTAATTTCATAAGATAAATTCTGTAAAGATACCCTAACCCTTCTAAAAAAAACAAACTGTAACATACACAATACTGTGCCGGCCGGTTTGAAATATACTTTGACGCTTTTTAGCCAATAAATAGAAGTGTTAACCATCAGTTTTGCTTTTTGCTTGGTTTTTCAGTAGCACAATAACACATGTGCTTACTTTAAAAAAATCCTTTGGAAACTCATTTTTTGGTTAAAACTTTAACATGCTAGATTAGAGAAAATGCACATTTTGCAATACAATATACATACACGCGCCGACCTTTTGAAATCCCAGGGCGTTTTCGTGAACTAGTGCTTACTCATTATTTTTAAAACAATGCGTTATGTCTCTTGTAGTTCAGAATAAATTCTACTCAACCAAAAAGCCTATACGTGCTCGCTGCTCAGTCTTGCATTAAAATGACCAAGGACTAGGTATATAGTGCCAATCTACTTTGATCAGTGTTTTGTAACTTATTATCCGTCATGGCATACTACATGCAGATGAAGCGAGACAAGCGAGAGCGGATTTTTTTTTAACTATACCGATATTACGTGGTCAAATTTTATCTACCCTCGTGATCTACCCCTCCTAACAGCGTTTTTGACGAACCGATAACGGTCCAATGTATCAAAGTGCACTGGTAGCCTTTGACAGACTGCGATGCAAGCAGGGCATGCTCATAAAACAACTGACCTGTGGTCAGATTCGATGACCTCTTGCCATAGCAAAATCACTGTATAGACTGAACTCAGAAGGGTACCAAATTTTAAAAGTGATATGGCCGCCAACAACTTTAGCTCGTAAATGCAGAAAAGCAAATGGTGAATATTTTCCAATGTATTGTGAGTGAATGAATTACATGAAACCCTTATAAGTGGATTGCCCACCTTATTTTAGTTACGTAAATTGGCGGAAGGCTGAACTCAGGACTGGACAAAATCTCACATTTGACCGAAGTCAGACTCTGGTTATTTTTAACCGAATCTAAACCCTGGTGGCAACTCACACATGACGCCGTGAGCAAAGTTGTCATTTTGTCTTTCTTGACTCGCTTGCTCCCCTTTGATTGTGTAGCTTAGTTGAACGACCACAATGCAGATATGGTAAATAGGTCATTAGTTCAAGCCTGCCTTGCTGGTATCATTAAACAACTATCAGCTGTCTGTCAAAGGCTCCCAGTCCCAATACAATGGGATTGACCAAATTGATGCAAAACGTTTAAGTTGTGAGAGCCATCGGGCCCTAATAAGATTTTTCACTAAGGGTATATATAATTTTACTTGTCATCCCAGCGGAACTACATGGGCACTGTGGTGCTTGTACTAAAAGTTATTGCTTTAAATCAAATTTGACCAGTTGACTTACCAACGATGCGCTTCAGTGAGAATGATAAGGTGAGGGTTGCTAAATTGGCAAGGGATACAGCTATTGTTGAACTGTTAACCACTGAACCTTAAACACTTTACTTGCAATGTCCTTTTCATTGCATGCAAGGTAGATATATAAACAGGCCACTCATATCTGTAAAATCACTACTCGTTTAATGAGGAATGACATTTAAAACATAAAAAATCCATTTTTTTTTTTTTTTTTTTTTTTTTTTTTTTTTTTTTTTTTTTTTGATCTCTGTTAGTGTGCCACATGTAGAAAGGTTTTTACAAAATTTATTACGGATCTATAAATTAGGACCTTCAATAGGTCTGATGAAAACAACAACTGATTTTTACTTAGGGTCACTTGCCCTGAGCGAATCACAATCACATTGGCGAGCGGGTGAGCGCAAAATGCCAACCGTGTATCTAATAAACACTTTTTTTAACACTCTTTTTCCAACAACTAAATATTGTGAGACAAACCATAAGGTAGCCTGGATTAAAATGACATAAACACTGGCACACTGAAAGCACAAGTATATTAGTTAGTCCACTTTTATATTGTGAACTATTTTTACTATGTTCCATCATTTGTATTTGGTTCTATTTTCCTTCTGTCCGCCACTGTATTTTTTATTCTAATATATGATGCACAATTTTTAAAATTTAATTCTACCTCGAACACCCCTAGACATTAGATTGTTTTTTTTTTGTTTCCAGGCAACCTTCTTAATAAAATGGCCCAGACCAATTCTTCTTCCTCAAACGAATCTACTAAGGGAAAGGGAGATTTGTCCACAAAGGTTTGTTTAACAGACTGATAATTTTGTACTGATGTAATGTAATGCTGCAAGTCTGTCTTTTTAAGCTGAAGATTGTACTTAAAAATAGAATGAACATCAAAGCCCATGTAACAGAAGTAAGGCTCATTTTGTAAAATAATTATCTGAAGCATACACAAAATGCTTCCTTCTTCTATCTAGGCTTTAAAATTCATTCCAAATGGCAAATAGTTCTGAAAACCAGTGCTTTTTTTTAACCGGGTGTATTGTGCACCCCAGGGTGTTCCTGAATTGTTAAAAGGGTGTAGCACATTGATGGGGTGTACTGGGTGTACAAGATACCACATTACAAAAAGCCTGTGATCAGGTATCATAATAAATAAACACGTTTATTACCAGACTGACTGGAGTGTACAATACATAGCATAACATGTATTTAAGCGTACATATCTATTTGTGACATCATAACTAAATATTTCTCTTGATAATCGATATTGTGAGGTACTAACTAGTTCTTCATAACCATTAATAGTTTTTCTTGGGAGTACACCTGGGTGTTTGTTTGTATAAGTTTAGTGCATTGCGTGGACAGAAGTGTACAAGTTCTTCAGTAAACGTAACAGTGTGTACTGTTCCAAAAAAGGTTGACAAGCACTGCTGTAAAGTTTTCATATTTTGATATATGTAAACATTTTGATTGCTTTATATAAAGATTAGTGTAAAATTTTACCGCAGATTGCTCTAAAATTGCTTCGCGTCACTGGGCAAACGCAGACCTTCTATTTTTCCCCGAACGACTCAGCATCCGATATTGCCAAACATGTTTTTGAACACTGGCCTGAAGGTAACAATGATGTTCATGTTGTACAATGTACATGTTAGTATGTCATAACTGACAACAAAAATTGCTGATTTCAAAGTCGGCCAAGAACCTTATTTTTATAATTTTAATATTTTCTCCAGGGTCAAAATTCCAAACCGAGGCCCAGAATACTGCCTAATTTATTGATTATCAATTTTCAAGTTAAACTTTTTTTAGCCTGTAATTTGTGGTTCATCCATACATTGTGCATCATCATGCTTAACCCACAGCCTAAATTTTTCTCAGACATTAAATAGCATAACCGGCTAATTGTCTTGTTAACACATGCAAACATGATTTTTGTTGCATAACCACTGCAATCACGGATTCATTATATTGGTGTCAATCAAGTTAATATTTTGCTTTTTTACAGTGAGCAATCATTTACTTGCTTCATTCCAGTATTTTTCCTTGCTTGGTCAAAATAAATGTTGTTTTGTTTACAAAAAATCACCTGATACATTGTGTAGCATTGGGTGTCACCGGGCAAAGTTAATAATTATTATTTTAGTACCTAGTTTAAAAAAATGTATATCTGTGTAACAGCATGATTTTGCAAGTCTGTGAAATATTATTAAACCCTATCTGTACATTTTTATTTGATCTTTGTCATTATTGTTTTGGTATAACATCCACGGGCCGTGGGTAAATCTAGACAAACAACTGATTACAAACCTATGTCATGTTAAAGATTTTAGTATTTTAAAGGGTGCATTTTTTTGTAAATACTAAATTGAAACAGATATTCACACTTGTTTGATCTGTTTGAACCCTTTTTCCAGACTGGACTGAAGAAACTGCGGATTCATACGATATGTTACGATTAATTTACCAAGGAAGGTTTATTCATGCCAACGCAACCCTTGGAGGTAATGTTAATTTTAGTTTTATGTTAATCATTATCTGCTTTAAAACCTTGAAAAAGCATTTTCAACTGTTTATTTTCATGAAATGTGACAGAAAATCGCAGTGCATTCATGAAAGCATCTTATAGAAATGTAAAAGTATGGGTTGTTGCAACATTTTTGGTTACATTATGAAAGTGCTAGAAGTAAAACATTCTCCTGTAAATTAAAATCTAAACCTACTAGCCAAAGGAATTGGTTATTTTTGAAAACTTTAAAAGTGCTTTTATATACCTTGTCCAAATTGCAAATTCCAAAAACTGAGCATACAGTATCTGTCTTTATTTTCTATTGCCCTATAGAGTTATTGTTCGATTTAATCATTCTGATTTTGCGGTGACATTTGTGGTCATACAGAATGTCATCGCACTACTTGCGGCTAATTCTTATGTTGTTACAGCTCTAAAAATTCCAGTTGGAAAAACGACAGTGATGCACTTAATATGCCGAAAAACCATGCCCGAACCCAACTCTCCAGGTAAGCACTAAGCAATGTGGTGTTTATAGCTGTTTCAAATTAAACATTAACGGCTAAAAACTACAATATGGTGAGCATATCCAATGAAAATTTAACAGTACTTAGGTACCTAAGTTTACTCTAAAATGCAGTAAATTGCAGCATTGGAACAAACACCAGGTGCAGTTTGTCATTCGTCCAATACTTACTAGCGTGTTAAATTACTAGTCACAAATATACCTTAATGTTTATTAGCAGGGCGATAAAATTTTGACTGGCCTAAAAAAGTCAAAAGTTTCACGTTAGGTAAAAAATTGTCAAAAATGTGTAACTCTAAAACTACAAAATAATCACAAACTGTAGCTAGCTTTTAAAATTGTCATTCAGTTAAACATTTAATCAAAGTTTAATTTTGAAAAACATCCAACATCATTAACGGAGCCATCGAAATTAACCACGCAAGCCTGGTTTGTCGCATTAGGTTTAAACTTCCGATTTTGCTTCATATAGTTCTGTATCTCTGATTGAGGCAGTATTACTGAACAGTATTTGTAGCGCATTTTTTTCGGTGGTGACTTGCATTTATACCATTTCCTAGTTCGATAATATTCTAACTTATTATTTGGCATGTTTTCAGCTTGTATTTTAACCTGTTTACTCAACAATTCTGTAAAATACCAAGCATCTTTTTTGTCTTTGGCATTTTTATAGTTGCCTATATCAACGTGAACATCAAAAGCAATTGTCTAACCATGCCAGGTCACTAACACAGTGCTTTGTACAACAATACGCTGTTCAAATCAATAGGTCAATATTTTTATTTTTCAGGTCAATTTTTTTTAAACCTTAAAATAAGGAAATCGCGTTACAGCCAAATAAGGAAACTTAGTGAAACTACCTGACTTAAGGTTGCCTTTTTACAATAGAAAACCTAATTATTATATTGCGGTTGCTATCCCTTGATATCGGGTATACTTCAACGTTCACAGATCAAAAAGGCAAGGAAAAGAGTCGCGAAGGGCGCTGTCAAATGTGCTGCTGCATTCTGTGACGCGAGTCGGCAAGAAGCACCGATTTACCGTTGATTCTGTACCTTGTTCTTTTTACTTGGCGCCAGGGCGTTTCTAGCTTTCTCGAAAGCGAGCGATGTTGAACATTGCTTGCCCCGTTTGTTTTTTTACGTCGTTTTCTTGCGTTTCTCTCGTGTTTGCGTGGCATTGTTCTACTTATACACTTTTCGCGCAATGGTGGCAGCGTTGTTGCATCTTTTTACTTGTACATTTCCCTGGCTTTTTGGCAACGGTTTACATCGGTGTTGGTGGGCAACCTTTTCGGTGACAAAAATGTAATCTTTTCGTTCCACCGACGTTCGAAAGCCATTTTGCGTACCCTGCAAGAATGAAATTATTTGTGTGCCATATTTAGGGCACGCATCAAACGAATGACCGCGCGTATTTTGCAGAATCAAAAAAAATATGTAAATAACATTTAAATCGTCGTGTACGAAGGCGCAAATATCCTTGTTGGACAACTGTAAAATTAACGCTATACGTTGCCTGGGGTGCTCTTAAGGTATAATCCTAATTTTTAAGTGCGAAGCGGGAACAATAAGAGTTTCCACTTTTGTTGTGCAGTACCACATTGTATAGATCTTGCGAAATTGTGTCTATATGAAGCGAATCGATTAGATTTGTTTCCACGAAAGAAAACCCTTAATTTCTATTTGCGTTTTTCACCTTAAGCTGTTCGCCTAAAGGACTCCCTTGCTTATCTCTTTTTAAAAACACTGTATACTCCTCGACTGCGACCAGCTGATTTTTATTGGGGCACGCACAAATACGGAACCAAAAGTTCATCTTTGTCGACTTCGTTCAACTAGTCTTGTTTCCTTCGCTGGTGACATACATAGACTTCTTCTAATCAAATTCAAACACGTCTTCCTTAAAGGTAAACCTTTGATTGATTATAATTTAACCCTAGGGTTCTCCAAATCTTAACGGATATGTCGTGCCTCACATTTTCGCGTTAAGAAAGTTTACCGAGAAGACCTGTTATTATCTTTGACAAATTGCCCCTGGTTTTCAGATAGCATGATCAGAAAGGAATAGCTGCTATATTCTATACGTTTCCAACCACGAGATTTTTTATCGTAGCAGCGCATTTTGTTCCATACAATAAATTTCACAGTTGATTTTCTGACGACATCGCTTTTCGTATTTATCAGCGTTTTCTTCATATAATAATGTTTTTTGTATTGTTCATTGCACGTGTAAGCACAGCCTTTAAACGATATACTCGTGATGCAGTTGTGCACGACGTCGGGCGGTTGTGCTTGACGCTGTAATCAATAAAAAAATTTCCGATATTTGAAAGAGGTGTACACTGGAAACCTCAAACCGATTTTAGATGCGGCACCGTTGGACTCCAGCCATAAGACCTAGATAAGAACAACCTCAACGTCGAAATACGACCTATAATTGGTCACAATCAGGCCTAAACAACATTTTAACCCGTTTAATACCCTAACCCATTTTCTGACCCCACTCATTATCCGTACGTCAACATCAAAACAGACCGACGGGCCTAACCAGGGGTCGGGAACCTATGGCTCATCTTTAAAACTGCACGCAACTTCAAATTTCCTTTTTTATTACACATTGCAGCAAATTTAGGGTGCTTTTAGCTAAGTTTGAAGTTCAATTTAAATTATATATTCTGCGTATTTAAATTATATCGTTCAGCTATAGTTTCTATTTAGCACAGTATTACGAAGTTTCTTTCCGGCTTTCGGTTTTGCAAAAGGACGTTAGCATTTGAAATAAACTGTCACGAAAAAAGACAAATGCAAATAAAGGTTTATTGTTTGCAGGCATTTTAAACATAACGCACCTTTGGCAGTGGACAACGAAAATTACGATCGGTCGCGCAAAAGCAGCATACACAACAGATTTTCTCAACGAATTTGGCATTTCTTGAACTCATAAGAATGCCAATAGCAGAATTTCGATTGTTCCCTGTTCAATATACCTGATTCAAGCGGCATTCTCAGAAAAGTCGGTAATAACTCGCATAATCGCCCTAATTCGTCAAATGGGGGTCTTCAGTTGTCACAAGTCTGGTTCGAAAGCCCTTTATTTATTTTCGGTTCCTCTTGTTTGTGGTCGGTGGCGGTTTTAGATCGAAGCCACCTTGGTTGAGTGCCGAGCCGCCGAATGTGACTCCGGCGCTCGAGTTAAACGAAGTGGTGTTGTTGCCGAAAAACACGTTGCCGCTGGTCGTCTTTGCGAAACCTGAAAAAAAGGGTTGGAAGAATAGGTCAAACGAATTGGCGAGTTAAAACTATACGGTATTTGTTTGCGAGACCAATTTCACGTCGATATATCCGATATTTTCGACAAAAAGTAATGATGTCATTAAAGACAAAACTTGGACCATTTATTTTAAGACTTTCAAGGTTATTCTGCCAAAAATTTTTGTTTTTAGTTATCACAGTTGCTACCTATTTAAAAAGTCAACCTTTCAAGGTTGAAATCGTAAATCGTAATTTGGTATTGCCTAACACAATTTTCGATAATTCTATTGCAGCAGCCACCATGAGAAAACACTGAAATTTCCTTGAAAAAGTATGGAGAGCCTTACTTATGGGTTCACGTTTTTATAAGCGTTTCGATATCGCCTTTACTGTATAAAGAGAGTGCCAATCATACATTCTTATGCTTGACTTAAAATTCTCCAGTTCCAGTGAAAGGAAACGTGCCATTAGGCACTTGCTGAGTAGCCACCGGCAATCGTACGAACCGAAGTGTCTAATGCAAAATGCGTTCTGTGGTTAATGGTTATTGAGCGTACCAAGTTGTAATACGCACGCAGTTAGACTACTTAACAGTTTGGGTTGATTGCTCATCGTGATGTGCTTTTCAAACGACAAGCTACATTATCCTAAAAAGCATACCGGTGTTGGACACCTATCTTTACAGTAATGGTTTGCTACATCTTCAACTTTAAAATTTTGATGTCAAAGACTTGACCTGGACGACTGAGATTTGCCATTGGATTGCATTGGAATTGATCTGAATCAAGCACTCGGCACTAAATAAACAAACTTGAACCCACCTGCGCTCAACGCTGGCCGTGAAGTTCCTGTGGAACCGAAACCAGTGGACGCCGACTTGGTCAGAGTGCCTCCGAAAAGGCCGCCCGGTGCTGTAGTCTTCGTGTTGAACAAACTGCTGCCGCCTGTTGAGAAAAAATACAAATATTCTTTATCGCACACCGACTTACGAACTTAAGCGCCAAAGTTTCAAGTTAGGGCATAAAAAAACACGACACGAGATAGTCAACGGTCCACAAAATATATTTAAAAGGACACACTGTTAAGCTACGAGTACGACAGAAGTCCATACGAGAGATAGACCGATGAATAAATTTAGGCTAAAATTATGACGATATATCGACCCAAAAAAGCGATATCGGTGGATCTTCCAAACACCATGCAAAAAAACGTTGGGCGGTTTCGAATCCGGCCAGCTGTCACACAACCAAATTAAAAAAAACTGAAAAATACTGGATCCGACCGGTTCAACAAAACACTCAAAAAGTATTGAACCGGCCCAACAGCTCAAGCAACCTTCGCCCTTTCTGTACAACACACCTGCTCCGAACGACGGCTTTAGGAAGCTTTGCGCGGGAGGTGCTTGCTGGGCTTGCTGTGGTTGCTGTAGCATTGTAGCCATCGCGAGGGCGGCAACGTTGCTCATGTTCGACAGTGGAGAGGGGCCCTGAGCCGGTGGGCTTCTCGCCTCTGCAGAAAAAAACAAAAAATTATTGGAGCTAGGCAGAGTTTACCTCGAGAGTAAAGTGTTGAAAGCTTCTTAAAACAAAATTTGAAATTGGCAAAAGGCAGTTACTAAATACTATTAATTAGCTTGAAAGCAACCAAAGAGTAGATCGACAGCATCAGATCCGGGCATAGTGTAACCTACTATTAACTACTTTGCAAAATAACATGGAGGGAGTATTTTATTAGTAAGCGGGTTATGGAAAAAAGCCTTACAGTTTTTTATCTTTGAAGCTTCTGTTCGTTTTTTTAATAATACCTGAAAATATCTTGTTTCCTAATTTAACGGAAGATTTGTATTGTGACCATTGTTATGTAAAACAACGCCCCAGGTAACCTAAAAGGTATTTTAATACATAAACATTGTCCCCAAAAAATGAATAACAGTGTTTGCCACAGTCACAACAATATGTTGGCTCATGGCTGGACTTTGAAAACGTTTTACCAGGTAATAAAAAGCCTTCAAATTACCGGATTTGCTTCTGTTGGCTGCAAATATATCAGTGTTGTCACCATGTACGATTTGTCGGTAGGCAAGATACTGCTCCTTGATGTGCTGTATAAAAAAAGAAACAGTGAAATGGATTTCTGACAAAGTATATCTTTTCAGTCATATTCCAACAGGACTGCAATTTTTAAGGTATTCAATCTTTTTTTTAAATAAGACAAATTTATGCTAAAGATTTAAATGTTACATTATCTAAGTCTAACACAGGGGTTCTAAAACTTTTTTTACCTCGGATCCCTAAAATTTTTTGGGGCCTTGCGTGGCCCACAATACGCAAATATTTTTCAAAATGACGTCATGAACTTACGTCATAATACAAATAAACTTTTTAAGTCGCTGATTTCGGTCCAAAAACGGAGTTTAATGCATTCAGTGCAATACCGCTTTATTTTTTATTAAACTGTTGTGTTTGATAAATTGATTACTTCTTAAATATACACTAATATTTCAATTAGGCTTTCATGGACACCCTAAAACTAGGTGACGGGTCCGTAAGGGGTCCATGGACCCCAGTTTAAGAACCCCTGGTCTAACACAATATTCCAAATAAATAAAACATGTTTGCTTACTTTGACATTGTTGTGTGTTGAATGCAGGTTTGCGGCTAGTGAAACAAAGCCCTCTTGCATTTTGCACATTGCAATGGAAATATCTGAAAAAAAAAGATTCTACATAAACTATTTTTACTCAAACTTGCCTTTATTTCTACCTTAAGATTGTTCACCGTTTTCGCATGATTATGCACAAAAATGAACTTAGTGGATTTTAATTAACAAATATTGGGAAGCTCAGAGAAGGAAATAAATAAGAATCACACAACACTAGAATAACCAAAAAGTCAAGATTGATAATAATGATAAATGTTTTTATTTATTGTTTAACGGAGACTAGCTAGGTCTTCAATGAAGTAAAGAACCAGTCGTTTAAACTTTAAACAATAGACAATTCAACTTTAAAGTATTCCAAACAGGGACATAAAATAAAAGTAAAAATTTGGATGTTGAAAATTTTGTTGCAATCATAATGTTTATTACCTTGAGCTGTTAGCTGGGAAGGCTGGGCGAGAGACTGAAGATGGTTTTCAAGTTCTTCGATTTGTAAGCGATACGTTTGCATGTTGACGCCGAATTCCATAACAAGGTCAACAAAGTACCTTCGAATTATACAAAACTTGGTTAGTTGAAGAATTGTGCAAACTATTAGTGCAAACTTTTTAACTTGAAACACACGAAAATAACTTTTACATGAATATGTGAGGGGAGCTTGAGCTGCTAATCTGTGTTTTGTATTTTTTAGGTTTCTGTTTGCGTTCAGTCTTTATTGATTCCTATTGTTATAGGTTTTGTTACTTTGTGAATTTCAGGTACCGTCATTGTCTATTGGCCTGATAAACATCTATTTTTTGAAAATAATTGGAAGTGACCTTTATCAGACATGTTTTATGAAGCCCCCAATTTAGATACAGCTTCTCATATAACCTACTTGAGAGGTGCAACATTGTCATGCTGCAGTGTTGGAGGAATGTCTTGTGTCCGCCTTGCCATTTCCGCGTGTCCGAGCTGGGCTACAAACTCATCACGTAGCTTCTCCACCACAGACTTGTTTCTGAGATGTTAAACATTTTATCAAATTTACACTGTGGATTGCAACTGTTAAGTATCTTGTACTTGGGCAACCATGCCCACTACTTTTATAGATACCCAGTACATGGTTGATGATGTCATTTTAAGATTAAAACAAAAACGTGATTGTTTTGCTAGGTTGCAATTTTTTAAGACAAAAGGTCAGACATTCCTATACACAAATTTCTGATTTAAAATCTGTAGAATAGAGACTGTTATTGGCAAGCAGGCCAGTGTAAAGTTAAGTTTTAAATCTGATGTTTAACCATGTCTATCAATAATAGGTAAAACCTTCAGTATATTTTACCTCTGAACTGCAGTTGCAATAAGGGCAAGTGCAGAAGACAGACTGTGTATCTCGTCATTTATTTTGTGCAGCGACTGCACAGAGAATTTTCCCACAGCATTGCTTTCCTCTTTCTGCTTGGCCACATAATCCCTATTTAATTTATACAAGATAAATTTACTCCTGTTTTGTTTAGAAACAACGGGATATGAAAAGTTAATTTAATTTTTGGAAACAAAGCATTAAATAAAAATATTTATAGCAAAAAACGAAATTCTGGGAAAATGTCCAAAAATTGCAATAATTTAAAATAAAATGCAAATAGAGTTTTAGTTTATATACCTTTATTAATTAATAACTATTATTTTGCGTATTAACTTCATATAGTTGCGTACTAGAATATAGGCCTAAGTATAGGCCTACATTTACCGATACCGATATTGTCGGTCTATCTCTATCCATAATCCAGAAACCACACTTACTCAAACGATTTCACGTCTTTACAAATTTCATCAGGGATAGTCTGATCTTTCACTGCTTGGCTTATCGTGTCGGTTTTGTTGCCATTTCCGTTGGTTGCCGAGGTAGTGACACTTGGATCCACTCCACCCAAACCTTTGAAATTGGCAGTTGTTGAGGTTCCAAAGTTCAAAGAGGTGGTTCCCAACGACAAACCTGCAACAGATTTACAAAGAAAACATGCTGATACTAATTTTGTAAAATGAAACACAGTTAAAATGTTGTCGAATTCAACTGAATTTTCTTGAAATCTCTTACTGCAGATAAGCATGCTGATACTAATTACGCCTTTCTAGCTTATAGAGCAGGAGCAACACAAGTTTGGATTGTGGGTTGTGCGTCATTTTTTGTGTTGGAAATAATTGAATTAACTATGCAATAAAAACTGTAGTTCACAAACGATTTCATCAAATGTACTTCATTTTACTTGTGCCATGGGCCTGATCGTGCCAGGGCACTAGTTTGGTGACCCTGGTCTATAAGTACAAGGCAAATCAATTCAAAGACATTCTTAGAATTTTAGGAAAAAAATGTCACAATTTTTGAAAGATTAAAATAACGTGGTTTTACAGTTTAACTCCCCGGGGTAAAAAGTCATCGCGATCCGATTTTAACCAGCGATTCTAATGGCAACAATAAGTATCGCAAATACTTATCCAATACTACGATTATGCACTTATAGTATGGTTTAAATAAAATATGGTTCATTGTTTTACACACTGGCATGATAAAATAAATTTAATTTATGTTTAAAGTTGCCGTAGTCGATTTAAAAAGGATCATAATTCATAGTATTCATTGTTATATATATATATACTTTTCCTAGCTTTAATTTCAAATAAGGTTTTCAAACTATGTGTCAAACTGTCAATAAAAAGCGTAATGACAAGTTGTTGTTTTTGACCCTCTCGGTACAGCAAGACACTGACCTGTTGAAGTTGTTTTCTGTCCAAATGCTGTAGAGGCAGTTGTTGAAGTTCCAAAAGTCAGTCCTCCAGGCTTTGCAGCAGTTGCAGTGGTTCTGAAACAAATTCTGTATGCTGACAAACGAGAAACCACATGACATTTCTTGTTTTAATGGGGCTTACCAGTCTTTTTTTGACTAAAGTCAATGAGTTGGGTTGAAATGAAATGTTTTCACAAAGTAATTTTTTTATAAAATTGAGCTCATCATTTTTGCACATAAAACAATTTGCTTGTATGTTGCGTTTTTCTTACCTTTTCATAATCACCAGGGTTAAAAATTCTAACAGTTTAATGTTTTATTTTTATGACAAGGGCGTGACTGGGACTTAAGTCATTTCAAAATGACTTGTTTACAACACTGGGGCTTACCCAAAACTTAGTCCGGTTGTTGGTTTGGTTGTGGTAGTACCAAACAATCCCCCACCTCCAAGTCCAGTTGAGGTTGATGTTCCTGTTCTGTTACAGAAAGCAATTTAAAATTAACACATTTTCTTCATTAGCAAATTGTTTATCGTGTTGTTGCTCGCGTTTTTCTTTTCTTCTGAGTGATTCACCCTGAAGAAGGCAAAATACATTGCCAGAGGAGTTGTGTTTTTTTATTAAATTAAGGGTAACAATAGTTTACATATATATATTGCAATTCTACCAAATTGTGTTTAACATCTAGGAAAATGTTGCAATTATATACTTATTAGAAACTATTTGTTATGCTCTTGCTGTTGGCCAATATCAAATTTAACACACATGTGTATGAAATATTTTAGTTTTTTAGATAACATGTATGTGTGTCAATTTGAAACAAAACTCAGGCTTGCATTTTTATTAAACAAGGGGAACAAACCAACTAAAATTAAAAAATATCTCAGAACCATTTTGTCTTAGGACCTAGGAAGTACGAACTATAAATGAATTTATCCTTTAAGGTTTCGCAACAAATACAGAGAAAATACTGAACTTTACGACAAACACAACACAATTTCTACTTACCCAAAACCAATACCAGTTGCAGGTTTAGATGTTGAAGTTCCAAACAGTACACCTGTCCCCAATCCTGAACTTGTTGATGTGGCCCCACCACTAAAGAAAAAAAATACTTTTAAAAGCTGTTAAAGTTTAGAGTAGTTATTAGTTAGCCCAATTATATATTGGAAACGAACAGATTTGATATGTTTTAAACCTCAGTCAAGTTATTTGTAAAATACCGAAACTCGAGTCAAGTATAAACAAATTGATAAAAATGTTTTTTATGAAACCGTTATATAATTCAAGTCATTTTGCCTAAAATACTGAAGTCAAACATAATAAGAATATCAAAGCCCATAGAGAAGTAGGTATCATTTTGACTGTTTTGAATAAAATAAATTCCAAATATATTGTGACTAAAAAAATGTTTAACCTATTGTCACAAAGCAAAAGTTGGTGCAGGTCTACAATCCTACCACAATGCACATTATTTGGGTTAAGGTGTGGTCTGCAAAGGAGTGTAAAAATACAGTGTTAAGGCCAGTGTGCATTCTGAAGCAAGTACAAACCTAACCATTTTTGAAAGCAATTAGTGTGGACATTACATGAATTGATAACCAGCACACCTAAACAAACTTTAGAAAACAGTGGAGTTATGCTAGATTCCAGAACCCAGGTGTGCATAAAACCTGTAATGCACACCCCAAACGTTGGCACTGCACACCCAAGATCCAGTGTTGTAATGCCCTTTTGCACAAATGACTTTGTGCAAAAGATTAATTAAAAGTGTTTTCAAAAAATTTGGATACTTATCTCAAGTTTTGCACATAAAACATTTGAGTTCTTGACCTGGACTTAGGTCATTTCAAAACAAATTGCTTAGACCAATGCTGAGATCTGGACGTGAAGTACCATGAGATACAGACTGGGCTATGAGGTAATTCACTATTCAGCATTTACTGATGAATACAATAATTTTAACATCACAATTATGGATGACTGACTTGAAATGTGTATACTTAAAAAATCAAAAAAAAATTGATATACCCAAATGAAAATCCAGTTGATGGGGCACTGGTGGTATTCGTTCCGAATCCAGTAAATGCCATGGGAACAATGAAGTGGTGAAAAACAATGTACTAAAACCTAACTCTTTTGGCAATAAACAGTAAAAAAAAGATTAAAAAGTCAGAGGCTATTGTCCCGGCAAATGGTTTCTAAATCACGCTACACAATCTATTTTTTATATATGGAAAAATTTTTCAAAAAACAACAATATAGGAAAGATATTATAGAGCGGTGGTTCAGAAATACTTTTTGGCGCAACCCAAAAATTACTAGTACCAAGGTCTTGCGACCCAAATACTTTTGAGTTGTTTCAATAAATAGCTTTGTTACTTAAAACACAATAACTTATTGTGTCTCTATCTATCAACACAAATCTGTGTGCGCTTTGTTTATTTTAAAAGGGAAATGTGGCTGCACCCCACAGGGTCCTGTAACACAACTAAAATGAAGCCTCCAGTTTTACTACTTGTTATGTCTCATTTGGAAGACAAATATGATTTAGCAAGCAATATGTATTCCTGGGGTTACAGCCCATCAACTCCCGCCATAACCCCTTAACACCCGTCCGCTACTTGGCAAGTGTGTAATGATTTTTGGTGCGACACTAACTAAAAACGCCCGACGTATCTTGCAATATTTTCAAGAAAATCAACATTATAAGCTCAATATTATAAGGCGCGGATATAAGAACTTTTGAGGAGCCAAACCAATATATATTTCAAGAGACATGGGCGTATTCAAAAAAAAGAAAGGTGGTCCCGAAATTTCAACTTAGGGAATTCCCCTAATTTTTCTCTGACGTCAATCAATAATGACGTCATAAAAAATAATCAGACACAGACAAGCAAAACGAAATCTTTAAGATGCAAAGCGAACACGTGCGTGGAAACCGCTTATGCAATCGTTAACTTCAGGCGAAAAACTAAACCGGGACGGTGAATTATGTGTTATTGATTTTGGTACAATCATGTTTCAGCAGCGCAGTTTCCTAAGTTCAATGTACTGGTCTACGCTAAATACAAGAAACATCTGCGCTGAGTAGTGTGCCTAGTCAGCTAAATTACAAGCTGCGGTTGAGGGGAAATAAGGGCGCTGGTCTAGAATCCTACCACAACGTTGAAATGATTATTAAGCAATGCATAATATGTGGGTTAGGGTGTCGGTTAGTGTTTGGGTGTGGGTAGGTCAAGTAATATTGTTTAACACTATTACTGGACTCACCCAAACCCAAACGCTAACCGGCACCCTAACCAAAATAATGTTCGTTGTGGTAGGATTCTAGACGAGCGCCGAAATAAGTTGTGTCCATTGCACACTTAGCACGTGGTCTTAGGATATGCTTATTGCTTATAGCGAATAATTTTGTAGTAGCTATCATTACATGAAAAAAGGAACTTAGAACAGTCACACTTAGACCACATTTTAAGAGACTCTGCTTGAGTTGAAAAAATGTCGTTGTTACACTAAAACCGGATATTAGCGCAGACAGCGAACAGCGAGAAACATAATCTGCGCCGAACTCCACGTAGCGTTGTTTTTAGTCGAATACACCCTTGCTAATCAGCCAACTTAAACGAATAAAGAAAGGCGAAAGAGAAAAAACATTACGCGCTTATGGTCGACTAAACAAGAGACGAAAAAAGGCGTTTTGGTTTGATTTTGGTTTCGCATTAGCTTAAGACGCGTGACCCAATTACATTAAAAACATTACCGTTTCGGACGGTGAGTTAAACCTTAATAAAAACGAACAAAAAACGATAATATTATTACGAAAAGGGTGGTCCGAGGCGAAGCCAGGGGGAAACAGGGGCAATGTCCCCCCCAAAAATTATAAATATTGCACTCTTAATTTTTATTGCAGCATTCATGGGCAGTACCACACCAGTTGATCACAGGCATGCCACACCTTCAATTGTCATGCTCTGTTACGTCATAAACGATGTAGTTGTTATTACTTTTGCTATACTTATTAATGTTGTTTTAGTACTTTTTAGTCATTTTGTTTTGGCTCTTTAAATTGCTTTAGAGTATTGCGTTTAAACTCAGTCAGTTGCTGCTCGATACGGTTTGCTAGCATTGTTACAAGCACATACCGGTATCGTTCTCAAGCAAACTCGTGCGCGAAAACAATTACGCCTGCAGGTATTTTGTTTAAATTCACATGAGACGTGACGATGCAACTCTTCCACGTAAAATACAAACGCATATTGTTCAAAATAACACTGTATTATATTCACTGTATAGTGTATAAACAGTGGTTCTCAACCGCCGGTCCGCGTCAACTTTTCTGCCGGTCCGCCAAATATTTACAATGTTATATCTCAATTGCAAAATGCAAGATGTTAAAAGCTTGTTCACCAAATTAAGAACTTCGCCAGTTTCGTAATTTGCAGCATTGTGACGTAACATAAAGTTAATTGTCTACTTTGGACTTACCGTATGTTACAATGAGCAGTGTTGTGCCCAACTGTTTATAAGTATAGGCTAAACGTCGTTGAAGTCTTCTTCTTTAAGATAGTTGTACGTGAAAAACTTTCGTATACCACGTATGATATAAGAAAGAGAGCAGAAAATTGCTAATTTAGTTGAAGTTACCAGTCTTTGCTTTTAAGTTGCATGCTTTTGTCGTAATTACATTTTGGGTTGATTTTGATTTTTAAAGGTCCACCGGTCCGCAAAATTTGTTTTGAAATTTCACCGGTCCGTAAGCTAAAAAAGGTTGAGAATCACTGGTATAATATACACTGTATATATATATAGATTAATTTAACAGAACTGGCACTTTGTAGGGGGAACCTGCCATTAAGGCATTACTAGCGCCAACGGCTGAATTAAATCCCTAAAACGGGGAAACTCATAGTTTAAATGCTGGATAGATGTATTTTTCTATTTACACAGAAAACTTAAAAAAAATCGTTTTGGTGGGCATTGTCTGGTGGCCCCAGGATCATCCGCCCTGTCGCCGGTAGGACATGAGTGTTGCGTAACTGCAACAAGGCACAGGCAATTTAAATGTCAAGTGTATTTCGGAAGTAACGGAACATCCAGCCATATTAGCCGCCGGTTGGCTTCCATAAAATACGCCAGAGAGGCTTGTGGTTAAACGTTTTGAGATTTACTGCACAAATATGTTTTTAAATCAGTGGTTCTCAAAGTATGGGTCGCACAGTGTCAAAAAATCGGTCGCTCTATGGTGGTTCAATCCTTCGCAAACTAAGTTTTTTCGTTTGATTCTTGAAATATTTTCAATTCAATTATGACTGAATTATTGCATCATAAGCATTTCAAGGGGCAACCTGGATTATTGCATCATAAGTGATTTTCTGAAAGTTTTGATGGCTGTCACGTGAGCCAGCTATAGCCAAGCCATAGCCATTAGCCAACTACAGTAGCTGCTAAGACTGGTGTAAGCCGTAGCGGCACAGTTACCGTAAGTGTAGAGGCACAGTTACATTAAGATTATTCTACTAGCTCGTATTGCACACATATTCCACATAATTCTGTTGGACTAGCGTTTTATAGTGCTGTCTTAGTCACTGATAAACTTGGAATTAGAATTGAGAAATATTTATCTGCCATTTGAGGTTCCGAACAGAAACTAATCGGTTTCAGTTCGAGCTATCGGTTCGTTTCTGTTGATACTAGCTATAGGTTTGTTCCTAACTAGTTACTAGGTCATTAGATGAAGGTAGTATTGTTAAAAGTTAAAACCAATCATTTGTTTGTAATAAATCGTTGTTTCACAGAACTGTGTAGGCTACTACATCTGGTTGTCTGTGTCTTTTTCTATTTCACACATGTCAGAAAAAATACATTTTTTGGTGTTTGATGCTTGGGTCGTAAGATGTTGATAAAACTCAGATTTAGGTCGCGCTTTAAAGATTTTGAGATAATCTCTATTATTTGTAGCCTACTTTGGGCTTTTTAACGTCCATGTATTTTTGAATTGCGATTTAAAATGAATACCAGGAAAAACATTACCCAGACAGAAAACTCTTTACGAATCAATCAATATATTATTTATAAAAACGCGGGAAAGTCGTGATCGACGCTTTGGTTCTGATCGGCAACTCTTAAACGGAAAAGTTCATTTCCTTTCGAATTTCACGACTTTCACAATTCAGATAGAGATGACGCGTAGCAGTTATTTTTTGCATTAGCTTGATCGGAAAAACAATAATCGGTTCGTTTAAGAAGGTTACAAAAAAAACAATTCTTCAAAAAACGTTCACTAAAACCTTAAAATATGGAAACAAATGTAAACGACGCAACGTAGGAGACTTTTAAGTCCATCGAAAAGGTAGTTGCTAGCAGTAGGCCGAAGAGGTACAATCAGCCTACAGCGGACTAGCAGAATCCTACGATATTAAAGCAAAATCCATGGGACCTCAAGTACAACGCAAAGCTGCTCTCATCTGTTTAAAACACAACGAAAATTGCAAAACAAGCTCGGTTTTGGACATTGCAGCAGGGTTGAAAATTAGTGCTTCGTTTTCAAACGGCACTTAATACGCTTTTGACTTTATATTTGTTTTAGTTGGAATCAGAGCCATTTTTGCTTGTGTTTTCCAAATTACAACATGTTAACTTCCGGGTAGTCATTTAGCAAATTTTGTTTTGTAAAGCACTAAACCTGTTTTTTTGCCATGACAAATTTATTTTTAAATGAATTAAATTCGCTACCTTGATATTGGTATTATTAACTGTTTCAAATAAATTTGGCCGGAAACCCTTCAAAATACTTTCATATGATAAACTAAAGGGTCGGAAACTATCCAACACTGAAATTTACCCAACTTTAATACATCTCAGGCACTGGGGCAGTCCCCTTTCATCTGCGCAAGACTGGGGCATATGAAGGAGCCATTGACATTTTAGACGCCAACATGAAAATGCTTTATGTTGCAAGTAAAAAAGAATTAAATTTAAGGTAATTTTTTTATTACCTTTTTCAATTTTTTTTCATTTACCTTGGTATAATTTTCATTGCCTATACGCAGAGATTTTTTAAACCCCAAACCGAAAACCACTTAACCTTAACTGAACGGCTTGAACAGTTGCCCAATTTAGGTATTTTCTTTTATGTCTATAAGTTGTCATTGGATAGAAGATGACATTCCACTGCCCGAGAATTCGTACGATGCTGTGACTTGTATTGGATCCTTGTTTCCAAACACATGCCATTTCAATCTGTTAAGGTTCGTCGAATAATGCGAAAATATTTGTGTAGAAGTTATAACGTGTTTCTAATTAAGTTTGTCAGGCACATCAAACACTGGATACCAATATAATGATTTAAGTCATTGACTTGACTTAAGGGCAGTTAAGTCACTGTTTTTAAATGACTTTTGACTAAAATTACTTGACTTAACTTAAGTCTTTTGGACACATCACTTGACTTGGTCATTTGTCAAGTAACTTGGGATTAAATAAAGTGTTTTAAATAAAGAAATTTATGTCATGTTTGGCACATTAAACACTTTAATTGCTGTATATTGAGTTTGTGTTATTTTTTTGTTTTTACTTTATGTCAATGATATGACTTGAAATTGACTTGCTCTCATAATGACTTGACTGGGACTTACTTGTTATATTTTTAAATGACTTGACTTAAACTTGTCATTTCAAAACTACTTGTTTACAACACTGATGGATACCTGTGTTATATGTCTCTAAACTCAGTTAGATGTACGCAAACTACAATTCACTGTTTTTTAATTATAATACAGGGTGGTCCAAGGTTGACTGCATCGCGGGCCACAATATTTCTTGCATATGTTTTGCGGGCCACATAAAGTAGGCTACAAGGTATGAGCGGATCAACGTTTTTCGTTTGGTCGGGGCATGAAATGTTTAAAGATGACGTCACAAAGTAACATCGAAAGACATATAAGCTCCAGAAACTTGCTTTTATCGTCGAACTTGTGCGCAAATAAATCGAATGTTATGAGACTGGGAAAATGGTGTGCGCGAAGCGCGAAAAATTGCGTATTTGACAAAATTTTTAATTTAGATGACTGCGTTTTAAAGCGTAGAACGTTCGCGTAAGAGAGATGCTGTCTACACAATCGCTAAATTACAACGGCGTTATAATTTTTCGCAAAAAGTTTTATTAACCAGATCAATATGGTTAAATTTGCATCTTGGAATGGGCCAGGGCGTTTAGCCTAAAGTCACAGTGAAAACCAGTAGAACAATACTTATTTTTTCTTACATTTGCTTTAACACGCATATATAAGTTGGCAAATCAGCCATTTTACAAGCAGCTTCCCTAAAACCGGTCTAACACATAGTTTATTTTTATTGGGCGTTCTTACCACACCCTGGGTGCGAAGTTGGTGAGCGATACTAAACTGGTTTATTCATGGTATAAGCGGGAAAATGTGATCATAACCAAACAATTGCACTATGCTTACTGTTGGTCCCTTAGATTTATTTAAATAAACCCTCAAAGGTACGCTATATGCAATAATCCAACAGTGCTCCGCGGGCCACGAACAATGATGTCGCGGGCCACATGTGTCCCGCGGGCCTGGGTTTGGACCACCCTGCTATAATACAAAAACTACAAATATTTTATAGACTAAAACTACATTTTAAACTAAAGGTGGTGAAACCTGACGGTTTCCTGATCTTTAACTTGAGAAACAGACACGTCGGAGATGATATTTACATTGCCAAACTGCAGGAGATTCCCAGCTAACAATTTGACGTCGCAGCGACGTAGATTTTTGGTTTAAGTTTGGTCGATAAGACGTTGCAACCAACGTTATTTCTACGTAAAAACGTCGACACTTTACGACCTAGATGCGACGTTGCGCAACTACGTTATTTATACGTTCATCATAAACGTTATTTTTACGTAGAAGTGTCTACTCCAGACGACGTAGATTAGACGTTGCAAATTACGATGTTCAGCGACGTTATTTATACGTTTATCATGAACGTTATTTTCACGTAAAAGCGTCGACACCAAACGATGTAGATGCGACGTTGTGCAACTACGTTATTTAGACGTTTATCATGAACGTTATTTTCACGTAAAAGCGTCGACACTTTACGACCTAGATGCGACGTTGTGCAACTACGTTATTTATACGTTTATCATGAACGTTGTTTTTACGTAGAAGTGTCTATTCCAGACGACGTAGATTAGACGTTGCAAATTACGATGTTCAGCGACGTTAATTATAAGTTTATCACAGACGTTATTTTTACGTAAAAATGTGTGATCCGGACAAAGTTCATGCGACGTTGGAAACTACGTTGTAAAACTAGGTTATTGAAAGCGTTCACATTGTTATGTTTGCGTAATAGTTTGGACTCCATGCCCTACAAATTACGTTTGCAATGGAGTTACAAATTATGTTCGCAACTACGGTATAATGCGCAAAAAAGAAACATAATAACGATGTTTTTGCACTTTTAAAACACTTATACTTGTTTTAACATATCTGACTGTAATTATTTACACTTGCAAATTCTTACTAAATCTTCTAAACAATTACCATCCAGGAAAATATAGAAATAATATAGTATTGAAGTAAAACAAACACGGCAGTATAAAAATATTGACAATAAAGAACTGTAAAAAAGACAAGAAAACTGAGAAAATTGGTCTGTGGACCTGCAAAACACACAAATTTTATAGTGTTACTTAAATAGCTCTATTACACTAACACAGTCTAAAAGACAAAATTGAAAAAGTTTTGCATTTCACAGACTATGTGTAAAACAATGCACATTAAAACAGGAAAGTAACGTTAACAACAACAAAACGTATTGAAAAAATAAGAACAATACAAATCCAGCGGTGTAAAACGAAAATCCAGCAGTTTAATCCGAATCTGAATGCATGTGTGATACATCGAGAGAGCTGTTGGCAAATAATATAAAAATTAGGGAATAGGGAAGTGACTGCTAGGGCTATAGGGTCGAACAGGGGAATATATACCTTATAAAAATGGCTCATGTGTTTGTCAAGCTAAGGAAAACCCCATCATTTCATCTGTTTAAGCTGCATTAACTGGGAAATGTGATTAATGACTACAAACATAACTTTTAACTTTATTTACCTTATGAAACCAAATCGAAATAAGCAAAGCGAAAAAAACTAATTGCAATGATGCACGTGCTTCTACATGGTACAATAAATGCCCAACTGGTTGCCTTAAACAAAAAATTTAAAATAACCTGATAGTTATTTCATGTTATTTTTTTTTTTTTTTTTTTTAAATTTAGATGTGCCATTTACTAATTTAGCCAAGCACAGAAATTTTATATCACTGTTAATGTATTTTCTTGTGCAACCTGAATTTGTTTGGTAAAATTTAGGATCAAGAATTTTTATCTCCTTTTTTTGCCAATAATAACATTTAATAATGAATATTAGTATTTTTTACATTTTTTAAACTTTGTTTTTATATTAAAAAAATATAGACCATTCTTAGTACTAGTCTATGGTATAATTTTTTCCCAATAATTCTGTCATATTATGTTTATTTTGCCTTTACTTATTGTGTGATAGCGTTTTGTGCTGTGTAGCTTCTGGTCCACAGAATGCAGACTGGTCAGAAATATATAAAATTAAAATTCTGGTGACATTGTTAACTATCACTGGTAGATTTTGAAAAAAATTGCTGCCCAAATAAAGAAATTTAAACGCAGCCAGGATACATTTTAAAGTCTTTGTTGTTAGGATCTAGGGCAATTGCAAGCATAAAACAAAACAGTAAGAGTCAAATAAACATAATAATTAACAAAAATCTTGAAAATATTAATCACTAATTTACCTGTAAATATTCATGAGCAGCCAAGTTCATGAGGAATATCTTTAAAATGTACCCTTCTTCAAATCCCACCTTGAACTTTTAATCAAGCCTTTAGTCGAGATCTTCAGTAATGAATTTTCAAGTGTTCATTTGGGGTTTTATGCACACCCAAGGTATTTACGCTGGCATGATACAAAGATCAAGATTTGCATTAAAATTGTCTAAAAAGTTTGGGTGTTCACTCGCCGTAGAATGCAATTGGGCGCTGGTCGAGAATCCTACCACATTGATTAAATCAACGCACAATATTTGGGTTAGGGTGCGAGTTAGCGTTTGGGTGGGTCAAGTATTATTATATCTATTATTTAATACTTGACCCACCCTAATCCAAAATGCTAACCCGCACCCTAACCCAAATATTGTGCACTGTGGTAGGATTCTAGACCAGTGCCTGCAATTGTCCACAGAGGTAATAGAGCTTGTTTTTCTATGTTAGATGAAAATTAGTGGAGGCTTTGAAGTCATTTATTCAGTAAATTATTTTGTTTCCTACTTAAAATAAAAGTTATAAATAAAACTACAAATACAGCTTAGACTATTTAACCTGAAAATATATTTGATAACAAAGCCTAATCTTTTTATGTAACCCTAATCTTCATGGTTTAAGGAAAACAACCTAAATATCTAACAAGCACTCTAGCGCTGAGCTGCCAAAATTTATTTTGAATTCCAATGTCCTGATAGCAAATGTTCAAACTGGACTGTGATGTCATCCGCATATTGGCCAATCACGAGTTTACGCGCCGTTCGAAATCCGCGAAAAAAAAGCAGCAGGGAGCGACATTCTTGTCTATCCAGGAAACTGCGTCTGTAGCGGTCGCTGCGCTAAGTACTTTTTTATGCGTTTTGTTTCATGTAAAGACAATGTTACTAAAATGCTATCTTAAATTAAGTCACATCTCTATTTTATGTAAGCATAACTAAGTATACTTCTTTACATTTTCTAAAAAAGTTAATCAAAACACATTACAGAAAAAAACAAATATTTTGTACATAGGCTACATAATCCCGACGCATTCCTTAAAAGAGAGCATTTCTATTTAACGAAAATTAAAACTTGGAAAGTTAGTTTTGACGTCGGTAAACAACGTTTTTTATACGACACGTATGACATTTTGATTCGATTGTACTTCAGCTCAGTCGAAAAAACTGTGTATCACACGGAAATTCGTCTAAAATCAGTTACCTTCAACGTAAGTAGGCTAATTGATGTTGTTTCTACCTCACGTTTAACGTTTTAATAGGGTTCCTTTGACGTTTGTAACAACGCTAAACAATATTAATGAAATGTTTTAATTTATGTATAAAATAGTCTAAAACAAGTTGACCTCGATGTCAGGTATATACCTTGTTGTATACGTCACGTTTAACGTTTTAATCCGGTTGCATTGTGGTTTGCCGTAACCTTCGAAATGACTACGATCATTCAAGATGTTGCAAATTTGGTCGCGTTTTAGTTTTTCGTAATGTCAAGAAATAAAGTTATTGGAACTTTTGAAAATAGCATTTAAAATGGTTTCAAATAAGTTATCTTCAGCGACAGTTATCATTGCTTTTTGCATATAGGCCACGTATGATGTTTTGAATTGGTTATATTGAAGATTGTAATAACGTTGAAAAATAACGTTATATTAACGTTAAAAATGACGTATAAAATAGTCTAATTCTAAACACAAGTAAGCTTCGATGTCAGTATTTACCGTAGTTTTTACGTCACGTGAAGTTCTAATTAGATTGCATTGTTGTTAGTTACAAACCAAAAAATAACGTTGTTAAAACGCTTAAAATCACGTCCAAAATGCTGTCAAAGAAGTTAGCTTTGACCTTGGAATTCAACGTCATTTATACTTCACGCGTGACGTTGTCAGTTAGTTGGATCTTAGTTTGTCGCAACGTCAAGAAATAACGTTATTAAAACGTTTAAAATTACATCCAACACGGTCTTAAATAAGTTAGCTTTGACGTCAGAAATCACCGTTGATTGTACGTCACGTAGGATTTAATAAATTGGGTCCATTGTGGTTTCTCACGACAACGTATGAAATGAAATCAAGTTTACTTTGACGTGATTAATTAACGTTGCATGTACGTCACCTATGACGTTCTAAATTGGTTACATTAAGGTTGGCAATAAGGTTGAGAAATGACGTTATTAAAACGTTAGAAATGATGTATAAAATAGTCATAAAAAAATTATCCTTGTTACAAAAGGTAACGTTGTTGTTACGTCACGTTTTACGTTTTAATTATATAACATTGTAGTTAGTCAAAACGGTAAAATGACGTTATTATAACGCTTAAAATGGCGTCCTGGTCTCCAAGAAATTAGCTTTGATGTCAGAATTTAATGTTGTTTGTACGTCACGTATCACGTTGTAAATTAGTTACATCAATGGTGGTCACAAAGTTTAAAAATAATGTTAGCAAAATGTTCGCTCTGACGTACAAAATAGCCTAAAACAAGTTATTAGCCTCGAAGTAAGTAATTAACCTTGTTCGTACGTCACCTTTGACGTTATAATCAGGTTACATTGTGGTGCGCCACGATATTTTTAAAGAATACCATTGAATTGAAAAAAAAAAAAGACGTTAGTTTTGACGTCAGTAAACAACGTTTTTAGTACGTGATTAATGACGTTTTAAAATAAGTTGTATTTGGTTTGTTTCAACGTTACGAAAGAACGTTAATCAAACGTTTGAAGTTACGTTAAAATTTGTCTATAACAAGTTAATTGTGACGTCAGAAATGAACGTGAATTCTACGTCACGTATGACGTTCTAAGCTGGTTGCGTTATAGTTTTACGGAACGTTAAATATACAGCGTTAATTAAACGTGTAAAAGACGTCTAAACCGGTCTAAAAATGTTAGATTTTACGTCAGTAATAAACGTTATTTGCATGTCACCTATGACGTTGTAAATGTGTTTCATTGTGGTTCGTCGCAACGTTAAAAAATAACGTTCAACAAACGTTCAAAGTGACGTCCAAAATGATGTAAAACATGTTAAGATCGACGTCTGTAATCAACGTTGTTTATACGTTACAAATGACGTTGAAATTTGGTCGCATTGCGGTTTTTCTTAACGTTAATTTTGACGTTAGTGCAACGTTTTACATTACGTTTTGATAACACCGCCTCGACGTATTTTCTTAACGTTCGTTTGGACACATTCCCACAACGTTTACTTAGTTTAAAAAAAAGATCCGAACGTCGAAAAAACGTTGTGTGTTAGCTGGGTTGTAGATGAATGGATAAAAGACAAAGTGGTGGAGTTGGTTGAAGTCACCGATTTGCTTCATTTCGCAAAAGTCGACGACTTGTTAACTCAGCTCTACGTTTATCGCAAGCTTTGAAGATTTGATATACTCTACGTTATGTCTTTTAATGCATATTGTTAAAAAAAAATTGTTAAAACCAATAAAGTTTTTTTTATATTTAATAGTCTAAAGCAGGGGTCGGCAACCTTTTTTGCAATGCGGACCGGTTTAAAACTGAAATTTTGTCGCGGACCGGCCTAAAAAATACAAATGTTCAGTAAAGGAAATTTATTACACCTTTTTTCAATGTGAACTTAAAGCTTGTTTTGGCGCAAAAAGATGCTCCCATCTAGAAATTATTGAACTTAAAAACCCGCAGGCGGCATTCGGCCCGCCAAGCAATTTAACCAAGCCCGCGATCCATTGTAATAAAACTTTTAAACCTTCACGTTTTTCCCTAAATTACACTTTACCTTTAAATAACACCTGTACCATTATTACCTATCCCCACTCAGCTTGTAAAATAAGGGTATTTACACTTTGTATTATATATAATGATGTATTTCGGATACCTTTTTCGACCAGACCCTACACGACACTTTCTATATAGTAACGTAATACGAAAACATAAAGGCAAATATGAAAAAGTACAGATCTACTCCTGAAAAGTATAAAGTAAACATACGTTCAAAGATAATATATTAGGTTTTTATGACGAATTTAAAAATATGGCTTTTTTAACGTGGCGATTGTTAGAAAAATGATTAGACTTTAATTTTGACTTTTTTGCAACTCATATGACCACAGCACACTATGGTTGGTTTGAACCTCACGAGAGCTTGATTAAAGTTATTGTGGTTTGAATTAAAAAATATATTTATTTATTTTTAGTTTTTTTCACATTACGTACAGTTCAGGTTTAAATTAAAATTGTAATCTAGCAATCATGCTACGGACCGGTAACAAACTTCTCGCGGACCGGCACCGGTTGCCGACCACTGGTCTAAAGCAGTGGTCTCAACCTTTTTAAAAAGCTACCCCAATTTAAATAAAATGACATCAGAATTTACAATGCGACCCCAGTTTGTTATCAGATTACACAATTCCAGAGAACTGTGGCGACATATGTGCACCAAAATAATTGCCTTTTGGAAGTTTAATTTAACATATGAATTTAAATTTAACAAGCAAATGGGCACAAAAATTGCTTGTTTAAACAATAAATTGCATTTATGCGATTGGTGCGTCTGCAAAGTCTCCACTAGGTTTGCAAACGCGGCCCCACTTAGCAAAAGCATAACCGGATGTTGCTCTACTTCCAAGCGATTACGATGTTTCGTTTTCAACATGCCTATTGCGCTGAATCCCGCATAGGATAATGTAGGCTACATAGGATAATGTAGGCTACATGTTTTTGGATTACCGTAAAATGCAAAAACACAAACCATTTGTTATGTTATTTCTATTCATCGAACGTATAGAGCCTTTGGTGCAACGTTTAGGCATAAGTAACAACGTTATGCCATTTTTAAAAATATTTTGGCATCCTTCAGCGCTTTGGCGATAATGTTCCGCTATCTGTAGCATTATTTGTGGTTACATATTAATTCCCACATTTGTTTTTTTATCAACCTCGGCGATAACCCGAGGCTAATCCACAAGAACATAGTACAAACGTGAAATACACTAATGATACAATAACACGATGGATTTTACATTTTGATTACCCACGCAAAATTCAAGGAGATTTCGCAATTTATTATACACAGGCTAGCCAGGTGGGCTGGAAACAGGGGCCATGTCTTAGGTTTTGCTCTTAAAATAGTTAAGTATTGCCTTAAATCTCAGTCAGTTGCTGCTCGAAACGGTTTGCTAGCATTTCATTTGTCCAAACAGAACACCGCCAAGAATTTGCTGCAAAGAAATAATAAGGTCAGTATGTCACGCAAAAAGATAAAACGAAAGATAGGATTACTTTATATAGTCGGCGTTACACTATGCTGAATCTTGAGAGCTCCTAGTTTTTTCATCAAAATCCTCGCGGAAACAATATTCTTTATTTGTGTTTGATACGGCATTTAACACAACGACACAAGCAAACAAACACGAATGGTCTTTTAATCGGAGTATCAGTACTGATTTGTTGCAATTATGTATTTGTTTATGTTTATATAACATCGATTTATCTCTGTAACGTAGCCTAAAGAAGCCCCAGTATCAAATTGTTAAATGATTTAATTTGTCTGACAAGCATATATATTTTTCTACGTTGAAAGGCGGTGTCCGAAACCAAACCGTTACACAATGCCCAGCCATATCGGCTGCCGGTTGGCTTGTATAGCATTACGCCAGTAAAGGGAGCTTGTTAAAGTGGTTAAACGTTTTGAGATCATAGAAAGCTTTTTTGAAAAGTGTGGGAAATTGGTATTACGCAGATAAAATTTGAGCTGAAAAACAATGCTCCAGACGTAGGCTAATGATGGTCCCTGGTACAACTTCTAACTGTGCGAAAAAATACAGCTAAAAAGTCGCTTTACAGATATAATTCGACACGTTTTTGACCAAATATGTCGAAAAATAACCGTTTATTGTGGTTAAAGTTAAAGAAGCTGGTAATAGTAAAGATTGTTTTGAATCTATAAACTAAGGAAAGAAACGGTAAAAGAACAGTTTTGGAAACTACGACCAGCTATAGCCATAGATCTTGATAGTCAAGTAGAACAGAGGTCGGGAACCTTTTTAGCTAAGGGAGCCATAAAAGCCAAATTTTCTTGGTTGTATTTCCATGAGATCCATATAACACTTTTTAACATTAGTTATAGGTTGGCAAAAAATAGTAAATTGAGCAGGGCCGTTTTATTTTGTTCTCATTAAAGGGCAAACAGGGCCTTTTGGATATTAAAAGATTTCTTAAACTGTAAACGGGATAACAGTCTAGAAAAACAAACAGGATTGCGCCGAAAATTTGCCACCATGTGTAATAAAAAGGAAATATAAGATTAATAGAGCGGCCATTGCCGCGCGCAGTTTTATTTAACATCAGGCAGAGAAATTTTGGAACACAATGCACGACTTATCTTTTGGAGTTTTTTTTTCCCGACAGAAAAACACAAGTTTAAATAAACACTGACAATTGGCTGTCCATTTTAGCTTTTTTGACAATTGGCTGTATTTTTGGGGGGCTTCCGTTCCGTTTTTTATTAGGTCGCGTGCCTCATGTTGGAGACCCCTGCCGTAACCAATAGTTGGCCAGATTAACTGGAAGTTATTTATGACACATTGATGTTTTAAAAAATGTTTGTAAATAGCCGTATTTGTCTAATTCTAAATGGGTTAATCAGGTGGAACTATTTAAATACTAAGTGTATTGCTTTTGCACAACCGTGCTTCTTCAGGTCAAACTAGAAACCTCTTTGAAAGTGCTCTTTCTACTTTGAAAAAGTACTAGCGGATGAAACCATATACAATTATTGTAGTTTATTTAACATTTACTGAACAAATATGTGTTAGAAGCACTGTTCAGGGATGATCGCTAATATTGGCATTTTGGGCTTGAACATGATTTTGTTATTAAAATTCGATAAAATAAAAGTACAGTAAAATCATTACCCAGCCAGAAAAATCTTTGTGAATTAATCTAATCATTATTTGTAAAAGCACGAAAAAGTGGTTTATAGAGTTTTTAGTTTCCGATCTGTAACTCGAAGGTCATTTCCTTTCCATTGTCATGACTTGTACAACATACAGCCAGAGTTTTCGTGCTGCAGTTAGTTTTCGGTTGGGCTAAAATAATATTCGTTACGTTTAAAAGGTTTCATCGAAAACAAATCTTTAGAAACATTTGCTAAAACCTTAAAACATGACAACAAATGCAAAGGACGCAACGCAGGAGGCTTTTAAGATCTCCGAAAAGACAGTTACTGGCAGTACAGTCGAAGAGGTACAAGCCGCCTACAGCGGACAAGCCAAAACCTACGATATTAACACGATCCATATGGGATCTGAAGTACATCGCGAAGCTGCTCTCATCTGTTTAAAATACATTGGAAAATCCAAAACAAGCTCGGTTTTGGACGTTGCGACAGGTATAAAAACTAATGCTTAGTTTTGAGTGACACTTATAAATTATTACGTATTGGCCTTATACAAGTTTGGTGAGGATTGCATAGGCGTAACCAGAGGGTGACTACAGTGGTCATGCCCCCAAAAAAACATTATAAATATTTTACTCTTAATAATTTGTTTTGTAGCATTTATGTCCACACCAGTCAAATACAGGCATGCCGCACCTTCAATTGTTACGTCACAAACGATGTAGTTATTAGGTTTACTATACTTATGAATGGTTTTACTACTTTTTAGTCATTTTGTTTTTGCTCTTTGAATGTTTTCCGAGTATTGCGTTAAATTGTTAAAACATTCAGTCAGTTGATGCTCAAAACGGTTAGCTAGCATATTTATTTGAGTTAGATACGGCAGTTCATACTAATGCAAAAGCTAAACAAAAATTGCCTTGTAGGGCTACTTTCATGAATGTTGGTGAGGCGTTCTTGTAGAATGTAGATAGTAATAAACGTATTTTTTCTAAGTTGTTGTTAATATAGTCGTGTATAGATTTTAAAGCAGAATCAGGGGGACTATATGTGCTTATATTTCCATATAAATTACAAAAATTTGACTTCCAGGTAGTCATTTGGAATATTTCGTTACCGAAATGACTCAAACTGCAATATCATCGTGATTAAATGGATTTTGATAAATGAGCATTTTATTTTAACCAGCTAAAATAAATTCGCTTGATATTAGTTTTATCAACTGTTTCAAATAAAGTTGATCGGAAACCCTTCAAAGCGAATACATAATATGATGAAATCAGAAAACAATGATGGGATTCAGCCGGTTCGCATCGGTTCTATAGAACCGTCTAACGAAATTGTATGAGACCAGCGAACCGGTTAGCATGGGAAAACACAATAAAACCAAAAAATCAACAATATCTAAAGCAGAAAAATGTATAAAACCATAGTATTTAGACCAGTGGTTCTCAATTTTTGTACCCGTGACGCCTTTTTGATGCTTTCAAATAGTCGCGGACCCCTTACATTTTTCTGGTGTAATATCTGCGTTTAGTTATTTTTAATAATTCAGTTTATCCGCCTACAGTGCGTATTATGTTTAGTAAAGTAACAGACAATACCAAATTACTTTATATCACATCTCCGAAGCAATTCTTGAATTGTGTGGCTGTGTTTCGATAATGCTAGAGATAGACGCATGTCATCTTTTTGAACGATATAGTATACTACCAAAATCCAGTACAGGTGAACTGGTATAATGCTACCATTCATTTTACCCTCTACTTGTGCTACATCACAATGGAAAGGTTACTTTACGCTCAATGCGATTTACAACATTTTACACTGTGATTTTATCACTTACCAGGATTGTAATTAAGCATGTTTTACAACTTTAATTAATTCAATAAACGCATATTTTAAATTTTTTGCGGACCCCTTGAAAACGTTATGCGGACCCTGTCCGCAGACCCCCGGTTGAGAACCACTGATTTAGACCAACGACATAATAAAGCAAAATACTCATTTTGCTTTACATTTCAGTACAGAATAAGATCAAAATCGTCTAAATGAGACCTAAATCTGCCTAAATACGTCCTAAATTCACCGAAATATGGCCCGAATGGCTAAAATAACGCCTTAAACTGTATATAGAGGTTTGGGACGATTGGGGACCGTCGGTCTGGCATCGACCGTTTTGCTGTCGACGTTTATACCCTCTAGATCAGACCTGGGCAAAATACGGCCCGCTAATCCATTGAATTAGGTCAGCGGCTGAGTTTTCTTAAAATATAAACCAGTGCGACTCTTTTTGGTTGGAACATATATATATACTATTTTCAGGAACGATCTATGATCCCACCAAACTCCATTTTTAGCTCGTTTTAAACATTAAAAAGTAAATTGTTTCCGTGTTTCGCGCGAATCTATTTTGTTTTTCTTGCGTATTTTTGGACGTCTTTTCACACGGGCGCCCACTGTATTCGGAAAATCGCCCTCGGTACTGTGACTCCTTCAAACGAAAGTTTGTCAAACTTAGCCTAATTTGTATTCCGTATTAAATATATAAACGAAAATTAGTACAGCGGCCGTTTTCTAACCTCAGAAACATAACGATCCACATTTTGTCATTGTACGTTTTTCTGTGCAAATTTGTCATGTATTTTACCTTTGAACTGCTGCATGAGTTAACCCCTCCGATCATTGGTTAATGCCAACAAATCAAGAAATGTACATATATTTTATCTGTGATCAATGTGTGACCAACGTGACCCCCTCTAAATCTAAATTAAAGCGTTTTGAACCAAATGGCTGCGATATTTTCGCGCTTCGCGCGTTGTCTTGACGTCGCCTTCCTTTTTTGAGCATAACTCCCAACGTAGAACATGTTATTTAGCTCATTTGATTTATAGCGTTATGTAGTATAACATTATATTTCGTAAATTTTAGATCCTATTTTAAGCCGGGCCCTCCACAACATTATAGGTTTCTCATGCGACACGCGGTAAAAAATAATTGTTCACCCCTGCCCTAGGTTGACCGGCGCCGTTAAAGCGTCGCCGTTTTGGCATTGGATTTTTGGCCCAGTTTGGTTTATTAGTGGGTAATGGGTGGGGTTAGAAAAAGGATTAGAGTAAAAAATGTTAGATGAGTTACTGATGTACTTAGGGATTGCATTTGGGGTAAGGTAAAGTGTTGCTTAGGCCCGATGTTGACCATTTATGTCTTATCTCGACGGACTTATAGGATCTGTCAATTTAGAAGGTACTACGATTATTAGATAATACTCCAAGTTTGGTTAGCATTACTGGTCACTGTCAATAGATTTTGCACCTTATCCGATACACCGATTTTTAAGATCCAAGTAGCTCGCGTGTTTCTTTTCAAAACGTGCAATGGTCAAGTTCGCACGTAACAGTTATAGGTTGTGTTAATTTTATTATTGAAATACTATTCCTTTTGTGATTGTTTGTCTGAAAATTGAATTGTCGTGTGTCATAATACAAGCCATGAGACGACCTGTGAAAAATATGACTTTTTGTAACAGAACCGGCAGAAAAGTATGACTTTTGTGATAGAACCGGCTGACAAAAAAATTGAATCCCACCACAGGTCAGAAACTATATTTAACACTGAAATTTACCCAATATTATTACATTACAGGCACTGGGGCAGTCCCCTTTCTCCTGCGCAAGACTGGGGCATACGAAGGAGTCATTGACATTATGGACGCAAACATGGAAATGCTTTATGTTGCAAGTAAAAAAGAATTAAATTTGAGGTAATTTTTTCGTTACCTATCCGCAGTTATTTTAAAAAACCAAAACCAACAACCACTAAACCTTAACTATACGGTTTTAACAGTTGCCTAATTTAAATACTTTTCTCTAAGGTGCATCATCTGTCATTGGGTAGAAGAAGACATTCCACTTCCCGAAAATTCGTACGATGCTGTGACTTGTATTAGTTGCCTGTTCCCAAATCACATGCCTATTCAGTCTATTAAGGTTCGTGGATTATTGCGAAAATATTCGTAGATAAATTATGATGTGCTTCTAAAGTCTAAACAACGTTTGTCAGGCACATTGAACTCTGGATACCTGTATATTGTTTTTACACTCACTTGAAATATATAAAAACTACAAGTCTCTATTATTTTAGCTGTAATACAAAAACTACAAATATTCTATGAATTTAAGATACATTTTTCTATCACCTGTGCAGGGATTACTAAAGGTTGTGAAACGCGACGGTTTCTTGATCTTTAACCTGAGGAACAGACACGTCGGTGATGATATTTACATTGCCAAGCTGCAGGAGATTGTAGATGAATGGATAAAAGACAAAGTGGTGGAGTTGGTGGAAGTCACGGAATTGCTTCATTTGGGAAACGTCGACGACTTGCTAACTCAGCTCTACGTTTATCGCAAGCTTTAAATGCTACATACACTCTACGTTATGCCTTCTTATGCATATGTCGTTTAGTACCAAATCAACATTTTTTCTTTAAAATTTAATAGGCTAATGGAGCCATTTTATATTGGTTGTTCTCAAAGTATTTTAAAGGTCATATATGTAATGAATTTTCGGACAATTAAATTTCGCCAAGTTCAAAATATTTTCCAATAATTTTTTGCATAAATAGTTAGAGGATAACGAAAACAAAGAATTAATTTTAGAGAACGCAATAAAGCATTTAAAGATGCACGACAAATGAGTTTATTTATATGCCTATACGATCTGTTAGAACACTAACAAAACGTTATAGCCTACCGTGCGAACCTAGGAAAGGAAATAAGGACAAACATACCATTATTTGTCATATTACAATAGTGAAGGTTGGGTTGCAATGCATCCGGATTTTGACTTTTCTGCTTTGGTTAAATTATGAAAAGAACATTTAGTTTTAAAGCACTAATCTCCTGAAGCTTTGCATTACACTAATAAAATTCACTTAAATTGCAATTGGGACAATTGAACGATGTAGAGTTGTTTCCACTCGGAAGTGGGATTCGAAGTAACGTCTGCATTCAGAGATGTATTTACTGGTATAGGTCAACGCCGCACGTGATACACAACGAGGCATTAGAACAAAATTAATGAATGCCCAACTCCTGTGAGACTTGAGGTTATTTACAGGCACGGGAATACGCCATACGCACGCAACAATCCAATACAATACAGTATCACATAAAGACAACTCTACATCTCGCGTTTTAGAATATCAAATTATAAAAAAAGTTAGCCCGGCCGCTTGGGCGACTTCACCAGACGACTAGAACGAGTATATACAGGCTCAACAGGGATTGGATTATACCCCGTATTCTTCTACGTATCATTCTAGTACCATCATCATATGGCGTAGTACATTGTCACATTGTGAGGCCAAAGCGCACTGTATAACTGATTGTGCTCTCGACTACAATGACATTTCTAAGTCCCGTGTTGACGACTTTTCACTTGCCCCTTTGTAACGCGGAACATGTCTAGATAAGGCCATTGTAGCACCTGCAGTTCTTGTGGGAGTACTGATATCTTCGATCTCACTCTTTTTTGACCAACCGCATTGCAGTGGTGTCGACCGGTTTGCCAGCAAATCCATAAGGGTCGGTGGATTTGTGTACCAATTTTTTTCACATTTTGGACAGCTCTTTCTGCCTCTCTGTTGCTTTGCTGAAAATGTGGACTACTCGTCACATTTTGAAAAAGGAAAACTGCCAGCGATCTTTGCGAACGTCATCAATGAAATATTGTGCCAACCTCTTTCGAAATCCCATGTATTGTAAATAATAATACAATGGCATATTATAAACAAATACGAATCGCCTTTTAATCGTATTGTCATTACTGATTCGTTGTAAGCAGTTACGTGTTTATGTTTTATATAAAGTAGATTTATCTCTGTGAGGGTTGAAGATTCAGGTTAATAAATCATAGTTTGCCAACTCAGCATATCAAGTTCAAAAATGTTTTTATCCCCCCCGCCAAATTTTCGACTGACTACGTCACCGGTCTTACTTAGACGATTTCCATCTATTTCTGTACTGGATATTACTGCGTATTTGGCTTTATTATCGACAAATTACTTCTTTACGAGGGATTGGAGTGCTGTGCAAGATGGACGATGTGTTAGTGTTAGGATGTTGCCAAGAAGAACTCGATAGAAGTCCTTTTGTCATGTTACGAAAGTTAAGTAATTTTTGGATAACACTAAACCATAAATGTGAATTTTTAAATCGGAAATTGCTTTATTGAACCACACAATCAACAAAATTCGATTTCGAAATGACCCCGATAAAGTAAGATGTATAAATGATATGTTGCGTCCGGCCATCTCAACAAATGTCCGATAATTTCTTGATATTTCCACTCAACTCCGATTATCACAGATAACTAAACCACTCAAAGATCTGTTGAAAAAGGAAAACGGGATATGGGAGAAAATTCAAAGATGCTTCATCATTTCATCCAGATCAAGGATATGTTTACTACTTCCGAACTTAGTGCGTTATAATCCCGATTTAGGTGGGTCGGCAAGCGCTTTGTCTTGTGGTCTGGGTACTGTTTTTCGACATAACGTTGATGTAAATTTAAAGCTTGCGGCAAATGCATCACGATCACAGTAACGTTAAATTACATTACTTTAAGGATTATTTAATATTTGTTTTGACAAGCGTAAGTTCTAGCGTTCCTTGTCCTGCTTAGTTAAAATATTGTAATATTTGTCTGTCTTAACATATATCTTAATAACTCTAATATTAAATTGTACATTTCACGGGCAACGAAGCTATTGTAGTTGGCACTCTAAGTTTATCGACGCACACAGTATTATTGCACCGAACCGGACATATTGCCTTTTTCCTTTCGTTCTCTTCCTTCGAATTGCATTGTGTAATTATATGGGCCGAAAATTTATTTTCGGGACATATCTTGTTTTTGCCGTTATTATATGGGCCGAAAATTTATTTTCGGGACATATCTTGTTTTTGCCGTTCTTTTTTGGTTTCCTATGGTTTCCTATGGTTTCCTATGGTTTGTTTCAGACCGACTTTTGTCCGAAGCTTTATAGAAAAAGTAGACATCGTAGAACCTTCAAATTTTCAGACATGGCGTAGAGTGGTATGTAGGTGCTTTGTAAAAGTTTATGAGGCTGCACTCCCAGGGGCCTTTGCTTGGGGGGTAAAAACCTGAAATATTGCGTTTTAGCACTTTGTAGCTAACGACAGCCATCTAGCAGCAGAAAAACTTTCATACAGAATTCGTTCATATTCGCTTGCTTTGTCCAGCTCGCGTCGCGACGAGGCGGCTGCTGGCATCCCTGCTGCGCCCTATTGTCCCGCGCGTGCAACATTTGTGTTGGAAGTGGCTTGCCTAGTAAAACTATGCACATGCGACTTGCCTTTCATAAAGAGGCCTCTCTAAGTAAAAAAACCTATTGCTCTTACAACACAAAATATTTTACCACCGCAAATTTAAATGCGAATCCTACAGGCAGTGTACACATCTCTGTTAGCACATGTTGTAATTGTTGCACCATTCAAACATATCAACACCAGGTCTAAGCAAATATAATTATACAAGGGCCGCAACAACAAAAAGCTTAAGTTTAACGCATTCTTAACGACGACGTTACAAAGCTACGTCATAACATGGCGTCATAAATAAATAAATCTTGCGTTTATTGGATTTAAATTGGCAAAACTTTCAATATAAAACGTGGCTTATTAGGCACATAAACGTGTTTGCATATTGCTCAAAACTACAGATTTAAACTCTGTTTCAACAGTGATTGCTCAGACCAAGGCATGGTAAAAATTTACACAGTAAAAGTTGGAAAAAGTATAGCAAACCATAGACGTTAAATCATTTAGAGAGAATGAAAATATTGACTTTTTAAACATGCTAGCTGACCAAAATGTAATAACATGGCCGTAAGCATTATCTACGTAAATTTTTATTGATCAAATGTATGTTTCGATCATTTGCCAAAATCTACGCCATATTTGAACCCCCTTCGCTTCAAAGCCATAATTTATTATATTATTATACACAACTTATAATTGTGTGTAGATATGTTGGATTGGAGTAACATACAGAACAGGTGCAAATAGCAAATATTCTCCAAATACGATGTTTCCAATATTCTCCAAATCGTATTTCATCGTATTGTCGCGGTAATACACAAAGAGGTAAGGCCGTGAATAAAGTTTCACCCAGCGTACAATTAACGGAGGGAAGCATTGCGAGTAGAGATGTTCAAAGCAGAATATCGGCGACACATTTATAATGCTTGCTTTAAATGCAGCGTCAGCATTTTTTCGGGCGACCAATTACTTTGCGATAAGCTTCGCCTAATAATCAAGTGTCCGCTGCAAATTTAAATGCGAAATCTTAAGGCAGTGTACGCCTCTCTGTTAGCACCTGTTGTGCATGTTGCTCCAACCAACCTACCAACATCAGGCCTAAACAACTAGCAAAACTTTCGATTAAATAGTTTGCGTATTGAGAACATAATAGTGTGTTTCATATTGTTTAAAACTACAGATTTAAAGTCTGTTTTAACAGTGATTGCTCGGACCAAGCCATGGTAAAAATTTACCGAGTAAAAGTTTGCAAAAGTATAGCAAACCATAGGCGTTAAACCATTTTAAGTCTTTGGGAGAATGATAATATTTGTTTTTCAAACACGTAAGCTGGCCAAAATGTAATAAAATGGCCATACACACTATCTACGTAAATTCTATTTATCAAATATATGTTTCGATCATTTCCCAAAATCTACGCCATATTTGAATCCCTTTCGCATCAAAGGCTTAAGTGGGGAATTTTTCGGCCCATATCTGTTTTTGCTTGCAGAAACAAGTTAAGGAAAATGAAAAACAAAATATATAATATAAAATACACAATACAAAATATTAAAAAATAAAAAGTATTAAATAAAAAAAAAAATGAAAATAAAAATAAAACATAAAAAATGAAAAATTAAAACAAAAATAAAAAAAAAATAAATAAAAAAAATAAATAATAAAAATGAAAACATTAAAAAATAAAAATATTGAAAAATAAAAATAAATAATTAAGTCAATCAAAAATATTAAAAAAAAAATTGAAAAAAAAAAAAATTAAAAATTAAAAAAAAATAACACTAAACCTTGAAAGTATACCCCCTGACAAAATAAACAACAACCGCACCCCCGTCTAGTTGTCTGCCCTTTTTATCGCTAAACACGAACTCGAAGCAACGCAGAAAGCGTCTTGTTTCACTATGTATATAAATGGGCATGAATATTTAATGTAAAATTAGAATGCGAACTGCATATTAAATCTAAGCAACATAGGAAAGTTACGAGCAACACTGATTTTTCTCAGTACAGTCTCAAAGTCAGTTTTTCCCTAATAGGCTTTTAAATTCTAAATCAGTATATATTTATTAACAAAAAAATTGACAAATAGCCTCCGAGAATTTAGCGTTTCAAAATGATTAGTAAGAATTTATGATTACTTTTGTCACAGAAACATGCTTAATAACTCCAGATCCCATCTGCCCGATTGAAGACAAGATGTAGTTTACGAATACGGTGAAATCTCAAGTGTATGCCGGTATTAAGTTTATTTTAAGGTCCTCTGGAATACGTCGTAAATGTCCTACACAACTATCCTATACAACACAGTATGGCACAGAAACAACTCTACAGGGTTTAATTGTCCAAATTGCAATTTAAAACAATTTTATTAGTGCAATGCAGAACTACAGCAGATTTAGTGCGGCCAAACTGAATGTTCTTTTGACTAAAATTCAAAAACCTGATTTTTGTCCTGCACTAATTTTGCAAATATTCCATTGCGTCCTCTAAAATTATTTCGATGTAAGCTTACCCAAGCAGACAACTCGTTATGAATTAATCAATCAATCAATCAATATATTATTATCAATCCATCAAATATTATCGAAATATTATTTACAAAACGCGGGAAATTCTTGATCGACGTTTTAAATACTGATCAGCAGCAACGCTCGTTTAAAGCTCATTTCCTTTCGACTGTTATGACTTATACAATAGAGCGAGAAATTGAACGCAGCAGTTAGTTTGCGGTGGGCTTGATCGAAAATTACAATAATCGGTGCGTGTAAGACGGTTAATAACCGATTTTTCGGAAAACAATACATAAAACCTTAAAATATGGACACAAATGGAAAGGACGCAATGCAGGAGGTTTTAAAGTTTGTCGAAAAAGCAGTTACTAGCAATACTGTCGAAGAGGTGCAAGCCGCCTACAGTGGAATAGCAGAAACATACGACCGTCAAGAAATCGAGCTAGGAGCTGAAGTACAACACGGAGCTGCTCTCGTCTGTTTAAAATACATCAGTAATTGCAAAACAACCTCGGTTTTGGACGTTGCGGCAGGTATAAAAATTAATGCTCAGTTTTCAGCGACATTCATAAATTATTACGCTTTGACCTGATTCATATTTGATTTAGTTGGAAACAGGGCTTGTGTTTCCTTAAAAATCACACGTTTATTTCTGGGTAGTCCTTTGGTGAATTTTGTTTTGTAAAAGACTAAAACTCCATTTTGGTCATGATTAGATTTAGTTTGATACGCGAACATTTTATTATACCGAATTAAAATAAATTCACTAACTTGGTATTGGTATTAAAAACTTTTTCAAAACAAAAATTGGTTGGAAACCCTTCCAATACGTAGGCTGCATATGAAGAACTAACGGGTGGAAAACTATCCAATACTGAACTTTAACCAGCATTGCATTACCAGGCACTGGGGCAGTACCTTTTCATCTGCGCAAGACTGGTGCGTATGTAGGAGCCATTGTCATTATGGACGCCAGCATGGAAATGCTTTATGTTGCAAGTAGAAAAGAATTAAATTTGAGGTATATTTTTCATTTGCTATACGCAGACATCTTTACAACTGCAAACCGACAAAATTATACGCCTTAAACAGATGCCTAATTTAAATACTTTTATCTTAGGTGCATCATTTGTCATTGGATAGAAGATGACGTTCCACTGCCCAAAAATTCGTACGATGCTGTGACTTGTATTGGATCCTTGCTTCCAAATCACATGCCGATTCATTCTGTTAAGGTTCGTCGATTAATGCGAAAATATTCGTGGAGGAATTATGACGTGCTTTTAATTAAACGATCGTTTGTCAGGCACATCGAACACTGGATACCTGTTTAAATGTCTCTTAACTTACATAGATAAACAAACCCATAAGTCGGTATTTTTTAGCTAGAATACAAAAATTATAAATATTCTATAGATCCAAAATGCATTTTTTGCCATACGTACAGGGATTGCTACAGGTTGTGAAACGCGACGGTTTCTTGATCTTCAACCTGAGGAACAGACACGTCGGTGATGATATTTACAATGCCAAGTTGCAGGAGATTGTAGATGAATGGGTTAAAGATAAAGTGGTGGAGTTGGTTGAAGTCACGGAATTGCTTCATTGGAGAAACGTCGACGGCTTGCTTACTCAGCTCTACGTTTATCGCAAGCTTTAAAGACTTTATACACATTAAGTTATGTGTTCCAATCAATATAATACATGTTGTTCGAAAACTGTTAATACAAAAAACGTTTTTATATTTATTAGGCTAACGGAGCCACTTTTATATTGGTTGTTCTCAGAGTATTTCAAAGGTCAGATATGTAATGAATTTTCGGCCTACTTAATTTCGCCAAAAACAATTTGTTTTATAATAATGTTTGGCAAAAAATAATTTAGGATAACGAAAACAACGAAATAATTTTAGAGGACACAATGAAACATTTAGAACACTGGTGCAGGACAAAAATCAGTTTTTTTTATTTTTGTCAAAAGAACATTCAGTTTTGACGCACTAAATCTGCTGTAGTTCTGCATTGCACTAATAAAATTGTTTTAAAATTACAAGTTGGACAATTAAACCTTGTAGAGTTGTTTTTGTGTCATACTGTATTGTACAGGATTATTGGGTACGAAACGACATGCAACTTGTCTTTAATCGGACAGATGGGAACAATGCATCTGGAATTATAAAGCATTTTTCTGCGACCAAAGTAATCATAAAATAATAGGATACTAATTTCATTGGAAACGCTGAACTCTGGGAGACCATTTGTCAAATATTTTGTTAATAAATAAACTGATTAACAGTTTATAAGCCTATTAGGAAAAAAAATGACTTCTAGAGTGTATAAAAATCAGTGTTATTCGTGACTTTTATACGTGTTTTTAACGGCGTAAAGAAATGCTGCAAAACAAATATAAGTTATTAAAGGTAATACTGACATAAATGCGATTAACATGTATTTTATTACTGTAAAAGTAATTTCGCTAAAAATTGACTGGATCAGCTAACAGGGCATGATTAAAACAGAAAACAAATCGGATTTGATGCTTTTATGGTCTTTATAGTTTAATTAACGCTCTATAGCAGTGGTTCTCAACCTTTTTTTTCTTTCGTGGCCCATTTTCGTGGAACAAAAATGTTATGGCCCAATAAATTTTTATGAATAAACAACCTATTGAAAAGGTTTAGAACAAAAAATAGCTGAACATACATTAAAACAAATTATTTAGTCAATCGTGCATTCGGTATTGCTTCTGAACAATAAATTTAGGTTAATTTAGATTCCTTCTCAATTCCTCCCCAAGCCATTAATCCTGTAAAACTAGGTATAGTGACACAAATGAAACTAAATTCTTCAACAAATCTAGATTTTTTAAAATTGGTCTGTGGCCCATCTAAAAAGTTTCCTTGGCTCATTGGTTGAGAACCGTTGCTCTGTAGTCTATAGCAGTGCTTCTTAAACTGTTTTAGTTTTGTTCACCCCTAGCATCAATCTCCAGATTTCATTCACCCTTGTCTAATGATATGATAAAAATATCTCGTCTATATATAAAACAGCAAAAAATGATTTTTTTTTTCGATTTTTGGTAAGATCAACTCAAGCTAAGTTTAACATTAAAAATCTTCAATTTTTAGAGTCCAGAAATATAAAGCTACAAACGCACAAAACACAGTCACCAATTTTTTTTACTTAACACTCAGTGCAAACCAACTTCACTATTACAATAGGCAAAAAAACACAAAAACACCAGTTCAGTAGTCGATTTACTGCAGAGCTATCTTAAATTTCTGACGGTTCACCCTTGTTCACACCTGCAAAAATTTTGTTCACCTTGGGGTGAACCATTCACCAGTTTAAGAAACACTGGTCTATAGATTACTTGAGAGTTGTGCGTATAACTACTGGTGGTTATTGGAAATTGAGACAATATAAGATAGACACACACAATCCGTAAGCAAACTGTGGTACGCGTACCACCAGTGGTACGCGAGAGTCTTTCAGGTGGTACGCAACTAACTTCAGCATACTGATAAATTTGCGAAAACTTCAAACTTTTAAATATTTCAGCTTGTGTAGTTTGTAATCTCGTTTTAGTTACCTTTGGTTTCGCACGTTTATGACGTAACACTTATCTTGCTCAACATAATACAACGCTAATTGTTAGCTGGTTTCATATGTATGTAATAATAATGAACAGGTAGGAACAGTGTGGTACTGTCGTTTGTATATTGATATTTCCATCATATTGAACTACTGTATTTTTTCTAAAATAGAGGAATAGTGATTGAACTAAATTTTGTTAAAAATTTAGGAACATGTTTAAACGAAAGTACAGTAAGGCTTACCTGAAGTACGGGTTTGTAGCTATTGATAACAAACATTGTTTGTCATTTCAACTTTTTATTTGCGTAACACCAATTTTCAGAAGTTTTGAAAACTATTCACTACAATCTTAAAACGTTAAAATAATTTAACAAAAATCTCTCTTTTCGGCGTAATACTAAAAGTCAAGCGGCGTTTGATATGGCTGGGTGTTGCGTAACTTCCGAAATATACTCGACATTTGTATTGCCTATGCTTTGCGACAACTAATTTTTTAATAAAAACAAATTGGTTATAATCCCTCATAACTGTATAAATTATGAGCAACGTAACTTATATCACATAAGTTTGCCGCCACAATAGACAAATACAATTTACCATGCAGCCTGTGTGGAATCGTCATTAACTTAACAGGCATGGTGAGATTGTCGCAATTATCTATACGTGACTGTAAATAAAAAAAAAAAAAAAAAAAATTGTCATAAAATTTTGCAAAAAATACGTAAAAAACTATTTTTTTTAAACAAAGCCATCGCAATAATCCTTGGCCGTAGCTTTTGTTTCTTAAAATGTGCTTTTTGACGTTATGTTTTTTTTACACTTAATACGTTGAGAAGTTAAAACTTCTACGCTTATTTTTACACTATTTTGAACATTGCAACATAGAACATTGCACAACCAAATAGCAATGTAGCTTGTTGTGTATAAAAAAGATTGACTAAATAAGTTGCTTGAATATATAACATTACACACAAGAATGACGCGAGAGCGCATAATCTCATTTAAATAATAGCCATTAAACTGAGTCGACTATACTACTTGCGGCTATGATATACCCAAATTGCCATGTTGTATTTTATTTACGACTCGCGGCCCGCCAACGTAAACCATCCAGCCACAGCAGATTTAACTACAGCAGATTTAATGCGTCAAAACTGAATGTTTTTTTGACTAAAATGCAAAAATCTGATTTTTGTCCTGTACCAATTTTCTATATATTTCATTGCGTCCTCTATTATTATTTCGATGTTTTCGTTATCTTTTATTTAAATTTGCCAAAAATGATTCTAAAAAATTTTGTTTTTAGCAAAATTAAGTGGGCCAAAAATTCATTACACATCTGACCTTTGAAATACTCTGAGAACAACCAATATGAAGTGGCTCCGTTAGCCTATTAAATATAAAAAACGTTGTTTGTATTAACAGTTGTCGAACAACATGCTTTAGGTTGATGGAACACATAACGTATAGTGCCTATCGAGCAGTGCTTCTTAATAAGGTGAATGGTTCAACCCGAGTGAGTGAAATCTTTGCAGGGGTGAACCAAACAAAAGGGGTGAATAAGGGTGAACTGTCAGAAATGGGTTATAGCTTGCGGAACAATCTAATTCATTTTGTGCTGTTATATATAGACGAGACAGTTTTAATATAAGATAAGGGTGAATGAAATCTGGAGAGAGATGCTAGGGGTGAACAAAACTAAAAAGTTTAAGAAGCACTGGTATGAAGTATTTAAAGCTTGCGATAAACGTAGAGCTGAGTTAACAAGTCGTCGACTTTTCCGAAATGAAGCAATTCCGTGACTTCAAGCAACTCCACCACTTTGTCTTTTATCCATTCATCTACCATCTCCTGCAGCTTGGCATTGTAAATATCATCACCGACGTGTCTGTTCCTCAGGTTAATGATCAGGAAACCGTCGCGTTTCACAACCTTTAGCAATCCCTGTACGGGTGGTAAAAAAATGCATTTTGGATCTCTAGATAATTTTATAGTTTTTGTATAACGGCTAAAATACACTGACTTGTGGGTTTTGTTTATCATTGTAAGTTTAGAGACAATTAAACAGGTATCCAGTGTTCGATGTGCCTGGCAAATGATGATTTAATTAAAAGCACGTCATAAATCCTCCACGAATATTTTCGCATAAATCGACGAACCTTAACAGAATGAATCGGCATGTGATTTGGAAATAAGGAACCAATACAAGTCACAGCATCGTACGAATTCTCAGGCAGTGGAATTTCATCTTCAATCCAATGACAGATGATGCACCTAAGAGAAAAGTATTTATATTAAGCAACTGTTTAAGACGTATAATTTTGTCAGGTTGCAGTTTTAAAGATGTCTGCGTATAGCGAATAAAAAATATACCTCAAATTTAATTCTTTTTTGCTTGCAACATAAAGCATTTCCATGTTTGCGTCCATAATGTCAATGACTCCTTCGTAGGCCCCAGTCTTGCGCATATGAAAGGGGACTGCCCCAGTGCCTGTAATGTAACAATGTTGGGTAAATGTCAGTGTTGGTTAGGTACCGACCCTTTGGTTCATCATGCAGCCTGGTTTTCAACCAATTTGTTTTTGAAAAAGTTGTTAATACCATTACCAAGTTATAGCGACTTTATTTAATTCGTTACAAAAAAATGTTCATTTATCAAAATAAATTTAATCATGGCCAAAATGAAGTTTTAGTGTTTTGCAAAACAAAATTTACGAAAGGACTACCCCTAAGTTAATGTGTATTTTTTTAGGAAACATGAGCAAAATTGCCCTGATTCCAACTAAATCAAATATGAATTCCAGTCCAAGTTTTAAACGGTCAAAGAGTAATAATTTATGAATGTCGCTGAAACCTGAGCATTAATTTCTATACCTGCCGCAACGTCCAAAACCGAGGTTGTTTTGCAATTGCTAATGTATTTTAAACAGATAAGAGCAGCTCCGTGTTGTACTTCAGCTCCTAGCTCGATTTCTTGACGGTCGTATGTTTCTGCTATTCCACTGTAGGCGGCTTGTACCTCTTCGACAGTATTGCTAGTAACTGCTCTTTCGACAAACTTTAAAACCTCCTGCGTTGCGTCCTTTCCATTTGTGCCCATATTTTAAGGTTTTAGGTATTGTTTTCCGAAAAATCGGTTATTAACCGTCTTACACGTACCGATTATTGTTATTTTCGATCAAGACCACCGCAAACTAACTGCTGCGTTCACTTTCTCGCTGTATTTTATAAGTCATAACAGTCGAAAGGAAATGAGCTTTAAACGAGCGTTACTGCTGATCAGTATTTAAAACGTCGATCACGAATTTCCCGCGTTTTGTAAATAATATTTCGATAATATTTAATGGATTTATTGATTGATTGATTGATTAATTCATGACGAGTTGTCTGCTTGGGTAAGCTTTTAGTGTAGTTAGTTTTAAAACGCATTTAAAAGAAATCATGGACATTCATAATTCCAAAATACAAATAATAGTCATTATTATAATCCAAGGATAGTGTTTTCTAAATATAAACACCTATTTGTGCAGTTAATGTATTTGCTAATGCTAACTACAAATACTCCACTGTGTCATACATAACTTTCAGTTAATGTCAACTATTGGTTTACGGGTTGTATGTGTCTTTCTAATATTGGCTAAATTTTCGTATTCGTAAGCTGCAACTCGTCTTTAATCGGGCAGATGTGGGCAAAGCATCTGGAGGTATTAAGCATTTTGCTGGGACAAAAGTAATCATAAAATGATGCTAATCTTTTGGAAACGCTGAATTCGCGGAGACTATTCGTCAAAATATTTGTTCATAAATATACTAATTTACGGCCAATTGAGGGAAAACTGAGTTCTAGACTGTACTTAGAAGAACAGTGTTACACGTGACTTTTCATACTATTTTATATGCAGTTCGTATTAGAATTTTACATTAAAGATTTATGACAATTCATATCGAAAGCTTCGTTGCCCGTGAAATATACAATTTAATATTAAAGTTGTTTTGATATATTGTAAAAGCAGACAAAGATTGTAGCTTAAAGTTGCGAAAAAAAAATAATTTTATTTACTATGGGAGAAACCTGGCCATGACACATATTGCCAATAAATGTACAGTTGCACGGTAAATCTTTTTTTGAAAATCCAGGCGGAAGAAGTTTTATTAGCAGTATTCTTTTAACATCAGCATAGAAAACTACCTATTTATCTGCGCCACCGCCCAATCCCATGTAATTTTACCCAAATCAAAATCCAAACCATTGTAGTTGCCCAGGACAAATTACCAATGAAGGATTCGTTATAGGTTTTACACCGCTTGACGAACTGTTTACTTGCGATCAATTACATGTCCGCTTGTAATAACGGCGCTTTCCGCATTGGAAAAGGCATTTTCAGTTTGGCATACGCTGTGGGCGCTTCTGTAATGAAGCGCACGACACACACTTTCTGTCTTAGGTCGTCCCGCTAGCGCAAGCATATACCTTCTATCTTAACCATCTTGACACGATGTTCGTTAAACTGTAAAACTTGTTTCTGGTTCTTAACGAAATATACGTTTCGAACCATATTGTTTCGAACTTGCATTCTTTTCAGATTGAACCGTACCAAATACGAGGACAATGCGCCATGAAATGTTCTTCCAAATAAACAAGTTTACCTGGTGCTTCGCGATTCGCTACATGGATTCGACTTTAGTGGATATCTTTTGAAGCGTCACATAAAATCAATAAATTTTCCCGAATGGTTACAATTAAAAGTGTCTTCTGGTGTTGCAATCGGGCTTTTGAAAGGCATATTTGCTGTTGAATTACTCTTGCCACGCCATGTATTTACCAGTAAGTTAGGGTCAAACTTAACCCCTCTCGACATATTAGAACGCAAGTAACAATAAATGCCGCAACATTTGCAAATACATTTACTGCGCAAACATGTACTTAAATGCCCCGAAACACTATCTAGGGATATCGCCATTATTTGGATTTTGGGCTTAATGTTGTTTAAAAATGCGGTTTAAAATAACCTATACCAAAATTTCTGGAGAAAAAATCAAAATAATATTCACAAAAGCGCGATAAAGTCATGGTTTATGTTTCCGATCTGCAACTCTCAAAGGGGAAAGCTCATTTCCTTTCGACTGTCACGACTTTTACAAAGCAGCAAGAGACTTCGTGCAGCAGTTAGTTTGCAGTGGGTTCGATCGAAAGAAAAACAATTATCGGTAGTTTTAAGAAGGGTGAGAACCAAGCCTTCCGAAATTATTTGGTAAAACTTTAAAATATGGGGACAAATGGAAAGGACGCAACTCAGGAGGCTTTTAAATCCTCTTTAAATGCAGTTACTAGCAGTACTGTCGAGGAGGTACAAGCCGCCTACAGTGGACTTGCAGAAACATACGACCGTCAAGAAATCGACCTAGGAGCTGAAGTACAACGCGGAGCTGCTCTCGTCTGTTTAAAATTTATCTCCAATTGCAAAACAACCTCGGTTTTGGACGTTGCGGCAGGTATAGAAATTAATGCTCAGTTTTCAGCGACATTCATAAATTATTACGCCTTGACCTTATTCATATTTGCTTTAGTTGGAATCAGGGCTTGTGTTTCCTTAAAAATCACACGTTAATTTCTGGGTAGTCCTTTGGTAAATTTTATTGTAAAAGAATAAAACTTCATTTTGGTCATGATTAAATTTATTTTGACAAGTGAAGATTTTATTATACCGAATTAAAATAACTTCGCTAACTTGGTATTGGTATTAATTTTTTCAAAACAAAAATTGGTTGGAAACCCTTTCAATATGTAGGCTACATATGATAAACTAACGGGTGGAAAACTATCCAATACTGAACTTAACCAGCATTGCATTACAGGCACTGGGGCAGTAGCTTTTCATCTGCGCAAGACTGGTGCGTATGTAGGAGCCATTGACATTATGGACGCCAGCATGGAAATGCTTTATGTTGCAAGTAAAAAAGAATTACATTTGAGGTATATTTTTCATTCGCTATACGCAGACATCTTTAAAACTGCAAGCCGACAAAATTATACGGCTTAAACAGATGCCTAATTTAAATACTTTTCTCTTAGGTGCATCATTTGTCATTGGATAGAAGATGACGTTCCACTGCCCAAAAATTCGTACGATGTTGTGACTTGTATTGGATCCTTGCTTCCAAATCACATGCCGATTCATTCTGTTAAGGTTCGTCGATTAATGCGAAAATATTCGTGGAGGAATTATGACGTGCTTTTAATTAAACGATCGTTTGTCAGGCACATCGAACACTGGATACCTGTTTAAATGTCTCTTAACTTACATAGATAAACAAGCCCATAACTCGGTATTTTTTAGCTAGAATACAAAAATTATAAATATTCTATAGATCCAAAATGCATTTTTTGCCATACGTACAGGGATTGCTACAGGTTGTGAAACGCGACGGTTTCTTGATCTTTAACCTGAGGAACAGAAACGTCGGAGATGATATTTACATTGCCAAGCTGCAGGAGATTGTAGATAAATGGATAAAAGACAAAGTGGTAGAGTTGGTGGAAGTCACGGAATTGCTTCATTGGAGAAACGTCGACGGCTTGCTTACTCAGCTCTACGTTTATCGCAAGCTTTAAAGACTTTATACACATTAAGTTATGTGTTCCAATCAATCTAATACATGTTGGTCAAAAACTGTTAATACAAAAAACGTTTTTATATTTATTAGACTAACTTAGCCACTTCATATTGGTTGTTCTCAGAGTTTTTCAAAGGTCAGATATGTAATGAATTTTTGGCCTACCTAATTTCGCCAAAAACAATTTGTTTTAGAATAATGTTTGGCAAAAATTATTACGAAAACAACGAAATAATTTTAGAGGACACAATGAAACATTTAGAAAACTGGTGCAGGACAAAAATCAGGTTTTTTGATTTTTGTCAATAGAACATTCAGTTTTGACGCACTAAATCTGCTGTAGTTCTGCATTGTACTAATAAAATTGTTTTAAAATTACAAGTTGGACAATTAAACCTTGTAGAGTTGTTTTTGTGTCATACTGTATTGTACAGGATTATTGGGTACGAAACGACATGCAACTTGTCTTCAATCGGACAGATGGGAACAATGCATCTGGAATTATGAAGCATTTATCTGCGACCAAAGTAATCATAAAATAATAGGATACTAATTTCATTGGAAACGCTAAATTCTGGGAGACCATTTGTCAAATATTTTGTTAATAAATAAACTGATTAACAGTTTATAAGCCTATTAAGAAAAAAAATGACTTCTAGAGTGTACTTAGAAAAAATCAGTGTTATTCGTTACTTTTATACGTGTTTTTAACGGCGTAAAGAAATGCTGCAAAACAAATATAAGCTATTAAAGGTAATACTGACATAAATGTGATTAACATGTATTTTATTACTGTAAAAGTAATTTCACTTAAAATTGACTGGATCAGTTAACAGGGCATGATTAAAACAGAAAACAAATCGGATTTGCTGCTTTTATGGTCTTTATAGTTTAATTAACGCTCTATAGCAGTGATTCTCAACCTTTTTCTTCTTTCGTGGCCCATTTTCGTGGAACAAAAATTTTATGGCCCAATAATTTTTTATGAATAAACAAACTATAAAAGAGGTTTAGAACAAAAAATAGCTGAACATACATTAAAACAAATTATTTAGTCAATCGTGCATTCGGTATTGCTTCTGAACAATAAATTTAGGTTAATTTACCCACATCATGTGTGATTTTTAAAGTGCATGGAACAGGAATCCTCAATTATTTTAACACTGTTAATTAAAATATAAGTGAGTAAGGCTGAATCCCCCACCGGTTAGACAAAAACTAGGTATAGTGACACAAATGAAACTAAATTCTTCAACAAATCTGGATTTTTTAAAATTGGTCTGTGGCCCATCTAAAAAGTTTCCTTGGCTCATTGGTTGAGAACCGTTGCTCTGTAGTCTATAGCAGTGCTTCTTAAACTGTTTTAGTTTTGTTCACCCCTAGCATCAATGTCTAGATTTCATTCACCCTTGTCTAATGATATGATAAAACTATCTCGTCTATATATAAAACAGCAAAAAATGATTTGTTTTTTTTCGATTTTTGGTAAGATCAACTCAAGCTAAGTTTAACATTAAAAATCTTCAATTTTTAGAGTCCAGAAATATAAAGCTACAAACGCACAAAACACAGTCATCAATTTTTTTTACTTAACACTCAGTGCAAACCAGGGAGTCGAACCGTTTGACTTTTCCGGTTCAGGTTCGGTTCGGGTTCAAGGATTTTTTCGGAATCCGGTTCAGTTCCGGTTTCGGTTCGGAGGAATTTAAAATTTCCGGTTCAGCTCCGGTTAGAACATCGTTGTTTCAAAACCGGTTCATAAAGTTCCGGTTCAGATACAATATAATTTGCGTTAAATTTCAAAATGTGGGTCAATAAATGTAGAGAATAATCTTTGAATTGGAAGTCATTTAAACTAAGTTACGTGACTTATTAAAAACAACAGCAACTCATTATTTAAATATCTAAAAAATAAACAATCAACAATTTTTTCATTCAATATTCGTATTTTTTTTCATAAAATTTCGAACATGGCGTAACTTGACTCTCTAAAATAGAAGTTGTGACGTCATGCTGGAGCGAACCGCTTTTGTTTACAGGTTCGGGTTCGGTTAAGGTTCAGGTACTTTCAAATTATTCGGTTCAGTTCCGGTTCGGCTCCTTAAAATCCTATAAAAAACGGTTCAAGTTCGGTTACGGTTCGGAAAAAATTGACCCAAAACCGGTTCATAAAGTTCCGATTCGGTTCCGGTTCGACTCCCTGGTGCAAACCAACTTCCCTATTACAATAGGCAAAAAAACACAAAAACACCAGTTCAGTAGTCGATTTACTGCAGAGCTATCTTAAATTTCTGACGGTTCACCCTTGTTCACCCCTGCAAAAATTTTGTTCACCTTGGGGTTAACCATTCACCAGTTTAAGAAACACTGGTCTATAGCTTACTTGAGAGTTGTGCGTATAACTAGTTGGTGGTTATTGGAAATTGAGACAATATAAGATAGCTACACACAATCCGTAAGCAAACTGTGGTACGCGTACCGCCAGTGGTACGCGAGAGTCTTTCAGGTGGTACGCAACTAACTTCAGCATACTGATAAATTTGCGAAAACTTCAAACTTTTAAATATTTCAGCTTGTGTAATTTGTAATCTCGTTTTAGTTACCTTTGGTTTCGCACGTTTATGACGTAACACTTATCTTGCTCAACATAATACAACGCTAATTGTTAGCTGGTTTCATATGTATGTAATAATAATGAACTGGTAGGAACAGTGTAGTACTGTCGTTTGTATATTGATATTTCCATCATATTGAACTACTGTATTTTTTCTAAAATAGAGGAATAGTGATTGAACTAAATTTTGTTAAAAATTTAGGAACATGTTTAAACGAAAGTACAGTAAGGCTTACCTGAAGTACGGGTTTGTAGCTATTGATAACAAACATTGTTTTTCATTTCAACTTTTTATTTGCGTAACACCAATTTTCCGAAGTTTTGAAAACTATTCACTACAATCTTAAAACGTTAAAATAATTTAACAAAAATCTCTCTTTTCGGCGTAATACTAAAAGTCAAGCGGCGTTTGATATGGCTGGGTGTTGCGTAACTTCCGAAATATACTCGACATTTGTATTGCCTATGCTTTGCGACAACTAATTTTTTAATAAAAACAAATTGGTGATAATCCCTCATAACTGTATAAATTATGAGCAACGTAACTTATATCACATAAGTTTGCCGCCACAATAGACAAATACAATTTACCATGCAGCCTGTGTGGAATCGTCATTAACTTAACAGGCATGGTGAGATTGTCGCAATTATCTATACGTGACTGTAAATAAATAAAAAAACTCAATTATTATTGTCGTAAGCTAAATTGTCATAAAATTTTGCAAAAAATACGTAAAAAACTATTTTTTTTTACACAAAGCCATCGCAATAATCCTTGGCCGTAGCTTTTGTTTCTTAAAATGTGCTTTTTGACGTTATGTTTTTTTTTCACTTAATACGTTGAGAAGTTAATACTTCTACGCTTATTTTTACACTATTTTGAACATTGCAACATGGTACAACCAAATAGCAATGTAGCGTGTTGTGTATAAAAAAGATTGACTAAATAAGTTGCATGAATATATAACATTATACACAAGAATGACGCGAGAGCGCATAATCTCATTTAAATAATAGCCATTAAACTGAGTCGACTATACTACTTGCGGTACATTCCTTGAGTAAGTTTGCTGAAGCTGATAATTAAAATAAAGTTTGAGGCAATCTATGATATACCCAAATTGCCATGTTGTATTTTATTTACGACTCGCGGCCCGCCAACGTAAACCATCCAGCCTAAGCAGATTTAACTATAGCAGATTTAATGCGTCAAAACTGAATGTTTTTTTGACTAAAATGCAAAAATCTGATTTTTGTCCTGTACCAATTTTCTAAATATTTCATTGCGTCCTCTATTATTATTTCGATGTTTTCGTTATCTTTTATTTAAATTTGCCAAAAATGATTCTAAAAAATTTTGTTTTTAGCAAAATTAAGTGGGCCAAAAATTCATTACACACCTGACCTTTGAAATACTCTGAGAACAACCAATATGAAGTGGCTCCGTTAGCCTATTAAATATAAAAAAAACGTTGTTTGTATTAACAGTTTTCGAACAACATGCTTTAGGTTGATTGGAACACATAACGTATAGTGCCTATCGAGCAGTGCTTCTTAATAAGGTGAATGGTTCAACCCGAGTGAATAAAATCTTTGGAGGGGTGAACCAACCAAAAGGGGTGAATAAGGGTGATCCGTCAGAAATGGATGAGTGCTTGCGAAACAATCTAATTCATTTTGTGCTGTTATATATAGACAAGACAGTTTTAATATAAGATAAGGGTGAATAAAATCTGCAGAGAGATGCTAGGGGTGAACAAAACTAAAAAGTTTAAGAAGCACTGGTATGAAGAATTTAAAGCTTGCGATAAACGTAGAGCTGAGTTAACAAGTCGTCGACTTTTCCGAAATGAAGCAAATCCGTGACTTCAACCAACTCCACCACTTTGTCTTTTATCCATTCATCTACCATCTCCTGCAGCTTGGCATTGTAAATATCATCACCAACGTGTCTGTTCCTCAGGTTAATGATCAGGAAACCGTCGCGTTTCACAACCTTTAGCAAACCCTATACGGGTGGTAAAAATATGCATTTTGGATCTATAGAATATTTATAATTTTTGTATTACAGCAACAAATATAACGACTTGTGGGTTTTGTTTATCTTTGTAAGTTTAGATACAATTATAAAGATATCCAGTGTTCGATGTGCCTAACAAACGATGATTTAATTAAAAGCACGTCATAATTCCTCCACGAATATTTTCGCATTAATCGACGAACCTTAACAGAATGAATCGGCATGTGATTTGGGAATAAGGAACCAATACAAGTCACAGCATCGTACGAATTCTCAGGCAATGGAATTTCATCTTCTATCCAATGACAAATGATGCACCTAAGAGAAAAGTATTCAAATTAGGCAACTGTTTAAGCCGTATTATAGTGTCGGCTTGCAGTTTTAAAGATGTTTGCGTATAGCGAATAAAAAATATACCTCAAATTTAATTCTTTTTTACTTGCAACATAAAGCATTTCCATGTTTGCGTCCATAATGTCAATGACTCCTTCGTAGGCCCCAGTCTTGCGCAGATGAAAGGGGACTGCCCCAGTGCCTGTAATGTAATTATGTTGGGTAAATTTTAGTGTGACCCTTTGGTTCATCATATGTAGCCTAGTTTCCAAACAATTTTTTTTTGAAAAAGTTGATAATACCAAAACCAAGTTATACCGACTTTACTTTAATTCGTTACAATAAAATTTTCATTTATCAAAATGAATTTAATCATGACCAAAATGAAGTTTTAGTCTGTTACAAAACAAAATTTACCAAAGGACTACCCCAAAGTTAATGTGTAATTTTTTAAGAAATATCAGCAAAATTCCCTGATTCCAACTAAAGCAAATATGAATAAGGTCAAAGCGTAATAATTTATGAATGCCACTGTAAACTAAGCATTAATTTCTATACCTGCCGCAACGTCCAAAACCGAGCTTGTTTTGCAATTGCTAATGTATTTCATACAGATAAGAGCAGCTCCGAGTTGTACTTCAGCGCCTAGCTCGATTTCTTGACGGTCGTATGTTTCTGCTATTCCACTGTAGGCGGCTTGTACCTCTTCGATAGTATTGCTAGTAACTGCTTTTTCGACAAACTTTAAAACCTCCTGCGTTGCGTCCTTTCCATTTGTGGCCATATTTTAAGGTTTTAGGTATTGTTTTCCGAAAAATCGGTTATTAACCGTCTTACACGCACCGATTATTGTTATTTTCGATCAAGCCCACCGCAAACTAACTGCTGCGTTCAATTTCTCGCTGTATTGTATAAGTCATAACAGTCGAAAGGAAATGAGCTTTAAACGAGCGTTGCTGCTGATCAGTATTTAAAACGTCGATCACGAATTTCCCGCGTTTTGTAAATAATATTTCGATAATATTTAATGGATTGATAATAATATTTGATTGATTGATTGATTCATGACGAGTTGTCTGCTTTGGTAAGCTTTTAGTGTAGTTAGTTTTAAACGCATTTAAAAGAAATCATGGACATTCATAATTCCAAAATATAAATAATAGTCATTATTATAATCCAAGGATAGTGTTTTCTAAATACAAACACCTATTTGTGCAGTTAATGTATTTGCTAATGCTAACTACAAATACTCCACTGTGTCTTACATAACTTTCAGTTAATGTCAACTATTGGTTTACGGGTTGTATGTGTCTTTCTAATATTGGCTAAATTTTCGACAATAACCTGCGTTATGTCTTCTAATGCATGTTGTTCGAAAATGGTTGATAGCAAAAATATTTTAACACCGGCATCCACTTGATATTCCACCGTATTCGTAAGCTGCAACTCGTCTTTAATCGGGCAGATGGGGGCAACGCATCTGGAGGTATGAAGCATTTTGCTGGGACAAAAGTAATCATAAAATGATGCTAATCTTTTGGAAACCTGAATTCGCGGAGACTATTCGTCAAAATATTTGTTCATAAATATACTAATTTACGGCCAATTGAGGGAAAACTGAGTTCTAGACTGTACTTAGAAGAACAGTGTTACACGTGACTTTTCATACTATTTTATATGCAGTTCGTATTAGAATTTTACATTAAAGATTTATGCCAATTCATATCGAAAGCTTCGTTGCCCGTGAAATATACAATTTAATATTAAAGTTGTTTTGATATATTGTAAAAGCGGACAAAGATTATAGTATTGAACTGCGAAGTACAATTTTATCAAAACAAATATTTAATAACGAGAAAAGTAATAAAATTTAATTCTGATCGAATTTGAGAAAACTCAAAACGATCTAAATTGTGTTTCTACTTAAATTTGGAAAAGCCAAAATTATTTAATTTCAATTCTGATCTGATTTTAAAAATCGAAACTAAATCTAGCTGTCCAAGTGTTGGTTAAAGTTGCAAAAAAAAATAATTTTATTTACTATGGGAGAAACCTGGCCATGATACATATTGCCAATAAATGTACAGTTGCACGGTAAATCTTTTTTTGAAAATCCAGGCGGAAGAAGTTTTATTAGCAGTATTCTTTTAACATCAGCATAGAAAACCACCTATTTATCTACGCCACCGTCCAATCCCATGTAATTTTTCCCAAATCAAAATCCAAACCATTGGAGTTGCCCCGGACAAATTACCAATAAAGGATTCGTTATAGGTTTTACACCGCTTGACGAACTGTTTACTTGCGATCAATTACATGTCCGCTTGTAATAACGGCACTTTCCGCATTGGAAACAAAAAGCATTTTCAGTTTGGCATACGCTGTGGGCGCTTCTGTAATGAAGCGCACGACACACACTTTCTGTCTTAGGTCGTCCCGCTAGCGCAAGCATATACCTTCTATCTTAACTATCTTGACACGATGTTCGTTAAACTGTAAAACTTGTTTCTGGTTCTTAACGAAATATACGTTTCGAACCATATTGTTTAGAACTTGCATTCTTTTCAGATTCAACCGTACCAAATACGAGGACAATGCGCCATGAAATGTTCTTCCAAATAAACAAGTTTACCTGGTGCTTCGCGATTCGCTACATGGATTCGACTTTAGTGGATATGTTTTGAAGCGTCACATAAAATTGATAAATTTTCCCGAATGGTTACAATTAAAAGTGTCTGCTGGTGTTGCAATCTGGCTTTTGAAAGACATATTTGCTGTTGAATTACTCTTGCCACGCCATGTATTTACCAGTAGGTTTTGGTCAAACTTAAACCCTCTCGACAAATTAGAACGCAAGTAACAATAAATGCCGCAACATTTGCGACTACATTTACTGCGCAAACATGTACTTAAATGCCCCAAAACACTATCTAGGGATATCGCCATTATTTGGATTTTGGGCTTAATGTTGTTTAAAAATGCGGTTTAAAATAACCTATACCAAAATTTCTGGAGAAAAATCAAAATAATATTCACAAAAGCGCGATAAAGTCATGGTTTATGTTTCCGATCTGCAACTCTCAAAGGGGAAAGCTCATTTCCTTTCGACTTTCACGACTTTTACAAAGCAGCAAGAGACTTCGTGCAGCAGTTAGTTTGCAGTGGGTTCGATCGAAAGAAAAACAATTATCGGTAGTTTTAAGAAGGGTGAGAACCAAGCCTTCCGAAATTATTTGGTAAAACTTTAAAATATGGGGACAAATGGAAAGGACGCAACGCAGGAGGCTTTTAAATCCTCTTTAAATGCAGTTACTAGCAGTACTGTCGAGGAGGTACAAGCCGCCTACAGTGGACTTGCAGAAACATACGACCGTCAAGAAATCGACCTAGGAGCTGAAGTACAACGCGGAGCTGCTCTCGTCTGTTTAAAATTTATCTCCAATTGCAAAACAACCTCGGTTTTGGACGTTGCGGCAGGTATAGAAATTAATGCTCAGTTTTCAGCGACATTCATAAATTATTACGCCTTGACCTTATTCATATTTGATTTAGTTGGAATCAGGACTTGTGTTTCCTTAAAAATCACACGTTAATTTCTGGGTAGTTCTTTGGTAAATTTTATTGTAAAAGACTAAAACTTCATTTTGGTCATGATTAAATTTATTTTGACAAGTGAACATTTTATTATACCGAATTAAAATAACTTCGTTAACTTGGTATTGGTATTCATTTTTTCAAAACAAAAATTGGTTGGAAACCCTTTCAATATGTAGGCTACATATGATAAACTAACGGGTGGAAAACTATCCAATACTGAACTTAACCAGCATTGCATTACAGGCACTGGGGCAGTAGCTTTTCATCTGCGCAAGACTGGTGCGTATGTGGGAGCCATTGACATTATGGACGCCAGCATGGAAATGCTTTATGTTGCAAGTAAAAAAGAATTAAATTTGAGGTATATTTTTCATTCGCTATACGCAGACATCTTTAAAACTGCAAGCCGACAAAATTATACGGCTTAAACAGATGCCTAATTTAAATACTTTTCTCTTAGGTGCATCATTTGTCATTGGATAGAAGATGACGTTCCACTGCCCAAAAATTCGTACGATGTTGTGACTTGTATTGGATCCTTGCTTCCAAATCACATGCCGATTCATTCTGTTAAGGTTCGTCGATTAATGCGAAAATATTCGTGGAGGAATTCTGACGTGCTTTTAATTAAACGATCGTTTGTTAGGCACATCGAACACTGGATACCTGTTTAATTATCGCTTAACTTACATAGATAAACAAGCCCATAAGTCTTTTTTTTAGCTAGAATACAAAAATTATAAATATTCTATAGATCCAAAATGCATTTTTTGCCATACGTACAGGGATTGCTACAGGTTGTGAAACGCGACGGTTTCTTGATCTTTAACCTGAGGAACAGAAACGTCGGAGATGATATTTACATTGCCAAGCTGCAGGAGATTGTAGATAAATGGATAAAAGACAAAGTGGTAGAGTTGGTGGAAGTCACGGAATTGCTTCATTGGAGAAACGTCGACGGCTTGCTTACTCAGCTCTACGTTTATCGCAAGCTTTAAAGACTTTATACACATTAAGTTATGTGTTCCAATCAATCTAATGTATGTTGTTCGAAAACTGTTAATACAAAAAACGTTTTTATATTTATTAGGCTAACGGAGCCACTTTTATATTGGTTGTTCTCAGAGTATTTCAAAGGTCAGGTATGTAATGAATTTTTGCCTACTTAATTTCGCCAAAAACAATTTGTTTTAGAATAATGTTTGGCAAAAATTAATTTAAGGATAACGAAAACAACGAAATAATTTTAGAGGACACAATGAAACATTTAGAAAACTGGTGCAGGACAAAAATCAGGTTTTTTGATTTTTGTCAAAAGAACATTCAGTTTTGACGCACTAAATCTGCTGTAGTTCTGCATTGCACTAATAAAATTGATTTAAAAGTTGGACAATTAAACCTTGTACTTACTGATGTAGTTCAAACTGATATCAGAGTGTCTCATTGCAGTACTTGCTGATCGTAGGTTTTAGCCCACGAGTTGTCGACCGCTTGCAATTTTTCAACGGCGCTTCCGCTTATGGAATAATTGCAAACATATAGTGAACCCAAACCTGTCCTTTTACTGTTTCTTTCCATAGTTAACAGATTCAAACCAGTATTTTCTATTAGCAGCCGGTTTAACTTTAAACACACCGAGCGGTTATTTTCTCGAGTTTAGTCAATAACCTGTCGAATAATATCTGCAAAGCGAATTAGATATAGTTTTGAAGTTCTTTTACCAGGATGGTACAAAACCCAGAACCAACATGGCCACTGGAGCATTGTTTTTCATTTCAACTTTTATTCGCGTAACACCAATTTTCCGAAGTTTTGAAAAATATTCACAACAATCTTAAAACGTTAAAATAATTTAACAAAAATCTCTCTTTACGGCGTAATATAAAAAGTCAAGCGGCGTTTGATATGGCTGGGTGTTGCGTAACTTCCGAAATATACTCGACATTTGTATTGCCTATGCTTTGCGACAACTAATTTTTTAATAAAAACAAATTGGTGATAATCCCTCATAACTGTATAAATTATGAGCAACATAACTTATATCACATAACAAATATGTAAAATGAAAATAAACTGCGATGTCAGTATCACAAGACAAATTATATCAGCATTTTTTGTCAGCTTTTCAGTTTAAGAAAATGTAGAACTCATTTCATCACGATTACCTAAATTTTCAGTTCTTAACTTTATTTCTTGTCGTGCCCCCTTTGCAATTATCATGTGCCTTAATCACCCCTCCACACATATTAAATATTTATAGGTATCGTTTTAAAAGCAATTCGGTATTTGTCGGTTACAGCAAGAAAAGCCGTAACACTTTCGATAATAATATTTAGGTGTATTTTTAATATCGAGGAAACAAGTAATAAAAAAAATGCAAAACAGAGACATTGAGCCGATGATATCTACAACGAAATAGGACGCATTGGAAAGATATGTTATATCGTAGGATTGGTGTCATACAACAAACCTGGAGGGTCGCATAGGTTTTCGAAAACGGAAAAGGAAGTCGTCAGTTTGATTTTTTTAAGTCGAGAAATTACAGAGTTTATATGCTTCTTATTGGTTTGGGGCCAGTTCAATCTAATTGGTAAAGGAGTACTGGCTCCTCTTATTCTATAGTTGCTCATCACGTTGTACTATATGTTCTTGTATAGAGTTGCTAGCCTCGCCTTCCAGCCGATGATGTTGATGAAAAACGAATGAGGCAATTACTGTGTAACCACAAAGTAATGCTACCGATAGCGGAACATAATTGCCAGACGCCTTAATGATGCAAAAAACATTGTTAAAAATGGCATAACGTTTTTGCGTTTTTTTATTTTCTTAATGTTGCCTTACGTGGTACATTTGGTAAATATAAATTAATTGTATTACGCATGATTTGTGTTTTTGCATTCTGCGGTGATGAGAAAATACCTTTTGTCCTGCTGTTTGCCGCCACAATAAGATAAATACAATTTACCATACAGCCTGTGTGGAATCGTCATTAACTTAACAGGCATTGTGAGAATGTCGCAATTATCTATACGTGACTGTAAAAAAATAAAAATACTAATTCTTTTTTTTCGTAGGCTAAATTGTCCAAAAAAATTTTGCAAAATATATAAAAAAAAAATATTTTATTTAAACAAAGCGATCGCAATAATCCGTGGCCGTAGATTTTGTTTCCTAAAATGTGATTTTTTGACGTTTTGTTTTCTACACTTAACACGTTGAGAAGTGAAAACTTTTACGCTTACTTTTTACACTACTTTTTGAACATTGCAACATAGTACAACCAAATAGCAATGTAGCGTGTTGTGTATAAAAAAGATTGACTAAATAAGTAACACAAATATATAACATTATACACAAGACTGACGCGCGTACGCATAATCTCATTTAAATAATAGCCATTAAACTTTGTCGATTACTACTTGCGGTACAATCCTTGAGTAAGTTTACTGAAGCTGATAATTAAAATAAAGTTTGAGGTAATCTATGATATACCCAAATTGCCATGTTGTGTGTTGTTTACTGCTCGCGGCCTGCCAACGTAAATCATCCAGTCAACCGATATTTTTTTCAACTATTAGAACGAGAAAATGTCCGATATATTTTGGCTATATTACCAAAGATATATGTGTATATTTATATAATTAATCGTACTTGAATTTCTTGGTTGTTTGCGAGAATCTTATTAGACCAAAGGTGGCGCGCATACATAACTTCGAACTCTCAACAATGACAGATGATATATAAATGAAATTTCTCGCGTTTGCGTGAGTACTTTGCTGGTTTTATAGGTGACAAAACATCGGGAGGCTATTCAATGTACACTAAAACAGGTAAGCAACTAAATTGTGTGCGATTCCCGTAAGCTTTATAATACTGGCTTTTCTTTGTGATTACGGATGCCCGTCGACTAAAACCTGTCAAACATTTTCTGTTGTTAAAATTTAGAACATTTAAATCTAGTGTAAACAGGTTTAAATTCAAAAAAGAGTTTTTAAACTGGTATAACAAGAGCCAGGAACTTAGAACAAGAGATGTTTTAGATTCATTTTTCTGACATATATTTGTGACGTCGTCCTAAAACAGCGATTCTCAACCAGTGAGCCATGGCTCAGCTTCCTTAAAGCGAAACAGAACTTAAAAAAATGTACAGGTTACCAAATGAAAGTGGTAATTAGTGTAGATCAGGGGTTCTTAAACTGGGGTCCATGGACCCCTTGGGGGTCCGTGGGTTAGTTTTAGAGGATCCATGAAAGCCTAATTGAAATATTAGTTTGTATTTAAAAAGTAATCAATTTTTCAAAGAAAACAGTTTAATTAAAAATACTACGGTTTTGCACTTGCATTTAAACCCCATTTAACTTTCACATTTTTAGGACCGAAATCAACAAATTATGAAGTTTATTTGTATTGTGACGTCAATTTATGACGTCATATCTGAAATTTTCTTGCCTACTGTGGTCCACGCGAAGTCAAATTTTTAGGGGTCCGCGATGAAACAAGTATAAGGATCCCTGGTGTAGATGCAATTAAAAGCAAATGCTCCAGAGTAACTCCATCACTAAAACAAACAATTTATTTGTGTAACGCCACACAAAAACGTACAACTTCTTGTCAAATATAAATTTCGCATTCCATCTCCATGTTGATCATCTCACTAAGATAGCACAAACAAAATGCAAACAATATTGATTGCAATAAATAGAAGAAAATAATTGATCGTAAGAGGCGAAGTATTAAAAAAGGTATCCGAGGTATTTTGCATCACAACCATTTGTTTGGCACCGGCGTATAGTTTCAGACATTTTTTTTAGTTTCCTTCCTTTTGCGCATTTGCCAATCGACAATAATTCCAAGCAGGCTGAGGCCAGCTATCGTGAGCACTCCAGAAAACGACTGATACCACAATCCTGGTGCAAAGGCGGAATCCGGAATATCCCTAAAACGAGAAAGTAAGCCGAAACGTGTCTAAAAATTTTTTTCAAGTAGCTTTCATTTTAACCAGTTAAACACAATCATTTTACAATTAAATGCATTGATAGGTTGTAAAAGTGAATAAAACTTCAGTCTACTGGCAAGTCCGTTGAGCAATATATTAAAACTACAAGATAAAATTTTACATAAAAAAAATCAAAAAGATTATATGTATAGATATAAATAGGGCCTTTGAACAGTACTTTGTATAAGATTAGGTATGTTTTTACTAACAGGTCGCCCAAAAACATGGCCTGGTTTGTTTTTTTAAGTCTGCGAAGTATCGAAACCTAAAAATGTTTGTTTTATCTTTCAAACAACTATATCACTGGTTGTAATTTCATACAGTAGGTTTCGGTACAGTAATGACGACATTTGCTGAACGATCGACTGACTGTCGAAAAGTCGGTGGTTGGTGTTAAAATAACATAACCTTGTTATACCAGTTTTTGTTGTCGCACCCCTTTTTTAGTTTTCGAAATTCTTCACGAAAATAATTGTAAACTTCAGACTCCCATTCGACTTTACTTTTTGATTGCACTTTTCTCAGAGCTCGTCTGGTAAATTTTCCCTTACCCCATGAAAATAACAACCGCAAGATTAAGTGGGATTTGACGAGTGTTTTCAAACTTTATAAGGCACATTTTGAAGCACATAATTAATGGCATTTACCTTTTGTTCATGTTTTCTTTCAAGCTGTTAACAAATACCACGTTTGTTTCACTTTGCATGTACATTGCGCCCGATATGAACACATGAAGGAAGTGATGGGAATTTCCAACGATTGCGAAGGTATCTATCAAAAAACGTTTTCTGGTGTTACCAAAATTACACCAAATTACAGTGTTGTAGCTAAGTTAATTGCCAAAATAACTTATATCGAAGTCAGGTCATTTGCTAAATAAACTGAGCCTGTAAGTTATAGCTCTGAAAACAAAGCTTATCATATAGACCAGGGGTGTCCAACAAGCGGCCGAATAAACCGAATAAAAAATGGCACGCAAGCCCCTCTAAAATCCTTAATTGGTTATTTACCCAATTGTCCGAAAATAACTATTTGTTACAGTTAATTGCTATTGTTTATTCACAATATGAAACAATCGCGGCAATCACGACAACTAACAATTACGTCGAATACTACAACATTATATTGTACTGGAGGCTAGCATTCACATAACTATTAAGTTTGGTGTGAAGAAACAAGAAGCAAAAGTCAGCTCACCGACGGACACTTAGATGCAGTAATGCGCACTGCTACTACACGTTTTATTATTTGTAAAAAAAAAACGCTTTTATTATTAGAAAGAATTAGTGGCTAAACTTTGGCACGGGAAGAAGTTATGGGATAAAAATCGGCACGCCGGCATGTTTGAATTGGACACCTCTGATATAGACTAACAAACTGTTTTACAACATAAATTCTTGTACTAACCAAGTTTAATCAAAATATAATCTATGAAACATCCAAGTCGAAGTCAAGTTGTTTGCCCAGTCATCAATCAAAATACATAAGCTATCATGTTACTAGAAAACAGTGACTTAGGATTCTTTAACTACATTACATTACCAACATACAATATGACTAAGTAAAAGTTGCAGCTATGAATGGCATACTGACCTGGAGAGAATCGTTCTGGGATTTTCAAACTGTAAAAGAAAACAGCTAAAAACCCAAAGCAGCTTCCCCAAACAAAAAGGTCGACACGAAATTCACCGTAATAGCTGAGATGTTCCGATCGAGGTTGGGTTCCCCCAAAAAGCCTGAACGAAACAAATATTGGGAAAAGCTATAACAAAAAATAAATACTCGTATTTAAAAAAAATTGGTATATGTTAACATTTAAAAGCGTTTGTAGCAATCAGTATTTGTGGCTTGTCGATTTGTTTATTCACCTTATATGCGACTATACTTTGAAGAACTTTAAGCAGTGTAACCCAAAGGTAATATAGCCTACTTAATACATTTAATGTTTTATTTTGTAAACTACGTTCAGTATAACTCTCTGCAATACCCAATTTTGTGTCATTTTGTTAGTAGTGTTAGGATATATTGTTCATCCAGCGTTCACATAACTTTATAACATTAGGGAATTTGGTGCTAAGGTTGGGGCTAGCGTTTGAATTCAGGCCAGATCCGGGTTAATATTAATACATTGAGTTACACCAACTTATTTAATTATTATCAATGTACTTATCAAAAATTATGTTACGTAGCCAACCAACCAACCAACCTATGAGCTCAGGCTAGTAGATCAGCAGATCTACAGCTCGGCTCAAGGCTGTACAAATTTGTCGTATCGCCTACTTGCTTTCTGGTTAATTATTTGAAATTTGTAATATACAAACTACATACTTTGTATTTAAACATGTTTATTCCTTATTTTGTGATATAACCTATAATTACCACAGTATCATACCGTAACTTTATTTGCAGTAATCACCAAAAGAAATCTGACCAAAACTATCTACGACTGTTGTAAAAGCCTTAAAGAGTGCAGTTAGGATGAACTCATTTGTTTAAACCAGGGTTTCTCAACCGTGGCACTCGGTTCCCTGGGGGACCACAGGCATACCTCTTTAGCTACGTATTGCAAAAACCAATTGTATTTTTATAATCTTGCTTGCACAAAACGAAATACAGAAATCGTCTCGACGTACTTATGGACATTGCTTGGCTTAATACAAAACAGAGCCGAATGAAAAAATACCTTGGCGGAGTAAAATAAGATTTGCAATGACTAACTGAGTTAATTTAAAATAAAATGACTGATTTGTTACATTATTAGAAAGTAAGTTCATTTATTCGCTTGACTTCCTTTAATGGCTGTATTTGTTATTAACGTGGGTAAAAGTAAAACAAGTAAAACCACGTCAAATACAATGTTGACATTATTTACATGCAGGGGCCACGAGGTTTGAAAGCCTATCGAAGGGTCCACGAAGCATAAAAGGTGGAGAACCACTGGTTTTCATTGAAATAAATTGTTTATTGATTAATAGGCTGATCTATAGCAGTCTTTCTTAACCTGGGGTAAATTTTCTTGTTTTGGGGGTAAATTCAAGGATATGTATTCAAGCTCTGAATATTCTGGTCCCCGTTCTTCAACTAACCAATGCGAAGTGGCTTCTCTGCATTGCTTACTATCAAATCTAAAGCACGAAACCGACTTAACATGTTGAAGCTGATTTGTTGTAAATTATCTACTAATTTACCAGACATTAAAACCCGTTGCCAAAACGCAAGGGCAGAAGTCGCACTGACTATAACTGATGTAATTTGTTATTACCGTTTTTTATTAAATGAGCACCACTTTATATATTGAGTGTAAATTTGATATTCATTTATGTTTGGAGGGTAAAATATACTTAATATAACCCCTGCTCTATATCGTTATCAACACAGGTAATTTGATTAAATTGGTTCACCTTAGGAAATTTTTGACTTGAAAGGTTAAAAGAACCATAGCCCTGTAGCTCTTCTGTGAAAGACGAATTGGTTCACAACATTTAAATGTATAGTAGCCTGCTTTACCTCACAAAGCAACGCAGTCCTCCTACAAAGAGTACAATGAAACTCGCAGCAGCTGTAAACAAGTCCCCGAACTTTCTGTCGCGTGCAAAAAGATGCCCCCAAAAGCAGAGCACCATCACGATTTCGTTCATTCTGACGGAAAACAACGTGAGGGGCCCTGGAATTGCAAAATACAATTTTTACATGTTCATAAATGTAAGTTTGCGATGTATTTCTCACGCTGGAAACAGTTTAGCAACTGACCAAGTACAGTTTTGAAAAGAATACGTTAGGTTAGTTATTATTCTCTTTCAGTAATGCTAAAAATAGATAATACAAGCATTTTCATGTTAATGTTTTGGAAAAATAACGAAATACACAAGTATTTGCTTAAATCATTTAGACTTAAAAGTATAGTTGTAGTCCTAGAATAGTAAACGTTCTGTAAATTCTAAAACTAACAGCTTTAATGGTTTAGACTTGTTATATGCCTTCATTAAATTATCCATCTGGAACAGATTTACCACAAACAATATTTTACCATGTACTATCATAAATAAACAATCTGACGTAATATTAAGCTATTAATTTTTATATAACAAATGAAAAATTTATAACAAATGAAATTTAATTCCCGTATTTTAGTTTGACTAAGATAAATGGTGATAAATTAAGCTTTCCAATCGCACAAGCAAATCGTTACGTCCTTAGGGGTACTTCTGCAACTTTAGTGGGAGTGATATATAAGTTTTACCCGGTACAGATAAACTTTTTCAAACAAGCCACCTCAGCCTTGGCGTTCAACTTACACCGACAGTAATGATCCAATTCGCACGAGTAATGTTCGAGGCTTGCCAAAAACGCGAAGATCACCGTAAAAATGCACGAGTGATCGGCTGCGAAGCAACAGCGATGAACGGACTCGGCGGCAGCGTTAAAGATGTGAGCGACTGTGCTCGCAAGCAGCATGATGCAGACGGCTGAAAAATGAAAAAAAATATAGACATATTTGTGTATTGTGCTGTTAGTTGAATTTTGTCTGTGCACAACGTATACCGCTAATAATAATAATGAAACATTGGCCTGAAATACGGGATAAACAAAAAAATTGCGACAAAGCGGTATTATTGGGTTAATTTCACCCAGACAATGTGCCAAACACTATGAAAAATCTTAATGACGTCAAATGCATCTTCATACAATATGAAAGTGTTTTCTGAACACTGTAAAGTTGATGGATACTTTTGATAAGTATTCTGGGGGAAAAAAACTTGCCGAAAACCTAATAATGACGTCATGTGCATTCGTAGTCGACGTATGACTTCAATAAATTTGATAACACATTGAAGATTACTTCCATGTAAAACAGATACACTTATCATTTAAAATAAAATTATCCGATCTAAGGCAAACTGAATGTTTATGGCAACGTTTTTTCGTAAAATAAAGGACAAAAATAAATAACAAAATTGAATAATGAAATATCCCATGCTGAAGGTTTATTTATTGGGATTTATATCATTATCCCTTATAAATAGTCCGTATAATAGGTGCTTATTATGTATGTTTGCTTGGTTGTTGCATTTGAAGAATGGTGATGCCCTTGTTGACAAATTTCTACATTTGACAAAAACATTCCCCATTTTGACAAAAACATTAACAATATAGGATGTATTGATATGCATTGATAACTAAAGCCTCAATAAACCTTATACTTTATCACTTTTTACCGAGGCCGTGTGCGTAGAAGGGCATCATGTAGGGCAGAACTTCCCATCCGTCGGCAACGAAACGTGAGGTGTATCTGTGGACGAAGTAGAGCAAGGGAAGGAGGTGGGTCCATATGTTAAGCGTTTCGTTGGTCGGATGAAAGGCGCTGAAATTAGCAACCGTAATTTATTAGGTGCTGTTGGGTCATATACATCTAAACCAGGGCCCGTTAAACTTACCATTTTGTGTTAATTGCAGAGCATAAGATGGTCTAACATGGGGAATTTAAGTAATTAGTAACAGAAAATATGTTTGAATTGTTTGGGTATGGTAGAAAACAGGAATGTACAACATTGCGATAATGTTTAGGTGCACTCAACCACTCATTCACAAGTCAAAGTTTTGAAAGTTTTTAACAGAGTCAATTAAACGTATTCCGTATACCAGGGGTGTCCAACTCAAACATGCCGGCGTGCCAATTTTTATCTTATAACTTCTTCCCGTGCCAAAGTTTCGTAACCGAACCAATTCTTTTTAATCATAAAAGCGCTTTTTTACCAAAAATAAGAACGTTTATTTAAACTAGAAAAAACAAACTGTCTAGTAGAAATGCGCATCACTACATCAAAGTGTCTCTCGGTGAGCTGACTTTTTTTTCTTCACACCAAGCTATATAATATTATGTGAATGCTAGCCTCCACAAAGTATAATGTTACTATATCAAAAGTAATTGTTGGTTGTCATAAACTGTTAATAATCACTTGCTGAAACGTAATAGTTACGGACAGTTTGGGGTAAAAAATTGGAACTTTTTTGTTTAGCTGTTGTCATAGTATTAACTGCGGTATGAAACACAAACAAAAATACCAGCAAATCGTTTCGAGAAGCAACTGTCTGAGTTTTAACGCAGTACTCAAAAAACATTCAAAGAGCGAAAACAAAATGACTAAAAACTAGTAAAAGAACATTATCAAGTATAGCAAACGTAATAATAACTACACGTAAAAGTACATTTCAAGGTGTGGCATGCCTGTGATCGACTGTTGTGGTACTGCTCATAAATTGCACAAAACAAATTATTAAGAATACAATATTTATAATTTTTTGTCTTCGCCTATGACTCAAGCCTATACAAAACAAAGTTGAGTTGCCAAGCCTACTTGGATGAGTGTTAAGTCGATCTCCGGCTCCACAGTCCTGTGTAACAAGCATCCAAGCAACTATAGAGCTAATCTTCACTCATATCGAGGTGATATTCCTCACCCACTCAATCACTTATACAACTGGGCGAAAACAATTTGCCCAAAGCAATTCCATGTTTATGGCTTGAGCTCTGCGGCCTTAATTATTGGTTAGACAGGCTACCTCTGTAGTCGACCGCTCCGGACCTGACTATACAAGTAAATAAACAGGTTATGCCGAGTTCTGAGTCCAGCTCTGACTATACGCAGTGTTGATTTAAACTCCAACATTTTTATTGATTTAAAATTTGCTTAAGTTGACACGTCGCTGCTTTTAGAACATCGATTTTGATATTCCTTCACTTTCAATAAACCTGATACCCTGATAAACCGATATTTTACCGCAAAACAAAGTGGCTCGAAGTAACGAGGTTTCTTTGTATTTGTGCCGCCGTGTTACATAAATGTCAAGCACTTCAAATTAAAGCAAAATCGTTTTGGAAAACGAGCATTGCTGACTTTTAAAAATGTGCATTTTTTTATTTTTATAGGCACCCTTAGGGGTATCTGATTCTTTCACAATAATAAAAAGTAATTTTTAAATTACAAAAATGCATTAAATAAAATTTATTTTTTGTTACATATTAAATACTTTGTTAGTTACGATCTGCATGTGTAATAAAAATATTGTAAGCTTAAGAAACTGAAAAAAATTAACCAAAAAAAATTTCTGACAAATCCAATCACTTGCGAAAGTAAATCTGGTCTTGGGATAACTCTTTAACCTTTTTTTTGTAACAAAAAAATAACATAATTAAATTATTATCTTTTTCACATTAAAGCACGTTAAATCAAGTTCGAGTCCCAGCCGATGTCATTATCATTGCTCGTATGACCCAGGACAACTTATTTGTTCAAAATAAAATTAACTGGTGAAATTATCAGAATAATCAATTCCACAGCAAAGAAATACAAAAACCTAAGCATAAGGCGAGAAATAAAAAAACGTCGTTGGAATTAATTGCTTAAAAGCATTAGTCAAGTCAAGTTGATGAAACAATAATAATAATATTATTATTATTTTTGTTAAAATCGGGATCTAAGCCTGCTCCGACATTTCTAGTTGTTGATCTTTTTTCCATATCATATGATCCAAACAAAACCACAAAGGTTGTAAAAAAAGATCTGAAACAACTTTATTTAACAAAAGCAGAATACTATATAGTTACGCAAAAAAGCACCATCAGTTCTGCTAATTTCTTAATTCGAATGAATCCCACCTTTGTGGTTTTGTTCGGATCAAGTCAATTTCGTTGGTTTACTTTAAACTTATAAGTCAAGTCAATTTTGTTATACAGTAGTTTAATGCTCTCTGGGTTACAACACTTTTTACGGCTTTTTTTTACACTTTTTCACAGCTTTTTTTTTATTACCTTGCTAGATAGTATGCTAATGGCTGGTTAGGAGGTCTGTATCCCACGTTGCAATACGGCATATGGTCCACTGATTGCGATCGCCTGACCAATTTCCTTTGTGAGAACCATTTCAATGATCTGCAACGCAACAGGATTGGGTCTTAGGAAAACAAATACAGCCGAAGATCCTTAACGGAAAATACAGTAATTTTACAGTAGATAAAAACAAAAAGAAAAAACTCACTCTGTGTTTTAGAACAAATTTCCTAAAATATTGTTCTGATGTGACAAATACCGAAATAATTACCTTTTTTTTCACTATTTTAAAAGTTTACTGAATACCGCGGTGATTTTGTCAATAAGAAGTTCTGCGCGTATATTATTACATAAGTGTCATGCAATAATGAAACATCATGCTGCTATAGTGAAATACATTCCGTATTATGCGATAATAATTATATACTCTAAAAATATAACAAATCGCAAAATAAGCAAAAAGTTAACATTTCCGGCTTGTGTATGAGCTTCTCAAACCCGTACATCGTTATATATAAGCTTCATATGTTTTAAATGTGTTTCGTCAGGTTTTATATATATATGTTACCATTCTCACTTTTGTTCAACATTTTTAACTATATACATTTATTATAGGCGCCTCTCAATTTATTGGATGCGCCTTGCAGTGTATATTAGGTATATGCGCTACAGTTGAAAACAAGTCATTTCAAAATGACTCAGTCTCAGACAAGTCATTTAAAATAATTTAAATCTTTTGCAAAATTTGAAATTCAACGAAGTTCTAGTTCTAGTCATTGTATTATCTTGGTAGATTTTCGTTAAAATATATTGTTAACTTATTATTACAACTGGTAAACCTAACACACCAAAAGCGATATTTTAATATGCGAACAATAATAAAAATAACATGTTGCGAGCACAAGCAGAAATCGGAAGAAAACAACTAAGTTTTACTGTTTTTTTTTCATAAAAAAGAACTCACAAACTCCAAAGTAAATCATTTGTCCGAATAACTCAGGCCAAGTCACGACATTATCCCAAATAACTTTAGTAACTTCAAGTCATTGGGTAAGTCTGTACAACGCTGGTACTCTATTGTACTTGTAACATTGCAAAATGTGCTACTTATTTTTTGTTGTTACTTACTGCTGCGTTGTTTCATTTTTTCCAGACATTTTCCCCTACAAAATATTCTGCAAATTTTCGCCAGTTCATTAACTTTCCCGGCTTAAGTTTTATTTAGCAATATCTAGCTCATTAAAACATTTTCAGAAGTCAGCAAACATGCGTGAATTGCCGTATTAAATATAGTTTATCAGTTGATTTTTTATGAACCTCTTGAAGGCAATCCAAATCTCTTTAACGTTACAAAGCAAAATACACTGAGCGTGAAAATTTAACTGGCGAATGCATGACGAATTTCCGTGTCACTTCCTAAGCTCGTTTCATGACTAGAAAAGATGTTATGATTTACACAATTGAATGTTGTGTAGAGTGCTAATATCTGTCTTGGACAACATTTCATCCCTTAGCAAAAGTTCGCAATTTACTAATTGTTAGGAAAAACTTCACATGAATGTAGAGATTACCCGGAAAAATAAGTATCGGCAAAATTGTTTTAACTGCAACTCTGCAACAAACACTTAGACGTAAATAACATAACATTTTTATAAAGAAGTAAAGAGTGAATAAGACGTTTCGTGTTATGCCGTTATTTTTTGTAGCTATTTGAACTACGCCGTATAGGCCTATGGTAAATCTGTCCAAATAATATTGTTATAGACGTGGTGGTGCAGGGTCACATAATTTCTTGTTTTTAATCTTCTTTATTAACCGTGAATGAAACACGGTTACGTTAAAGCTTGTCAAAATAGAAAGTGTCGACAGTGCGACTTATATTGCACAATTTAACATATTTTTGTACATTATCTCGTACCCCCGTCTCGCTGATTTGTGTTTTGAACTAGCAACCAAGCTAAACGTTCAAATTTTTAACGATTTAATTCCCTATCGGGTTTGAAAAGCTATACATTAAGCCTCTATACTTTACCCTTAAAAATGTTAAATGTTTTATACTGAGTGGGCGAAACTGGAAGCAAATTTTTATCATTTCTGCTTTTGCGTTGTATTTTGTGCTGCGACATCAAGGCCTATCCTGCACAATCATAACTGTATCGGATAGCATAATTTTCAAAAATATTGGCTTAGTAAGTTCCTTCATATGCAAGTTTGCCGCAACTTATACGAAGAAATATAGCTTAACGTACAAGGTTGCCATGAATCAGTCTTACGTTTTTGGAATTCCTAACATGAGAAAAGCACCGCAGAGTTTTTTCAAGACAGCCCTTTTTCTACCAACCTTTGTATCATTTAAGTTTGATAAAACATATTCCAAAGGACTTTCAATAACGATTTTGTAGTGCAGACTGTTATGCAAGCCGGTGTGGAATTCATTCAAAAAATGTATGCCTCTGTAGTAGTGGGCAATTTTGTAATCAATAAATGCAAGGGAAAAACTAATCAGGAAATTGATGGCAAGTTACCTTCAGGGCTTAAGGAATGCCACTTGATTGGCATCTGAAAACGGCTGGTAAAACAGTTGATTGATGTAACTCCATCGAAAGCTTGCATTTGAGGAGTTTGAATGATTGTTCGATTGGTTGCAGTAAAACGTGTAAATTTTTTGCCTTTAACTAAATATTTTTGTGTAGTGGACATAGCCACGGGTGTTTAACTATTACTTTCATCTGCAGACACGTATTGCTGTAAAAAATAACGAGAATCTTTTAATATCACAGTTGGATTAATGAGTTAAAGTTGTATCGTTTGCTTCATTTAGCTTACAAAAACACCCAAGTGAACTGTTCTGATATTTCAACAGTCACTTTTAAGTTTGGTTGATTTTGATACCTACTATCATCTTTGTAAAGCTCGTCAGCTTTTGACATCGTGTTACAACTTTATCACCTGGCCCGCCGTTTGGAATAATTAGACAGCAAATATGAAGGTGGTTAAATTGATTCAAGTTTAGCTACCACCCTCTGGTTGCCAATGAAGCCCGGGAAAACAAAAAAAAGAAAAAGATTACGGTAAAATGAAAGTATGTTACAAAAATAACAATACGGTAAAGTATAAGCTTCCACATATATCTGTTGTAAGATAAGCGCCATGTTCGGTTGAGGTGTTGGTTGTAACCTGGCAATTTTTATAACCTAACGCGTGCAACATAGTCAAGGGTTTCCTAAACTATTTGTAAGTGGGAAAACCTCTAAACTGCGGTGGCGCACCAAGCAAGCTCGCTTACTTGACGTCAGCTAATCAGACATGCATCAACTTTTCCTGCGACCTGTTTGCAACCCACAACGTATTAACAGTTCGCTCTATACTTATATATAGGTATACTTACCTGACGCCCTGACGGTGATCTTTACGTAGGTGGTGTGCGAAAGACAAGGCCTAGCCATTGCTCTGGTTAAACTCGTCTAAACCCTAATTTACTCATATCGTGTCCAATTATTACTTTTACAATAGGAGTACAGCTTTGCATGTTTATCTAAATTTTTTTTTAATTTTTATAAGTTGTGTGCAACGTGTTTGGCCATTGCGATTATCCCATTTGCAGGTTATACTCGATCGCCGTATAATATCTGTTAGTGGGGTGTGCATTCGCTCAAAATAAAAAATAGTCAAGTGCCAATAATTGTATAATAATTTCGCGATAGGCCAACCAATGGTTATCAAACTTTTCAGCTCGCGGAGGCTTTACAAACCAAGTAGTATAACAAATAGTAACATGGACTGGATAACCGTGTCGAGAATTTTTCCACAATATAAGGACACACGAAATGGCCTGTTGAGGTATCATTAACACAGATAGTATGTAAAAACACAAGGGGCAGATTCAGAAGACAACCAGACCATGCTCTTCCACTATTTTTTTCCTAACTTTTACTATTTAAATGCTATTGTTGAAATCCTCTCTCCAATATTAATATATTTTTGTCCGGTTGAAAAAAATCTTATGTTAGCATATGTTGCATCGCGTGAACTCCACAAAGTGCCATTTCTGTTAAATCAGTCTGGGACTGCAAGAAATACTTCACGTTATACCTTTTTAAATTGAACAGTTATTTTAACCAAAATGTCAAATTTTTGTTATTAATATTTTTATTATTTGATTTTAAAAGGTCTTTTAGGGGAACATGGAAACCTTTTAAAGCGCACTGGTGCGACGCGGTACTTCAGGTAAAAAGCTCTGTTCTATGAGTCAGTAGCATATGCTAACACTCAAATTCTGATTTTATCATTTTGCGTTATGAGCGGATCTTGGATTACTTCGGTATTAAGCACGTGAAAATTACAAATGGAAAATATACCACCAGTTATAACACAATAGTAATTCATTAGAAAAAGACCAGTGATATTAATTTAAGATATAATTGGACTAAAGATAGTAAGATCCTGCGATGCTAGTTTAAAGATCCTGCGATGGCTTGGTGACTTTGGTATAACAATAAAAGAAGTGCAACAACAGCACTTTATCGGATTCAACTTTAGGCCGTTTACAACATTTAGAATGCTTAGCTTAGTTATATTTCGTTGACAGGTTTACTCATATTTACTTTCGCAAAACAGGTGTCTGCTTTATTTGTAAAGAAAACCGCGAATGATGTACGGTACGCAGTTTAATGTCAATAACTTGATTAGACTGCAAGTCTGTTTTCGAACGACTGGACTTGATTAACGTCTTTCGGACCAATGTCTTGGGTTGAAACTAAGTGTTTTTGTTTAGCAAATATTTTATAAAAGTTGATCATATCTTGAGTTTTACACGTATTGCTCACTCTTTGTTGTGTTTTTTAGTTGAGTCATAATCGGACAAGTCCAATTTTAATAGTTATAGCGTTTGATTTTAAGATAATGCCTTGAATTAAAGTTGACTTGCCCTAATTATGACTTGACGAATAAACTGGTGACTTCGTTTGGGACCTAAGTTTGTCCAAGTGTGCTATTATCATTTAATTTTTTCAAGCGTGCCATTATCGTTTATTTTTTCCAAGTGTGCCATTACCGTTTATCAGTGCTACTGCTATGGGCCAGATCGCAGTTATTAAGCCTTTGTATAAACAATGCATTTCATACTAGGAATATGACAAATGCCCGATACTTGCAGAAAAGACGTACAGAAAGGAAACAACCGGATTGATATCAAATTACATAACTATTAGTCATGCGTTACCGAGCAGTTTCAGATAACTTCAGTGACATGCCTAAATAGTTCTCGTGCGGTGAAAAATTGCAGCAAACACTGGCGATTTCCGCTTGATTAACCACAAGTTTTAAATGACTTAGTGCACTTAATTCACTATTTTTAAATGACTTTACTTGACTTCAGTCTTGTGGGCAGAGTGACTTAAGTTATTTTTGTTTGTAAAATTAGGTTATTTATCTTAATATTTGTACATAAAACAAATAGATTTCTGTATGTCGCGTTTTTTGTATTATTTAGTTGAGGTATTGCTAATAATCGGACGAGTGTACTAATTTGAATAGTTAAAGTATTTTTTATCACAAGGACTTGTCTTGGAATTGACCTGTTATTTAAAATTCATCACTTTGGCGTTTAACGACTATGTTTGGATTGGGAAAATAAAGTGTGTTGGTGGGCAAAAATTTGGTGTGCGGTAAGTAATAAACCCCAATAAAAATCCCCAAATAAAAACGGCTATGGACAACTTGAATGTAAACTATAGATGTTTTCCACAGTACATTTTTGTTGTATTAGAATGTTAGATGTTCAAAAGCACGCGTTTTTTGTAAAAAATTGTTTGGCTAAAAACTATTATTTTTGTGATGAGTGTGTTAACCGTGATTTGTCTGTCCACCCTACTAACGCCTTAGTATGTATATAAACATATAAGATATCTTGTGCGTTTAGAAAATAACCAAAGTTAAGCATGGGAAACGAAGTTGAAGTTACAAAGGTCAATGTAAAGGCAAGACGAGTAACTGGTAAGTAAACATTGCTATAAACATGGTACTATTAGCTAGTCAAATATACCTATTCAAGATGTTGAAAAATTAAGTTAAACAACATTTGATTCATCAGAATGGTTCACGAAAGTTCATTTCTGCCATTGTTAGCCCCTGAACCCCTCCCGCTTCCCTTAATTAACGGAATATGTTTTACAATTTGTCTTAAAGTTTTATCCCATCTTACTCCTTGTAGGCTAGTAGCAGACTAGGCTTAAGAGTAAATTATAAAGGTGATTAAATTTATAAAGTCTTTGGCTTAATTTTGCTTTTCGCTTGATCAGTTGCATTCTAACTCATGTATCGCTTTTCGTTTGTTAGTTGTATCTGTGAAACTACGTTCTAGTTGGATGACGATTGGGTGTAGACTCTTCGTAGCCTATAGTAGTTTGGCCGATTTGCTTATTTAAAGTATCGCAGTATTTTAGCAGTAATAACAACTATAACTATATGAGATTATCAGGCTTTTTCCCATTTTTTAAGCTTTATCTCAACCGCTTATTTTGTACAAAACTGTAGGTGAATGATTTCGTATATAGTGTATAAATTATTACTCTGGCTTTCACAAAAAACATATCGCATTTTCGCTAAAATTAGTTTAACCTGACAAAGACGCTATTTTAAACTGACAAACTACGATTTGCTGCTTGGCTGATGGTGCCTAATTCGACTTACAATTCAATATAAATTTCTATTCCCTTTAAAGGTTTTAGCTGTTGTTCGCCCGAATCTCTGGCCACCTTTTCGTTTTTATTCGTCATCTATCTGGCTCGCATCTGTCATGTAAGTCCTAATTTCTCTTTTTAATTTCCGTCGTATGAGATGTTTCATGTGCGTTCTGCAATACATGTATAGTGTTGATGTTAATTTGTTTACACCAAAACAGACATGGGGTATTCAAACTGAAGCTGTTTTTTGCATGTATTAGCTAAAGCAGGTTGGGTAACTGTTTTTACAGTGGATATAAGCTGTTGCCCTTTATGTCCTATATTAGTTAATTTTCTTAATAAGCTTTACTAGCTAATCCTGCCTATTTATTTGAGGACATCAACCGCCGTGAGTTCGTGTTGTTTTCCTAGATTAATCTAGTTTGAAGCTTGTAACAAAGCATACACACACCACTCGATTCCAATAGGTAACATATATTGAATGCATCAAAGTTAGTATTCATAATTATTGCCAGACGAATCGATTGATGTACACCAGGGGTGTCCACAACTCAAACATGCCGGCGTGCCAATTTTTATTCTATGACTTCTTCCCGTGCCAAAGTTTAGTAATATTATTCTTTCTAATAATAAAATCGTTTTTTACAAATAATAAAAACGTGTAGTTAGCAGTGCGCATTACTGCATCTAAGTGTCCGTCGGTGAGCTGACTTTTGCTTCTTGTTTCTTCACACCAAACTTTATAGTTATGTGAATGCTAGCCTCCCCTACACTATAATGTTATAGAAGTAATTGTTAGTTGTCGTGATTGCAGCGATTGTTTTATATTGTGAATAAACAATGGCAATTACTGTATAAAAAATTAGGTGTTTTTTACAATTGGCTGAATAGCAAATTAAGTAATTTAGGGGGGCTTGCGTGCCATTTTTTATTTAGTCGCGTGCCACATTTAGCACGCGTGCCACTTGTTGGACACCCCTGATGTACACAAAACACCCCTGATGTACACAAAACACCATGGTCTTACATTTGCGATTATTCTAACATATTGCGAATGACAAACATTAACTGACAATTGATAATTGAAAACTTACAACCGATAACTTAATAGTCAAAAGTAAATTCAAATTAATTACAAAGCTCCGCTGCTGATTAGGCAAGCCATATTCGAGCCTTTCAGTTCGCGTCTGTTGACTGGCGTTGACCATTAAATGGCTGGGAATCCCAAAGGAATTGTTTCGCCAGATTTAGCTCGACGCAGCTGAGCAGGCGAAATATTAATTTGATTAATTTAAACCACATGTAAATTAATTACCTGTTGCGAACGTTCGTAAGGGTGACGTAACAGTGACGCAACAATAGCATAGGAAATAAAAAATGTGTTTTAAGGACGAGGTAAATAATAGGATATGAAACAAACATAATATATAATGCTATCTCTGAAAAGAAAGTTGTATTTTTTTGACAAAAACTGGTAAAGGCAGTAAATAATGTAAACAAAAATTTATGGAAAATTGTTCGTTAGCGAAAGTACTTGGCGGACGCGGGTCGTACAGTTTGCGGAAGCCTGACCTAAAGACTTTACTTGTTTAAGCCAACAGATTTATTATTCAATGGCATGGGTATACTCGCTAAAACAATCGTGTGAAATGGGCTTGTGAACGGCCGCCGGACACATATATTGCAACCTTAGCCTACAGCAGTGGTTCTTAACCGGGGTGCCGCGGCACCATGGGGTGCCATTTCTAATGCCCATTTAAGAATCTTTAGGAATCTGATTTTTGCTCAACTCTTACAACTTTTTGTGTAAGATTATAGTGAAATAAATCCAATTATAACTCGTACGTTGTGCACAGTTGATGTGTGTTGTTCCAGTTCCGTTTATTGCTAAATTCTAGTAAATTACCTACGGAAAAATCTTGTAGGGGTGCCGCAATCTATTTTTTTTTATTTCTAAGGGGTGCCTCAAACCATAAAAGACTGAGGACCACTGCCCTACAGGGTTGTTGCGTTGTTTTTCACTTTAGGGACTCTACATGTCGATTCCATCGCCTACGATGCTGTTTCTGGCCCAGAACGTAAACGGAACGGTTGCTTCCATTTCACCTATATTTACCGGCAGATCAGTCGGAATGATGGTGGGCGCAATGCTTGCCGGGGTGCTTCTCAAAGCCGGAAAACCAATGGTTACTCTGGGTGTGTTGTTTTTTTCCATTATTTCTATATATATATATAGTGTGCTAAAATTATGATTCAAGCATTTTCTGATGGCATTGGGTCGTCAGGACATTTCCTAAATCTGTTCTTAATTGTATAAATGCTACTTTGATCGCGAAATGATTAAAACCTCTAGCCGAGTAAACATACATCGGTCTTGTCATCGAATTTATTGAATCTGTCGAAACAGATTCCGTGTGTTTACTATACGTCACTTTTCCTTTAAACAGTTAAGTTTTACTAAGTTCATTTTGATAAAGCGGTAAAAGGCCTGTATTCTCTAAATAGGTCGGGATAATTGCAAATCACGACCGATAAAAGACGCATCATCATTTTCTGCTCAGTTCATATTAGAGATACACAACAATCTGAAGTAAAAACAAAGTTACAGCTGAACATATTGCGATAAACCAGGCCTGCGTGGTTAGTTGTTCCTACTCGCGTATAACGTGTAATTACAAAAAGTTCACCTCAGATTTTGTCAAATTTTAAAACGTTTTTGTGCAGCTGTTTGTAAACCATTTTGGCTTGAAACGAGTAAATTTTAACAAAGTTAAAAATATTCGCCCTATTGATGAAATTTTTCTTTAAGTTTTCAACGCATCAAGCAAAATCGTTTTTTTTTATTTCAGGCTTGGCTGTTCTCCTGTCTGGAATTTTCATGCTCTTCATTCCCTTCGTCACTTCCACTACCATGTTGTTTCTGCTCATAACAGGCGCCGGTCTGATGGCAGGCTATTTAGACGCAGGTAAATTATTTTCAAATGCGTATAAAAGGACGTTTGTTATGGAATCCAAAACCTTTGGCAGCAGGTTTCTGCTTGTCACAGTTCCTCGTATATAAAAACAAAATTCAAAGTTTATTCCTTTAAAAAAAGTGTGTGATACTGTGATCCTGATTTTACTGAGGATTTTGCGTTGGAATATAAGTCCTTGTGGTTCGTTTTTCGATCGTTTTTCGTAGGTGTCTGTTTTAAGCTGTTCAACAATATTTAGGATTACATTCCAAGGCTGTGAAAATTAAATAAAGACAATTATTGTACATTTTGGAAATACCAACACCGTTATCAGTGAGTTATCATAGGGTTAACTCATCTAATTTGTTTGAGATTTCCCCACCGATGACGACTATAGTATATAACATGAAATATCTGTCTGGTAACCTAGTATGACAACCTGGTAAAGTTTAGTTGTAATTCCGTTGACCATAATCTCCTCAAACTGTATTTTTTCGCTAGAATGCAAACTTCTTTAGACTTCGCTCGAATCTGGATTATCTTTTTGTAACGGTTTAATAAAAAACAAAAATCACTAAACAAATTGTTCGCTTTTACGGCCCAGAAGCTAGGGTATGATCGGCTTTTCAAAGAGGTTTAACAAATTGTTATTTCAGGTATGCAAGCTCTCCTATTGAAGTTATGGGGTGAACAAGACTCAAGGTCGCACATCCAAGCATTCCACTTTATGTTTACCATCGGAGCTTTTTTGGCGCCCCTCCTCGGTAAGCTACAATATAATTAGTGACTTGACTTAGGTTGCGTTGCGTAAGTTTACCTGTTTTTGTTTGACTTGATTTAAGTGTTTTGCGATAATCCTCATTTTTTATACTACGTATTTTTGAATAAGTTGAAAATGACTTTACTCACCTTTTAATGTTTGCATTTTGTTTGTTTAGTTAGACTGTATTCAATATAGTCCCAAACAAACTTTTTGCTCGTTGTTGGTGTATTTTCTGGTATTTGATTATTGGCGTATATCAAACCAGCTTACTGATTTAATCATATAGTTTAAATTATTTCTTGCATTTTCTGAAACATGTTATTTTATTATAAACCGGCCTTGAACGAAACACCTTAGGGCTCTTTGACAAGTAGGTAATTTATTTGATTTGTTTGGTAACGTCTTGAAAAAAATTTGCTTGTCCTACAAAATAGTGTGTTGCATTTTTCTATATTTTTTGTCCGTTGCGAAAAACATTTTTTAGGCGATTGTTTTTCGGGTGATTAACTGTTTTGAGTTCGTTCAAATTAAAGCTTGTAACTATAGGTTTCGGTAACGTTGAGTGATTTATTATAGTTATCCGTAATGAAAGAAACGACCAAAAGCTAGAAAATTACAAATGTTTGTATATTTAAGTGGCGAACCTCAAACATTTCATCGTGAAAATTACTTTTGTTTACATAAAACATAATGGCTAAATACGCCTTACCTCCACGTTGTGATTAAGTAACGTAACACTTGGCATTTTTCCGCTGATTAAGGACTGTTTTTTGTGCAGTTCGTCCCTTTCTTGTGATGGCCAGCGAAACCTCCAAATCGAAGACCAAATGTCCCGGGTTCGAATCTAACGAAAATAAAGCGGAAACCGGAAATACTACGGCGTAAGTCGAAGCTTACTTAATGTTAGGGCAGTGATGTTAACCTGCTAGTTTTGTTTTAGCATATTTCTCAAGTTATGCTATGCACGTTTCTGGTTTGTTGTTATATTTGAACTTACCGCCACTATACAATACATCGATAAAGTTAACTTTTTTAGAATAGTATTCCTAATGCCTGTAAAAACGATTTAAAGCAAGGTAAAAATATAATTTCTTTTTTAGTTAGAGACCTACCATCGCCATAAGGTGTATAACATCAAATTATTCGTCTGCACACAACGAAACATCTGTAAATTGTCACATGAACAAATAAATAAAGGACGGCCAAGTCAAAAGGAAAAGTTCTAAATAGAGTGAAGGTGCATAGCAATATTTTGCTGTATTACTGTTCTCTAAAATCCCTTTATTAGTAAAATATTACTTCCTCGCGATAGCGGATCGAAGTACATTGGGTGCTTTTAAACATCAGAAATCCTAATCTGACAATTGTGTTTTCTACTAGTTTTGCTGTTGAATATTTTGTTTTCTCAAAACAACAGACAAGAATAATTTGTCCAAGGAAAACTTGGGAAATCCGATACTTAAAATTGTATTCCGATACCGATACCCGATAGTTTGAAGTATCGCGATCCGATCAACCACCAAAGACGTCATTACTATGTCGATATAGGCAAAATAAGTGAAATTGAACCAATAAATGTACGTTTTACGGTTTATTGGGCCTGAAATATTTTAGATACCTTATGTTGTTAACCTTACCGGTATTTTAATTTTTTTTACTTGTGAGGCAGAAATCGCGGCAGTGAATTCCAAATCAAGCCTGAAATTCCTACATTACTTTTGTATTGAATTCGCACTGATACAACCCTAGTACCGACACTCGTCATCGGCTATCGGCTCCGATCCGATATTATCGTACACCCCTAATGGGAACTAAGGCGATACAAATAACGACTTAAATGTCAATGATTTTAAAGTGGATATTTCATTGGTTTTGAGTTTATGGAACTTTTCTCGTTTTGTCGTAATAGTATAAATGTGTAGAACTATTGTTGTTTAGTTCAAACGTTCTAATCGAAAGTATAGTCGAAATATTAATTTTGACATAAACGTGAACTAAAAAAAAAAAATTAATATCCGGAAAGCTAATAATTATTGCATACGGCCAAAACGCCTTCTTCTGTGCACATTTTCACCTTAGTTTTTCTAATTATATTAAAATGTGCGTTTTTTACAAAACCTTTAAAAAAAACCGCGGCACACAATGCATGACCTCGACCTGTGTACCGCGACACTAAAACATTTACCCCCTTTGCTGACTATGTAAAAAAAAATAAGTTATTATTCTATAAAGGAGTTGAGAAAAATCTTGCGATTTTTTTTTCAGAGCAGCTTCCGGCATAAACCCAGTGTCGTATGCGTTCATCATTTCCGCCGTCTTTATGGTTTTCGTATCTTTGTGCTTTTTTATAATGGCCGGTGTCCGCATCACGACGAAGATCAAACGGCATCGAAAGGGTAGGTCTTGATGGCGAGTATATTTGAACGCAGCATTTAAGCCGATACCTTGTTTCTGTAATAGGCCTACTGTGGTTCAAGTTGGTATCCATTTTTTAGCAAAACATAAAGCAATTTTGAATAAAAAAATCTAAAATCGAATCTATTTTTAATATTTATACAAAATTTCAACAAAATATTAAAGCCATAATATTTTGAAATGTCGTTTAATCGAATATTATGGCTCTAATAAAAATTGTTTCTGCATAAAAAAACATAATTCCCACACTTTTATAGTCGTTTATTAACAATAATTGAAAGTAACTGATATTTACAGAAAAGTGTCCAACGAGTTATGTAATTTAAGCAAATAATTATTCTGGTCGTCTTGTTTTAACCCTTTACGAAAAAATGTTCTTTAGTTCTGTAATATTATAGAATTCATAAATATCAAACTACCTACAAAACTGAATCAAATTTATTCGAATTAAGATACTGACGATGGTTTTACTAGCGACATATATTGAACTTTTTGTAACATTTAAACAAACTGATTTTCGGTTTAGCCTACTAAGTTGTGTAATTAGTTTAATAGGCTATTTATCGTTGATGTGCAACCAGAATCGTTTGTTTTCACCATTCGGATTCAGAGATTCTGTTATTCATAAAAAAATTCTGATTATTATAGAATTCACTACGATAATGTCGACTTATAAAATACCTTTCCCTTATTTGCCTTAAATCATTATTTTGTCTTGCAGAGGCTCAAAGTGACTTTGAAGATCGTCCCGAGGAGCCATTAAAGGACGTTTGGATCCTCTTTCTTCTGGTTATCCTCTTCTACTTCTTCCTCATTGGAGGGGAGCATCCTTACGTCGCCTACATTTTCTCAATTTGCGTCTGCACGAAGCTCAACTTCTCGGTGATTTTCAAAACTATGACAACTTTTTTCAATATTTTCGACAAAAATGAAAAATCTCAACAGTTTTTATTTCTTTTTGATAATAGCTAAACTCGGCGATAGCTGGTGTGCAATAATTTTAAGTCGATGATTTTCAAAATGACTTGACTGTGAATTAAGTCAGTTTAAAACGACTTGTTAATTTGCTATAATACTTTGTCGCACAGGAGTCGGACGCAAGCTTGTTAAACTCTGTACTCTGGATGGGGTTTGGTGCTGGGAGGTTAACCGGGGTTGTTGCTGCCAAGTTCCTCAAGCCAGGAGTCATTATCCTGATCTGTCTTATTGGAGGGCTTCTTGCGATGGTAGGAGCATTTCAACTACACCACATCTAACTTACTGCTTTAAAATAACTTCAATTTACTTGGGAGTTACATATTTGGGACAAGATTTATCGACTTGGGTCCTAAATGCATTGGGGCTTCAGTCTTTTTCAATTAATTGTGTTATACTTCTTTGCATTGCTAGATTAAAATAATTCAGTTCTGCGATTTAAAATAATTTTTTAAAATTAACAATCCAACAAACAAAAGTAATTTGCAACTGAAAAGACTTGAATCTAATAGGTAGCTTTTAAGGCCGACATTTGTTACAGTGTTTACCTCGTGGTGGTGCACCCGGCGAGCAAAGTGAGTGCGAAATTTCTTGGGTATCCCGGTATCATATGGGATTAAAAAAGATATATATTACATATATGTCTTGTAAGCATATTACAATGTGGGATAAGTAAGCGAGGCACAAAGTAAACCATTTGCAAAAACTATGTGTTCCATATCTAAATTTTTTCTATTTTGCCTGCTGCTTACCTTGCAAAATTCCAAGACTCGCTGGTTAAACGGCGCTGCTTTAGGCGAATACATTGAGAGTGTTGCCACTGTTGCTCGCAGTGGTCTGACACTATTTTTTAATCCAAACAAATAAAAATTTCCAATGCGTTCTGGTACGTTTAGTCATTTTGCTGCTATTGTTTTTAGGCATGCAATGGATGTTGATATATGCGGTTAATTTTTATGAACAGGTCGTGATGAGCATTTCTGGTACCAATAGTCACGTGGTTCCCTGGGTGGTGACATTTTTCTATGGTTACTTTCTCTCGATGCTCTACCCGGCTGGAGTGTCGTGGACCTCTCGGATCACTAACATTTCAGGTGATTCTATACGCATTTCGGCCCGTACATTTATTCTATTTGAATAAGCTGTAAGTTAATCACCTGTGGAACCTTATCGAGTTGTAATAGGACTTTTGTTTCCTAAAAGAACCTCGGTTTGTGGGGCGGTATACAATTAAAGACAAATATAACTAATATTCAACAAACCTTTAAACAATTTATAAACTTACCCATAAGCAACACCATAAACGAAAATGTTAATATGTTTACCTACTACCATGCGCAGTTCCAACCGAGCCTTACCTTCTTAGCGGCACCTGCTCCCTAGTGGAGGAGTCAGGTTGTCAGAGGACTGGGCTCAGACACTACTGACTTGTTCAGAAATTCCTGGCATCGTTCTTGGCCAATGGGAAGGACCTAGCCACAACCCTTACCTTCTTTACTTTTTTAAACTTTACTAATCCTCAGTTGGACGTTTGTTTCAACATATGTTTTGCTTCGGTTCCTTTAAGATTCATTTCGTTTCGGACTATTAATATCTCAGAAATTAAGCATTTCTATTTATATGAGTCCCAGCCTTATCATTACACTCCGGATATCCGATTATATTTCGTAAACGTAGATGCTACATAACTTGTATAGAATCTGTACTCTTTTCATACTATCGCTATGATAAAGCGAAGGTGTATCGGTTCTACATAACAGTAAGATTTACCTATGTAAAAGAGATACGCAATGACACAATGCAGCGATTACGGATTTTTTCGGGATAAAAAACATGAGTTTATAAGGTATTTTTTTTATGCTTAAGTTAACCAGATTGCATACCGTTGTTAACAAGACCTTTCAGTATATCTTTAAAGTTAACATATGTGCTGATTTAACCTTGTAAATTCAATACATTCTGTTGGAATGAACCGTCTTGTTTTTTTGTTTCAAATTTTAGTTTTATAAAAAAGTTTAATACATTCCTATTTTGCTTGCATTGTAGGAAACTACATGTTCATCATCAATTTTGGGAACGCCATAGGATCTATGAGCATGACGCCGGTAGGTGGCGTAATTTTCCAACAGCTGCCGTTGGGTGTCATTTACTTTAGCACAGGTAAAAAATATTCGCAATATTTAGTTATTTCCCTAAATTTTGTTTGTTGTACAAATCTCTTTAAACTTGCTCGAAAAACAGTGCATTAGCCGCTAAAACACGTAATTTGCACTTCTTAAATATTATCCAGTATATAAGAAAAATTACAGAATTAGTTGGCCAAGGTACAAATTAATGGAATTTTTTTAGGTTTTCCAAAACTTTTGTTTGCTGTCCTTGCTAACCAAAGACTGTCTATGTTGCATTTTTATCGTATTACTTAAGAGCTAGCACACTGGTATAACTGAAACAAATCTTAAAACTTAATCCTAGATTTAGAGGAAAGTATACCTATGCCGGTTTTGGTTGTTAAATTAGGTATCAAACTTAACTATACGATTTTAATCAGCTTTTGCCTTCGGTAATCTCGTCGTCTTCGCAATAATGGTTTTCTACGCAAAACGACGTCGTCAAAAAAGCCTAATCAACCCGGAATACGACAACAATTCTTCAGAAAAAGAAAAAATACTGGAATCTAAACAATGAATTGCTGTACAAATTGTAGTGTTTGAACGACGATATCACCGTGAACATGACCCATGAGTTTGGAACTCCATTTTTTACAACACGTGTTTTCACTAATCATATTTTTTCTGCATCGAAGTCGGAAGTTCCATAAGCACCAGCCAAAAGGATGAATACAATTCAAAAAATTGCAAACTCAAATAACGAACATTTTTTCTTCAAATCAGGACGTTTTATACTCAACCTTTCCCCTATTTTAACTTACTTTATGATTTTTCTTCATTCAAATACGGAATCAATCAGCTTTAGACAAAATGGTCGAATCCCAAAATGAGAAAAGAAGTGCTGGAATATTTGGATTGCACTAACGGTATAATCGTAATTTCACCGAGGGAGTTTATTCCATCACTCCCAACTGTTCAGAAATATTTATGCATTTTTTAATTAAACACCGAAATGCATTCTTTACGTTTACTTACCATTTTTGTGGAGCTCCTACTGAAATCAGGTGCATCTAATTGCCATACGCGCTAATCCAGAGATCGCTACTTTTTTTGCAATAGAATAAAAGTTCCAATGTTTTCGCTTTGAACGTTTTATGGATTTTACTTATTCAGCTTGGCCATAGGTTCCCATAAAAACTTGAAGCAATTCTCACTAATTGCAGACCCTCAAAAAAACTTCTGTACGGACCCCAGTTACTCCTCGAACCCCAGTTTCGGAACCGCTGAGCGAGACGATCTAAATTTGCAAATGTTTTCAACGTAAAAACAGGATTTACAAATGGATTTTCGTGTGGTTTATTTCTTGTATCATTACGAATCAGTTGTAAGTGCGGATATAGTTTGGCATTTCAATTGGAAAATGGCGTTTCTGTTGCCGGTTGATGTAATCAAGCAGGTTAATATACTATAAACTAAAACTGCCCTATTAATTAGGAAACATGAACACACATATGTGTGTTTACAACTGAAATCTAGCCCTTCTGAAGCTGCTTTTTGACCAACGATTACGGCTTACATGTCATTAGATACCGAAAGCCATTGCAAACTCGATCAATGATACAAGCAGGGCAGACTAGAAAAACAACTAGCCTGCAGTGAGGTTCGAACTCACGACCTCCGGTCAAGCCTGGACCGTCGCTCTACCAACTGAGCTATGCAGGCTCAGAAGGGAACGAGTAAAAAAACATGCTTGTCGCTGATTTATACTGTTAAACAACTGTTATTTATAAATCGAGAACTTTATAGTAGTACACTGAAACACAAACAACTGCAACTATAGCGTACCATTTAGTGTTAAGTGTATTTTTTTATATAAATCAACCACGGCCGAGGCTCGTATTTACGTACGCGGCTTAGTTTTTTGGTTTCCATCGGACAAAAAACAGAGAAGTCCATCGCGGGAAGAATACTGGCAAACGTCCTAGCTTCATGAAGGCAGCTTTTAGGACATTTCTTTATCAATGGATGAGTTACGGCGTGATGGTGGTACTACAAGTTAGTAAAAGTTTTGTGTACAACAAAACAGGGCCCTTGCCTAACGTGGCAAGCAAAAATATTAGTATAATATCAGACTATATGATATAGTAATTATGTTTGTTCCTTAAAAGATAATTGAGCTAAAAACAATAGCTTGTGTAACAATTCTGTATTTTTCCTATATTTAGGTTTTAATTTGATCTTACGCTCTATTTATGAAACTCTCGCAGTCTTTTTCTTGCATCATTGGTATTTCTTTAAATGCGACATCCTCGGCTGGCACCTCAGGGCTGCTACATGCGCTCTCATGTACAAGAAGGTAAATCATTCAAACGGATCAAACCCTATATAAATTTGTATGTAAAACAACAAATCTATAAGCCTTATAGCTAAATATTATTGGCACAAAATAGAAAAACTTTATAAAGTAAAAATTAAACACACGTGGCTTAAAAATATGTCATTGTTGAAATGAACGCAATAAAGTCCTGATCTAGCATCTGACAAATTACCAACTGTTAATAAAATAAATTTAAAAAACTTCGCAAAGCAAGTTAAAACAATGTATAGAATAAAAGTTTATTTAACTTTCAAAAAAATGGTTAGCGCAAAATTTCATTGCAAAATGCCGTAAAAATATTCCTGTCTTACAATTGAGCATGTTTACCTTTAAAACAAAGGTTCTTTAACTTTTTGGTCCGTGCCCCCCTTTTACACAATTTATCACCATCTATACGTTTCATAATCAAAAAGCCCATGTCCTTACAGTTTGCATTATAAAAGGCAATGTTTCGATATCAATATAAAAAGCGCTCAGTACAACAAAGGCAATTAAAAATGGTGTTACATGAAAACTCTGAGTGAGGATGTTACAAATATTGAGTAATAACGTAAAGTCATAAAACAACTAATCTTGAAAAAATGCTGTTGTCAAATGAACTCATGCTTAAATATTAAATTGAAGTTAGGTCGAATGACGCCTTGCTTGAAATAAATTGACGTGTGGTTTAAAAAGTCCTAAATTAAAATAAGATGTAACGCATTGGACATAGATCAGTGCTTCTCAGCCTTTTTTTGCGGCGACCCAATTATTAAACGTAAATTAATAGCGATGCTGAGGCGACCCAAATCCGTAATTTAAGTATTCGGGTTTATATTTTCTCCAAGTTGCCTTTACTAGAACTGGAAACTAAGTTAAAATATTTAGCCTTGGTCCGAACGTAGCTAATCTGAAGTCTCACAGCCATGCTTCCTCACGTGTGTTTCCGCAACAATGCACTATTATGACGTCAACAAGCGGTCAATACGCAATGAATAGAGTAAAAAAGGTACCCACTACTCACAAAAAAAAAAAAAAATGATTTTTAATATGGGTTAATACGATACAGCATGGCATGCATATTGTGCACGGCACATTAAGCCTGAAGCGATTTGTATAAAACGAAAAAACATGCTAAAATTTAAAACAAAATTTTCCCGAAACTCAAAAATAAAATGTGCAAATTATAATTATTGTAAAAATTGTCAAAAGATTGAGCGTGATGTCTGGTGCCCCCATCCCTGCTTCCAACACTGAAGAAGACCAATGACAACATTATTAAGTGTATATAGTAAGTATCGTGTTACATTCACGTTACTTTAACTAAATATCCAAAACGGGAAAGCAAATTCATATCACTAAGGAGAATTAAGATAAAGATATTGCTATAACATAACAGTTCATCCCCTAGCAAAGCCTTCACGGCCCCACTTAGGGTTGGCATCCCGCAGTTCACGAACTCCTGCTTCATGGTCTCATGTTTGACCGCTTTCCTTTTTATTATCTGTTTTGTGTTTGCAAAGCTTCAATCAGTATTTGTTTAGTAGGTACAAACGTCTCTACTTTCTGAATGCTTTATGTAGGTTTAATGTAAGTTAGTAAAACTGTTTTTTTGCTTGAATTAACATTTTGTCGTTTAAGGCTGAATCCCACCGGTTAGACCATGGGTGTCCAACTCAAACATGCCGGAGTGCCAATTTTTCTATAACTTCTTCCCGTGCCAAAGTTTAGTAATATAATTCTTTCTAGTAATAAAAGCGTTTTGTTACAAATAATAAAAACGTGTAGTTAGCAGTGCGCATTACTGCATCTAAATATCCATCTGTGAACTGGCTTTTGCATTTTGTTTCTTCACACCAAACTTTATAGTTATGTGAATGCTAGCCTCCACTACAATATAATGTTATAGTATTAGAAGTAATGTGTGTTGTCGTGATTGCAGCGATTGTTTTTATTATGAATAACAATGGCAATTACTGTATAAAAAATTAGGTATTCTTTTACAATTGGCTGAATAGCAAATTAAATAATTTAGGGGGGCTTGCGTGCGATTTTTTATTTGGTCGCGTGCCACATTTGGCACACGTCCGCTTGTTGGACACCCCTGAGTTAGACAAAAACGCTTTAAATCAGTCTGATAGCGACTAATGAGATAAAACGCTATTTCTTTTGTTGCTGCGTCTCCACCGACCAGACTTGACGCAAATCTTTCGCACAGCAGACAGACACGACTAAACGCGTTATTAGCGAGATAGCGCATGCACTACTTTTTTACCGTGTCTGAAGATGCTTTTCGATTGAAACCATTTTACGTTTTTTGTAGGTTTTATAGTAAGAATTTTACTTTAAAAAGTTAAGCAGGTATTTTTTTCAATTCTCATGAAAATATATTCATGGAACGGTCGAAAAGCCCTTTGATTCGTATCTTTCTTTTCTATGTTTGATTTTTCCAACTTGACTAGTCCAAAAAACAATGTTGAAGACATCCTTGCGTAATTTTGGAAACTTATCTTCATGCTTCAATAAAGTGAGTGCGAAAAAGTATATGGAAACATCCTCTTTATACCTTTTTTCACAAATAGGGTGTACCCGGTACTTGTGTTGTCGTTTAAACTGCTGGTTACGTTTCCAAATACATATTCCTGCCAAAATTTACATTTTATTTGTCTCCGCCAAAATCACAATTAATTAATTATATAGCCTAGCTTTGGCCAGTTCACGTTTTGCGCGCTTTGTCGGTGGGGATTGGACAGAGTCGCTTTCAGGCACGACGCGACAAGTCAACAGTCAGACATGTTTCGTCGCGTCGTGTCTGAAGTCCTGTGTGGATCCAGCCTAACAGCTCAAAATACATTTGCATCATTAACAATAGGGTTGTATTTGCGACAATAAGAAAGGTGCTAGTATAAGGCTCCTTATTGCACAAATACAAAAATACGAAATTTTTAAACATTTCTATATTCAAATCTGATACAAAATCTGAATTTGGCATTGGTTTTGGCTGTGTACAGCTGGTTGATTAGCACTCAACTTTACTAAGGATTTGTAGTGTGAATATAGTGTAAACTGTTGAAGTATGTTGCCTAAAATTAGCATGATTAATTCGACGACTTTAGGTAATAACTTGTTATTATCAACCTGTTGTCGCCGCACGTCAATTACGTTTTTTTTAAATTACATTGTTAGCTGTTCAAAAATATGAAAAATACACTTTGGATTTTAGTTCATAGTTTTGTGTTCAAATCGGACAACTAACAAAACAAACAAACTAAATTGCAGTTACCAGTATTTGAATTAAAGTAATAGGATAAGAAAGTTAATATAAAAAAGTTTTAATCAATATGCATGAAAACATTGTTATTGACGGAAATACAGAAAATACATTAGGTACTAAAATAGGTAGAAGTATTAATAAGAACATGAAAATAGGTAGAAGTATTAGTGAGAACAAGATTATAGAGACATTTGAGGAAATCAAACAAGAAACACTTGACACAAAACATGAAATAACTATTACGAAAAGAACTTGCTATGCGAAGGTTCTGAACCACTTAAATCCAACGATGGCATGCTCTGTGGAAAACGGGTGATTGGATCATTTTAAAATATACCGGTTACTAAACAGGCCTAATCTGCTCTTACAATAATTCATAGGCAGTTGTGATTTATATCTGCGAGGTATATGTTTGTAATATGTTAACAAAAAATGTAACAATTGGTGGCCGACCCCGGTCATTTTGCCGATTTCTTCGAGTCCCGAGTCTGGATCCGAGTCTACAGTCTGAATTACGCCTATTTTAATATATATGTTGGTAATGTGGTGTAAATCAGGTTTCTTAAACATAGCTACTAAAACCGTAAAAGCCTCAGTCTTATACTTAGAAAATGACCTTTATCAGGTCAGACAGGTATGAATGAGGGAACCAAGGCGTACAATGATGCTTTGCCGTCACAACAAACATTACATATTCTAACAATTGTTTTAGAAAAACCAAACATGTGTAATTTCAATATTTGCAAATGACTCGTGGCCCAAAGCTTTAGAACCAGCACTGTTTGAAACGGACTTCTACAAACATTAAGAATTTACATGATAGGCTACATGAATACTTTAAACAGTCCTATGAGAAAATTAATATTTGCATGACTTTCGACCAGTCGTTTTCTGCCATACTTGCTCAATTTCTATCCTGTAATTAAAAAAGCTCACGAGGATGTATACAGGACTTGCAAACATGATTCACCCACACCCATGATCTAATTTTGATTCTGTTTTGTCGAGCACATTAATATTATTGGGCAAACAATGTTCCAAGGTGTAAACACTCAGATTAAAAAAAGAGTGCGATCCTACGCCAAAAACAAATGTGTCCCATTAATCGTCATTGTTAGAAATACAGACTGCGTAAAAATCCTATAAACTTATGGCATCTGCTCAACCGGGAAGGAAACAATTGTGCGTGACGTGAAGGCAATTGAGGATCACCAAACCGCATCAGGCTGTTTAGAAAAGTTAATGTTCGGTAGTACGTTTGCCTAAATATTTGCTTTTGCTTTAAAGTTTTGCTTTAAATTGCTGCTAGTTTTTGGTGAGATGTGCTTGCTTTTGAATTCAGTATATGTTAATGTAATTTGGCCCATAAATATTTACGTGCTGATAAGGGGTCAAAATAGAAACTTTTTTTACGAGAACGACGAAAATTATCTTACTAAAAGATGAAAAGGTATTTTCCCGAAAAGCTGGACGATTTTACCGATATGACGTTAAAAAGTTACCTAAACGGAACGTATAAAGCAAGTAACCCAAGTTGAACGTTCGGAGTAGTGCACAAATATATATATCAATTCTTAGTTTAAATATATTCAAGGAGACAACGCGATGTCCTGGTAAAACAGATCATGCCCTGGAAAAATTTCTATTTTCAGCGGTACTCTTACAGGATCGCTGTTAGGCCTTTAGGCTTTATAGTTCACCACTGGTGCAGATAAGGTACTAGATGAGTGTTTCCGCTAATTAACCTTGACATTCGTGTACGATTTTCTAAAGAGGGTATGTTGATTTATGTAGGAAATAATTGCTTTAGTTTAGGCGCCAAAGTCGTGTTGCCTGTAAAATACAAAGTCCCTTGCTAAAACATTTCTTTCGGGTTCCAAACCTTTTCAAACTTATTTAGAGGAATGTAACATATGGCGCCACGTTAAAGCTTGTTATTGCTGTTTTAGGACTAGCGACAAAACGACGAACTGAGTCTAGCATAAGAAAATTTATACAAGCTTTGGCCGGTATGAGTTATACGTGGTCGTTCTCTGGTCTTTCCCAGTTGGGGAAGCACCGTGCTGCTTTCCCGCCATAGTATATAGTATTCCTGTATAGTCACGGCTTATTTCATAAACATAACAATATTGTCATAAGTTTGACTATTCCCTAAAACGCGGCTGTCGGCTAGGTCATAGGTTAGCGCTATATTATCATGAGTTTCATACTGGATAATGTGCATTCCGTCTTATTTGTACCACACATAAGTCATCATAAAAAATAGGGGAATTTTTGCGGCCCATCGTTTCTCTAGCCAAACACTGTTTAGGAATGACTGATCTAAAATATAGTATTGATTTGATCGTGTGGCATTGCTTTAAGCTCAGTAAAAATGTAGTTTTAACCCGGTGACGAGAATTTCCGGTATTGCGCCGTAGCTAACTATAAAACCGTTATTTACTGTTAAAAACAGTTTTCAAGGTTGCGAGCTGTAATGCGTACATAGGCCGACAGTCAAACTATGACAGGCAGCGTAACCGTTTGACTTTTCCCAGTATTGTTGGCTGTCCTGTGCACTTTGTCACACGTTGATTGCCTAACAAACTTTGTTATAAAAAAATTCGCCCAGTTTAAAACATGAAGAACTGTACAATGCTTAAAGTCAATTTTTATGACATGTATACTGTGGTTCGCTTCAGGCTGGTTTACCTTCCATTTAGTTTTTAGTCGAGAATAAACTTATTAAAAAAAACGGTTCGCAAAAGTCCATTTGGTCTTCGGCTTTCTTTCTGCTTTATCTTGTTAATATTTAACCCAAGTGTATGAAGTATGACCCGTTAATATGCTGACATCAGAAAACCGCGGCCATACCTGTTTACTTAATCGTGTAAATCAGGATTGGTAATAATTACAGTTAGACAGATTCGGCTCAAAACTCTTTCAAAACCAATGAAACGATGTAATTTTGCACAAAACAATAATTGATACAGTTGGATTTAAGAAATAATTGTATATAGTCTTTGTCTTTGCAACTGGTCAAGGATGAAGTTTTTCAACTGACCGAATAGGTTTGTATGGTGTTGCGAAGTTGGTTTATCGCGAAAACTATATCGGCGTAAGTGCTCATAAACCAAACCTAATTTTGTTGCCGGAAAGACGTGCAAAGTTAATTAAGGCAAAATCTTTAGGGAATTTTTTCGCAATTATTATTTAGCATGGAATCGAGCACAGCGTGTGACAATTGCTGTCACGTATTCAGCCGAACTGTGTAAAGTTAGCTGTCATGATTGAAAATTGACTGCTTCTATTAAGAGCCTAAAAGTGAAGCCTCTTTGACCTTAATAGAAGTTCTAAGGTATACGCTAAAAAATATTCGGTTAAAATCCGCTTTATAGTGAAAGGTATAGTGCGGGCACGTTTCGTCGTCTTTGACCACACATCAAACAACAGGAATAGCTGAATAAACAGACTTACAGCTCGGAGCTTAAATGTTAGCGGTAACATAATTTCATTAGCCGGAAAGAACATTATAGTTTGTGGCTTGTAATGCTTTTGTATACGGCGAGGCTTACCAGAAAAAGCAATAAGTTGCTCATCAGGTTTTGAGGCTATAGGTTTAACGGTTGATTTTGTATTTTATTCAAGGCTCTGGCGCCTAAACCAAAGTAATTATTTCTTACAAAAAACAACATACGCCTAGAATAACGTACATGAATGTCAAGGTTAATTAGCAGAAACACTCAATGCTTAGTGTCTGTTGAACTTACTGAGTCAATCTTAACGAAGTAATTCGTGCCTTAGAGAGCCCTTTGCTGAAGATGCTGATTACAATGGCGTCCTTAAGCTGCATTTCCTAGTCGAACACTTGGTCAAGTACTTGACGTTGGTTTTGACGTTTGGCCAAGGTCAAGTGCTTGACGTTGCTGTACATTTAATCAACAGGCGATTAGAACTTCACAAAAAATACGTGGTATTATAAAAACACGTGGTTTCTTTGTTTTGATATCGGATTTCATCGCTATTCTTTGTAATCCAGGCGTGAAGCAGCTGAGGTCAGCTGGCATACCAGCAGCAAAACGCCGGTGCGGCGAGCTACCTTTTGCTTTTAAACTTATGCGCTTCTATAACAATTTGTAAAGTTAGGTCGTATTTTTGTCCGTTGTTTCAAGCCAGTTGCGAAATTGGAGCAGGTTTACGAGCACTAAAGTTTCGTGAAGGTCACAGCAGTTGTTGACGAAACGTGTGCAAACAAATTGTCTTGTGTTTATTTTTGGCCTCTCTTTGCGTTCAACTGCTGGTTTGGTTGAAAGATAGCGTTGGTGATGTCCTTTGTTTTAGTTTGTTTTATTTAGGTTAAATCGCGCACAGCTGACCTACATTATGATAAACTTTATGAAATTTTAAAGCTTGGCTTTAATATGAAATTTCAATTTAGTTAGTTCATTTAGGTTAGTTTGCAAGACAGACTTGATAAAATTTTAATGTTTTTCCCTGATTATGAGTCCACATTTTTCTTAATCATGGGAAGCTTATTTACCTTCATTTACAGTAGCATTTTGTGATAAATTTTCCGATCAACTTATGGACACCACAGGTAAAGTGCCTATGTCAGTTTGTTAACCAATCGGCGCCGATGCCAGCGTATTGTCATACGTTATACCAGTTGGTATCAAGGTTCAGCTTTGATCTGATATTATCGTGCATCCCTGAACACAAACCAGGCAAAATAGTTTACAGAGAATATCATCTCTTTATTGATGAATAAACGGTATGAAAACAATCGCTATGAAAACCTGAATACTACATTCTTATTTGTTTGAAACCAATAATGCACGCGACTTTTCGATGAAATCAGCAAGCTGTAGTGCAAATGCCGGAAACGTCATGGCGCAATACCAAAGATTACGTGATATGTTAGTCAATAGCACATTGTTGTACTGAATCATGTGAAGCTACACAAGTTCATTACACAAACGTTTACACCACACGACAAGAAATGATTCACCAACATTTCGAGTTATATGCCTGTCTTATACAGTCGACGTCGTTACTGTGGGCAACATATTGTTCATTAACAGTTGTTCATAAATTCAAGTAAAATTATAAAATTTTGGCATGATATAATGATATATTGGTATACCGCCTACCACAGAAGACTTGCATGACAGCGAAAAGTCAACAATGTCAACAATGCTATATAGTACAAATAATCGGCAAGTACCGCTAACCTGAAATCAACTCAATCCTCTATCCAGTAACTAACGATTCTTGCACCTATTAGTAAGTAAACAACTCATGCCCCTAACCTATTAGTACTAATCTGCTTTTTACTGTTACCCAAAGTTGTTAAAACGACGTCTATGTAAACTATTATAAAACAGGTGAATGTTTCGTATCGTGTGCCGTGAAACTGACCTGTATGATAAATGAGACTATAGTTTTACCAACGTCGATCGTGACTTGTTAGTGTTCAAGTAAGGATCTGTAAAATGTCAAAAGAAGATGAGCTACAAAGCCCGCTTCTCTTTCAACCTCCAGAAAGCACTCAAGAAAAAACTGAAAGGCATAGGTTGGTTTTGCATGTAATATAATAACCTTTAAAGTTAAGCCTTAAAGTAGTACATATACAAAGTTTCTACTGAAATGTAGAATCAAATTTGAACCTTATACAATAAGAGCATGAGTGCGCAATTGTTTTACCGCTGCCGCAGGAGAAGCCTAAAATGTTGTGGCGGGCAGTATTGAAAATAGGATTTCAAATACACACAATATGTCAGCGAATTTGTCGATCAATAATGCAAGCAAGACAGGCTACAGAAACAACTAGCCTGTAGTCAGGTTCGAACTTACGACCTCAGGCCAAATCGGGACCGTGGTTCTACCAATAGAGCTGTAAAGGCTCAGAGATACGCCGTTTCTCGACTCGCTTCTCTCGGAGCCTGCGTTGCTCAGTTGGTAAAGCGCCGTCCTTGGTATAGCCGGAGGACGTAAGTTCGAACCTTACTGCAGGTTATAGTTGGTAGTTGTTTTTCTAGAGTGACTTGCTTCCATCTTTGATCGACACATTCGCTGAGTCTGCAATGGTTTTCGGAGTACTAATGATACGTAAGCCGGAATCTTTGTCAAAAAGCCGCTTCCGACCTCAAAGTAGTATTTGCTTATGTGCCTTACCGATTTCAGTAAACGTTGCACTGAATAGTGAACATTTTTACCATAGTTGAGATGTCCTTTGCACATGTGTTGTTACATTAGCACAGAAAACAACGAAAAAATGTGTTTTACGAAAAAAATCCGCGAGCCGAAATAAAGTGCTTGGAGGCCCGAAGCCGTGTTTTGTCCAGGTCTGCACCGAAAATATGTGTCGGAAACGATACCCGATACCAAATAGCATTATCGGTACTTATCCGATAGGTTACGTTTGGATACTAAAATAATTATAGCAGCGTAGCCATGGTTTGAGATACAACGCACCTTCTCCACCCTCAACAGAACATTTAACACCAAACAGTGTATAAAAAGTGAAACTATACCATAAAGTAAATTTTAGCTTAATACCTTTTAAACATTGCAGTTGCTTGTTTTGTTTTTATAATTTGTTTTGCTTTTTACTGTTAGGTTGTCATATGATATCGTGGAGGACCGCCATATCCTCGTGGCGGACCACCATATCAAACAAAAGGCACTAATAAAAGTACGAAGTTTTTAAGGAGGCGTTTAAAACAAAATAAATCCAGCCCAGGCCAAAGGCCAGTTGCGAACACATTTTTATAAAGTTTTAAGATCAAGATCAATTCAAAATTTTCGCTAAACTTCGAGGCATGAACAGACGCTTTATCTATAAACATGCCGTGATTTGAATTTCGCCAACGGTTTTCAAGATTTTGGGAAGTCGTGATTTGATCTCAGTTCTTTAACATGCCTATACCTAAACGCATACATGCCTTGTGGTAAAGAGCAGCCATCGCAACGTGACCGTCCCGCCCGAACGGCATTTTTGCGGTTTTAAGCTTGTGTCGGCGAATATACAACGTTCGCGCGAAATTTTAAACTGATGGTGCGACCGGTTGCATTTTGAAAATCGCAATTGCCGAGTATTTGATGCGGTATGGGTTTCGGTCGGGAGAGGAACACACAATAAATTCAATAATTATAAAGCAATTAATACTTAAACCGATCGTAATAGGAATGGAATCAGTCGAAATAAGACGCTAGCTCGAGTCCTAAAATCTAACAGAATCCATTACCGCCTAAGAAGTGTTTTCCAACATTTGAAAAAATACAAATAAGAATTAAAGTTGATCGGGCTACCCTTTAAAAAATAATTGAATTTAATCAACAATTCGCAAAACTAGGCTTTCATTGATAAATTATAATTAATCCTTATACTATAACTTATAAAGTCATATAAGAGTAAATTTAAATTTAAAAACTCCTCAAACATAAAACAAATATGTGATATAAATTTAATCAATCGTTTGAAAACATATGTCGGTTTCAAAATGTAGGACTCGTAGACTCGTGAAACTTTTTCACGTATCTCTGATTATGAACCAATGGTTAAAGCAGTGGTTCTTAAACTGGGGGGCGCGCACCCCTTGCGGGGCGTGTGAGGTTCACAAGGGTGGCGCGTGAATTGAAAACTATATGAATTATGAATAAAAACATTAGGGCAAACTCAAAGTGATATTTGAACTAAAAAAAAATATTTTACCCCGAATAATTTGTTTTGTAGCATTTATGAGCAGTACCACAACAGTCGGTCACAGGCAAGCCACACCTTCAATTGTCGTACACTGTTACGTCACAAACGATGTACTTAATATTACGTTTGCTATACTTATTAATGTAGTTTTACTGCTTTTTAGTCATTTTGTTTTTGCTCTTTTAATTATTTTTGAGTGTTGCGTTAAAACTCAGTCAGTTGCTGCCTTAAATGGGTTGCTAGCATATTGTTTTGTTTTCGATACGGTGTCCAAAACAAAAACTTTTACTAGTTCAAGATAAAACTTTTTGGAAATTTTGACTAAGTACAGTATCCCGAACTTTACAACAGCACCATGCGTAATTTTTTTTAATTTTACGGTTAAATCCATCGCATCAAAACTTACCTGGAAATAAATTGCCGTTCTGCTTAATGTTTTTTTGATTGTTAAACAAGGTGGGGCGCGAGTTTAGTTAAGCGTCTAAAAGCGGGGCGTGTCTCAAAAGGTTTAAGGACCACTTGGTTGAAGGATCTGTGGAGATACAATATAGCTTCATAAATTGTTAGTAGCGATTTAGTTTCAACTGTCTTAGGTTTTTCCGTTCTTGTTGTTTCTCCATTTCATTCTAGTTGCTAAGGTCTGTATAGTGAGTTCGAATACCGCCGCAGGTGCTGCTAAATAAAGTAAACCTTATTACTGGTGTACCGCTAGTAAAACAAACGTGCTTGGAACTGCAGTATGACATAACGTTTTTTATGATTAGTCAGTATCAGGTCAAGTAAGCCTGTATTAACTCTGATGAAAAATTCGGAGATTTTACTAATATCTTAAAATTTACGGTTTTTCCGATTTCGGTATCAAACAATATTAACATATTTCAAACGTTTCTTAATCCCGTTAACTTTTGATAACAGTTGTATTTTAAACTTTTTTTCGATTTTGTTACTTGGTGCTTGTAATAAAAGAGAGATAGTTCACGATTTATTTTGAAATATTAGACGTATAAAAGCAAAATATCACTATTTACGTTAAATGTAGCAACGATGATAATTCACATTAAAAAAATTTCTATAAAGGATTTCGTACAAAGTTCAACCTTTTAACAATTGGTTATAGGCCTTACGCAATAAAAGTTAATTTACGATATTTTAGCTATTCCAGAGATATTCCAGAATCGTTGAGTAATGATTAGTCGGCATTTCACGCTTGATTGCTTCACGTGGAATCAAACCACGTGTTGCAAGTTGAGTTCATACAGATTAATCGTGCGTTGCGTCTGTGTACCTAATAAAGTGACCGATGATAATTAGGACGAGTCATTGAAGTACACTTAAGTCACTATTGACAAATAACTTGACTTGCCCTAAGTCTTTTAGTCAAAATGACTTGACTTGACTTATTCTTTAGGACAAATGACTTCGGATAAAATGTAATTTTTTCCAAAATAAATTTTTAAATTGATTTATTTATCTTTATTTTTGCGTCAAGGCCTGAAACGATTTGATTGTTATACGTTGCGCTCCTGGCATCTTTACTTAAGATATTGTTTAAAATCGGACGAGTTTAACGTTTTATTATTATGACAAGGAAGGGAATTGAATATGACTTTCTCTAATTATGACTTGACTGGGACGTAAGCCATTTCAAAATGACTTGTTTACAACACTGTTATTAACCACAACGTTATGTTGGTTCGTCGCTTTCGGTCTTATAAAATACTTTTCTGTCCATGCGGGACGTAAGTGGTTGGAATTTACGTTTTACACTTTTATCACGAAAAAATGAAATATTCGAGCTATTCCCCCAGGCAGTTGTTATTTTTCAGCGCTTCCTATATGTATACAAATTTGTAATACATCGTTATGGCCATATAGCGCATTGGAGGGCATTCGAACTAAGAGGCATGGCACGCAGTTTTACCAAAATATCTTTCTATACGACGAATTTTAGCTTGGTATCAGGCAGACAGTTTTATATTCAAAGCGTCTATGTTAAGGGAACTTTTATCGCTATACTGTGTAATATGCACAATAAGACCGCTATCGACGTAACTTGTTTAGGCTTTGTGTGCCTCATGTACTCGCGTGAAAACCAATTCTGATAGACGTTACTCTTAAATTCAAATACAGTTTTCCATGCTAATAAGATTTTTACACGATCAATAGTATGAGTATTGGTATGAGTTTACTATTTGTTTGCTTGTAACGAAGATGTTTAATTATATTCGGTAAAGTCGAACTTTATCCGTTTGTGTGAACAGCGAATAGTTTCCTTGTGGTCGTTGGATGTTCATTTTCGGATTTTAAGTACTTGAAAAAAATAATTTCTTGTTTGCAGGCCCTTACGCATGTGTAAAAGTTTTGAGTAGACCACAAGTGTGTTGTTCCCCTCGTGTTCATTTAACTCTGTGTTGAAATTACACCGGCGTTTTGCGTCGCGTTAAAATCTGAATAGGAAGCAGGCACTCGACTGAAGCAACAATTGTTTTAGGCCTCGAGCTTGGAAAGAGCATTATAAAGCATTAGTCGGCGTTAAACGTACACGGACGCCTTTGCTTTCCAAAAAACATTTCCTGTGTATCCCTGGTATAGGTTATTCGCGGCTGGGCAAATAAACATGGCACGGTTGCGCGATCATCCATTATTGTCGGGTTTAGTTGTTTGAGGATGCTCGGCGCAAAAGCTTTTAAAGTTCATGTCGTTCGCGTGAAAAAAATACGGGAGCGGTGTTGAGTGGCAATCGTGCCCGAAACTTGGATTGAAGTCAAAACTTACGTCGAATTTCTTTCAAGAAAGATAAGAGCTCTGCCGTGTTTACGCAAGTGACATTGCTATTCAAGTCTGATGTCCTTATGTTTTTGGGTTTACGGTATGCCATGATATAACTTACGGTATGTCATGATATTACTTTTTATAAACGTCAAAACTGTAGATTTTACAAATACAAAGCCATATAGGCCTAATTACAGCTTTAATTAACTTAGCCCTGTGCTTGTTTGCTAATTCAAATTCTGTTATATTATTTTCTAACATAGTTTGGCAATTGCCTTGAAAATATTTTTTGTGTTTATGTTATGCCCTGGTATCACTTGCAGAAATCAAACGTCAAAACTATTGCGTTTAGGAATATAAAGCCATATAGACTTAATTAGCTTTAATTTAATGTTTGCGCTTGTTCGCTATTGTTAATTATCTTAGATACATTTGTAGGATTGTTTTGCAATTGCCTTAAAGTTCATACGAGGATAAACTTCACATATTTATGTACAATTAATGCTAAAAATTAGATGACATTCGTTGAAACAACGCACTGAAAAAGAAAAACGTTTCTTGTAAGGATCCATAACTGAAATACCGCATTGGGAAAGCACTATTTGGATGTATAATGAAAATAAAAAATAATTTCATATTTCACTGAATAAGCGCCAGCCTGTATGCTCATTCGCTGTCATTTTTGCGCACAATCGACCACTAACCACGTTACGTTGAACATTAAGCTTTCCGATAACGTAAATTGTAAAACTAAATGCTTGGAATTGAGGAAAAAATGTAGAAATTTAAAACGCGGCATCGCCTTTTTCTTACTCTATTGTCCTGTTTTTTCGCTAATCCTATCCAAGGCGTTCATATAAAGAGCTTTGGCACCGAACGCTTGCCCATAGTCTAATAAACGTTAAAGTAGGCCTCGCAATGACGGCGAACTCGCAGCAAACGGACATCATCGAACCGGACGCTAACTCGTAAGTTCGCCTGCAAGACAATAATTCTCAACCTGTGGTTCAAGTACCATTCAGGTGGTAGGCTAACAAACTTTAAGGTTTATGCGGCATTTAGTCATTAATAGGGCGATCATTTTTTGGCGTGTCAAAAAAAGTCAAAATTTTAATTTACACGTTAGGTTAAAGTTTGGCAAAATTATTTTAAATCAAAATGGAAAATTTTTTTCAACAAATTTAGCTTTGAATTATATTCAACGACGTTTTTACTGCATTATATATTCATTAGAGCTGTATACGGAATACGCGAGCCGACAGAATTAACCACTGAGGCCTAGTTTATCGAATTGGGTTCAATTCGAACTTCGTTTTTATATTTGCGTTTTTTCCCTTGTGATTTGCCATCATTTCATTTTCAATTTTGACAATATGCTCGGTTATGTTGATTTTCTGCAAATATTTTTACCTTACATTTTAACTGTACGCATAACATTTTTCTAAAATAACCAGCGTCTTGTTTTTCGTTGTCTTTTTTATAGTGGTTTACCTGTTTGAAAAATCAAAAATATCAACCAAGCATTTCCATTGGTTTTGCATAAACCCGAAATAATAACTGATTTGTGTTCGACCAGAATCCAGTAAAACATCAAAAACGTGTGGTTAACGATGTGAAGACACTAATGCAGTATTTCAAACAAAAATATGGTGCTTAAATCAACGTATTTCTATGAGGTCAAGTTTTTGTTAAAAAATACATTTTAGGTTAAAATTTGTCAAAATTTTAATTTTTCACGTCAAAATTTATCATTTTTCGGCCAAAAAAGTAATCGCCCTAGTCATAAACAAATAAATATTGTTGCTGCTGCCGTAAGGTATTTTCTCGTCTTTGTATATTGTATTGGCCGATACTACAATATGCAGGTGACGCTTGGAGCGTGTTGTTACTATGCCTTTTTTGTGCTTCAATAATCATATGTATTTTCAGCTTATAGCTAGTTTATTGTTATCCGGTTGTACATAGGGACATTAAAAAACCATTTGTTGTATGCGGTCAAAACAAGTTGATCTAAGGCAGCGTCCTAGTCCAACTATATTCTGCCTCGGCCCATCAAACGTAATTCGTTATATACAACGGTCCAGTGTTGCAAGGGCGGATTTAAAAATTTTGGGTGGCCATAAAAATTCACACACATGGCGTCACAAGTAACGTTATAGCGTATAACATCATACTTCAAGTAATCTTAAAAACCTGCTGTTCTCGAACGAATTGGTGTACTTAATTTTCAGGCAACTGAACTTAAGTTGATTGCGCAAAGCGCGAAAAACTTATGTCTATTTGGTTTTCGTTGGCAAAAAGTCTACCTTAGAAGTATACTCATTGGACGCATAAAAATATGAGCACAATATTATTTGCAAAAAACTGACTGTACCTAAATCACGTTAACACGTTTTGCATAAAACACGAGCCGCAAAAAAGGCGCGTACAATTGCGTGTATCTTGCTTAAAATGGTATAGAAGTTACTCACGATACCATAGCCATATTGCAAAGCAGTCTACAAGTTGCTTTACCTGTAAATAAATTGGCTTAAATTTGCATTTTGTAAGACTGCGTTCACGCAGTGCTATAAGCTGTTGACCGATAGAAACTATGAACATATTACACGGCTCCTTCAGGCTGAAACAATTCCCTTGAACTGGGCAAAATAAAATTTACCAAAAAAATGCATATAACAGTTTGCCACTTAAAGCATGCTAACGCAAATGCAGCAATGTGAGGCCAGAAGATTTAATGGCGGGGGCGAAAAAAAATATTTGTTTTTAATTTGTTTTATACTCAATTCATCCCTACAGTTTTCGAATGTTGTTGTTTCGAAGTTGTGTTTTGTGTACTGAATTGAAAAAAGCCCATTGATAAATACAAAAGATAGGCCCTCTGGCCTACGTCTAGAAAATTTACATTTTCATCGAATGTTTGTGAATGTTTCGAACGAATATTTAAGAAATTTAAAACAATAGTAAAATTAGCACATTTTTCTAATTTGAATATTATTTTAACCTGAATCGCAATCAGTGTTGTAATGGCTTAAGTCACTCTTTCAAATGACTTGACTTTGACCAGCGTTTTGGGGAAAATGACATGATTTTTACAAGTTTTTGGACAAAATGACTTGACTTGATTTAAATCTTTTTACCAATTTTATTAGTTTAACGTTTAACTTTAAGGAAGGACAAGACTTGGAATTGACTCCGTCTAATAATGATTTGACTGGGACGTGACTTGTTATTAATTCAAAATGACTTGACTTGGACTTAGTGTTTTTTTACAAATGACGTGATTTGGATTTAAATTATTTCGAAATACTTGTTTTCAACACTGGTCGTAATACACTGCTGATTCTGCGATTGCACAAAAAGCAAATTATCTGCTGGTTTTGCGCGCTAGAGCGGATTGTGCTTATTTAGCGAGTTCAACAATCGTAAAATAACAACCCAATTAAGTTGGCTTTAGAGTCGAATACACATCGACAAGCAAGTCCTGATACGTCAGTCAGCAAGGTTCAAAAGGAAACCGTGTTCTAAATATTTTGTAGGTTATTCACAGGCGTGATAGAACGGCTAAGCGGACCGCTATCCGAAATATACCCATGCCTTCTGTATATGATCGGCACGCTATGTGTTTGGCATTTTGACAACGCTAATTACATTATAAGCCAGTGTGGAAATTTAACCTTTAAGTAACTCGCTAGGCATTTTTGTTCGGGACGTTAAAGGTTTTCAATAAGGGTAGAAGTAACTTATTAATTACGATTAAACTAACTATTTTTGTTACACTTATGGAAATGTCATTCTCAGTGCCATACATTACGGAGTTTTAATGTTTTCGAATTTGTTCACACGAAGATGTAATGTTTTTCAGACACTAGCTATTTTTTGAAATATGTTTATCTGTTGCTGGTGTTTTAGGATTTGGCAGGAAATTACTTCAGCATTATTGTTTTGTTGATATATACAGATGTTGTGTAAAACTGTGTTAGCATTTCTTGTTTTTATTCTATATCAGCACTAAAATTTGGATTTATTTAGGCCTCGTTTTGTGTTTTATTTTTGTTATATAGTTTCTATGTTTAATTTCCTATAGCTTGTAATAGTTTTAAAATTATCATTAAAGCTATGTGTGTTATATAGTTACCCTTGTATTATTTTAAAAGCCTTTTTTTCCCGTTAACGTTATCGTACCACTTTCCTTGCCAACGGTTGAGTTTGCTCACCACTTTGTGGTATGGCCATGAATTTACTCTGAACAGAGGTCACGACGTTTAATCAATTATTGTCCAAGGGCCTAGAGTCCTAAACCTCCCTTGATTAACATGGACAATTGCTATAGTAATATCTGCGCTCCGTAATGTATCCAAAAATCTAAAGATGGTGATATTGGCTAATTTGATTGTCGAATTCTCTGTCATCCAGGTTATATCGGTATTTCGCTGAATTGAGAGTTAGCTGTGTCATTGTTCATTGGCACACAGCGCTGCGTCACTATTATTCACATGGTTTCTCCCTATTGGTTTCGCAGTATTTTCGCAGAAATGTCAGATTTTACTTACGAAATACGCAACTGCCAGAAGGGTGTTCAAAATCCTACCGTTATACGATGTAAATTGCAACAGTCAATAAACCAAAAAATACAACTCAACAAAACTCTTTACCGTATTTCCGAAACAATTTCTTCTGAGAAAAGGTTTGTTTCGTTGAGTCCACAATGCAATCTGTCAATATGTTTCTATTGGGTCGCCGACAGTGGTGCTTTATAATGTTATATCGATTCTGAGCAAGATTTTCCCAATGCTTAGGAAAGTTGCAGAGGTAATACGAAGGCATGGTTCACATCAATTAAATTCATACTTTTTTATGTTAATGTTTCGTTTTGTTCGCTTACCAAAAGTTAAGTGAAGAGACTAGGTCGCCAAAGCGTTGCTCTTATACTTACTCTTATATTAGAGTCGCCGCATAAAAGGTTAATAAACACTGTAGTTTAAGGTTGGTCTTTATTCATTAAACTGGCAGTATGCCCTGTGTCAAGCCCAATCTCTATATACTTGAGTTCACCGCAGCAAGGCTCAGCAAACGTTTGCCGGAAGTTTGAAAAAAAGGTAACCTCACAAGAGGCCCTCGTGTGTGTTGACTATAGATTCAAAGTTCGCAGTCGACGTCAATGGGGTTTAGAGCTCCGCCAAACATAAGCCAAGTATAAAGTTCAGGTACACGAACGTCAGCAAAGTGTGAATTGGCCAATGAATGTCAAGGACATATGTTTTGCAGAAAAACTTCGTTAGTCCTGTTTCAAAGGTCGTCTAAGCTTGAAAACATGTACGAGAGAGCACTTCAGTCCCTATTATTCTTTGTATTGCACTTTACAGAAATTGAACAAATGTTATAAAAAATCAGAAATTGTATGCACAAATGTTCATACCAACACTTGTTCATACCAAAAACGATTATACAGGTTTCTTAAAAAGATCCCAAAAAAAGCTCTGCCGAGATGGTCTCTTATGAGAATTGGCATATTTTCCAACTAATGATTTCGTTACTCTGGTACAAAGTTTGTTTCTAAATTATAAATTTTGTTTAGGGAACGATATTTGTAACGAATTTTTTTTTTAAATTTTGTTAGATGGAATGTCATATTTTAAGCTGAAACATGATCAAAATATTTTGTTCCAGTCTCTTTGGGGCGCCGAAAATTGATAAGCATTGTACGATTTTAAAGCTTTCGCATGGCACACATTCCCAGGATAATAAATACAAATCATTTAAATAATAATGCAATGTCAAATGGAGTAAAAAGGTCATGTTATCTGCGCGAAATTAACCATTAGCACTGCAGTTGTTTTTATTGGATGAGGTTTTTGTGATAGAATCGTTTTTTGCAGAACATCTTTACAAAATTATCCATATATGTAAATGTACTGTGATAAGATGTTTTTAATTTTTATGCCTCTCATCTCTCATGAAATTGTTTCAAGGTTGTCAACCTTTATTCAGAAAACGTTGAAAGTAGATTGGCAAACAAGCGTTGCACAATATCTGAGCTATTTTAGTCATTAGCGTTTTTTTTCGATGTAACATGGGGCGTCTTATAATGCGCTGTCGCGTAGGCTAGACGAAGACTTTGCTAATCGACGATTAATGCTGCTGAGTCATGTCGAACAATGGCACCGCTTTTACAGTGAACCAGTAAGTCGCGTGAAAATCATTTGATTCGACGAAACCTTTGCCGAAAAGACGTGCCACGGAAACACGTGGTTTTGAATTTATGTTTCAATTATGGAAGTCGCACCATTTTGCTTTTGCTATTCAGCTTTGGTTCTGGTTTAAATAGTTTTACAGCGTCCGTTTTCGATTTCGTTTTTAGGCATGTTAAAAGTTCCGGTTTGAATAAAGTTGTTTCAAAACCGCTTCATGAATGACAGGGTTGGAAATAAGTACATCGGGTCACAGTGAAAGCTCTTAGGTTATCACTGTAGAACTTTCATGCAGTATCGCATCTAATAAATATCTAAATAGGGTAATCAAGAGGCACTGTATATAGACAAGTTGTATTGATTCTCGACAAGCTATCGCACAAACGTGGTTCATCAAATCAAAGCAGAAATGAAAGCAATTAAATTGCATGAAATAGAACACAGTGCGACTAAAAGGCGATAAGAATGATGAAGTCTAAAAAATCCACAGACACATGCTCGCAAAGACGTATGTGACTGAGGCAAAAATAATAACAACTGGAGGTCTGCGCTTCGAAGTACGCTGGGTGTAGAAAGTGTGTTATTAGGCGTAATGCGACATAAAACCCAAATAAATATCTATAACTTTCAAGAAGTAATAATTAAGAAAAAAAGCAGTTATATAATAATACCCCGAATAATACAATGCGACGTTTTGTTTATTAGCAATGCAAACCCGTTTTTAAATAACAATAATAAATATAACATGAAAACAGCCCACCCTAAAGCAGTTAAGTATTCGGCGAAAGTTCCAGCAAATAGCGAGTAGAGCAGCAAAAAAGGTATTTAAAAACAAGACAAGTATAATTATAGCGATATTAGTAACTACTTTGAACAGATATTTGCCGCAAATTTATTCTCTTCCAAACACCTATAAGTGTACGTTGAATGACGTGTTAAATCTTCAATTTTCATCGGCCTGTTAAAATTGAAGATGTCTCTAGTTATTTTAGATCCATGTGGAGATCGGTTTTCATAAATAATAAAATGGATCCTTTGATTTCCAATATTATCGTTAAATACAATTTTTAAGTTCTTTAAGGCCTTTGGTTCAGTTTTTTTTTTTCAGTTTTGCATCAGTTCTTTTTAATCTTTGTTGTTTAGTTTTGGCGAATAAATTTCATTTCACAATTTGGCAAAGTAATAAAGTGAACGAAAACATAATATTAATGATAGCAAAGGGACATAAAAAAATAGTTCTTGTTTAATTGACAATTTAACAAACATACATTATAAAAAACAACCATATTAATGCCATAAATATATTTATTTTTGTGGCCATTTTATGGTGTATTTTTGACCACTGATACTTGAACTATGTACGAATACCAAGAATACCAAATCTAGTGTGTTTAAAGAGTGCTGCGAAACCTTTTATAATTTTGGAAACAAACTATTCAAACAACGAATAGCAGCCAGGAAAACCTGCGAGGATGAACACTATCCATTTGGTGATCAATTTAATTTTATGAAATTTACCTATTGCCTTGTTACAAGGTGTAGAACTCTATTGCAGGGGTTCTTAAACGTTTTGTTACGGCGACCCCCTCCTCCACCCAAATTTTTTTGAAAATTTTCAGTGATGACGTCATAAATTGACGTCACCGTGCAAATGCACTTCATAAAGTCTGCTAATTTCGGTCCAAAAAAATGTGAAAGTGAAATGGAGTCTAAATACATTTACTGCAAAACTGTTTTACTTTAAATTAAACTATTTTCTTTCTAATAAATTGATGACTTCTCAAATGTACCCTAACATTTCAAATAGGCCTTCATGGACCACCTAAAATTAGTTTGCGGACCCCACTTTACGAATCCCTGCTCTATTGGGTTATTAGGTAGCGAAACACGGTCTGCCGCCTATTTTGTTGCTTTATAAGTGCGCCGGAAAAAGTTCGAGCACCGCCGCTCCACAACAAAAACGACTTATTCTATTTTTTCAGAGATACCGAAGTGCGATGTCGTTACGTGATCGACCGCCCGGCCCAAACCCAGGCCGAGTTTCAGGACACCTTCAGCGGTCATGAAGTTGACTCGGAGCCGATCCCTATAAGCGCAAGGGCCAAGAAATGCGCGCGGAAATGCAGCTGTTCGATGCTGGGCCGAGCCCTGCTCAGTCTCTTCCCGATCGTCACGTGGCTGCGCAGTTACGAACTGCGCCGCTGGTTGCCTGGCGACATCGTATCAGGCATCACGGTCGGCGTGGTGCATATCCCGCAAAGTAAGCCTATGTATTGTATGCAGACTTGGATAACTAGATAATTCTAGTTTTCTAATTCAATCAATTAGAGAAAATACGGCTAATTCCAATTCAATCTAATTTTTAAATTGCTTGTGCGCTCTAATTGATTTTTTTGAATTGCTTTGTGCGCTCTAAAGGCATCAACATTTCGAATACTTCTCGATTTAAATGAAAACAAATTAAATTTAATTTATTCCAAATTCTTGTTAAAATTCGTTTTTTTAATAATTCGGTTCTAATTCTAATCTAATTTAAGAAAACTCAAAGTGATCTAATTCTAATTTTAATCTAATTTGGAAAAACTGAAATGTTCAAATTTTATGTCTAATCTAATTTAAAAATGCTAAAATAAATCTAGTTGTCCAAGTCTGATTGTATATGTGTGTGTATTTCAGTTGTTTTGTCGGTTCGACTGATTTGTTGGTTTTCCCAGATATGGCGAATGCCGTAGAGGTTCAACGCCCATTTATTTCTAGTTGATTAATTTGTTTCTTATAAAGGTTTTTTTATTATTTTGTTTATGGTTACAGTTTTTCACAGAATAAGTTGGCGTCAAAGGTAAAATTAATTAAAGGTGCATTGTGGCAAGTAACAATATTTCTTTATTAAGATTAAATTGAATCATTGTTGTCTTTTATTGATTTTATTCACCACGTGCCCTTTATTCCTAAAACTAAACCCAACTATATAACATTCTTGTTATCTGACAAAATTGTTTCCAATATAAACGGCACAAAGATCTAATTTAACCTTGGGCCACAAATAAAATTGAACATATAAGACAAAAGAAAGAGGCCAACCATAACTTATAATTTTTGCGCAACAAATACATGACACGCATAACGAAGAATCAAACAACAAAAAACAATAGGAGCAAATATTAGTAACGCTCAAACTTTCCATCGTCTGAGACTTTTCGTGCGGCCAATCATTTGATATCAAACGTATGCGACGAACACCGCCCTCTTCTCATATAGACACATCAGTTGCAACGCTATTGTCTCGCTCGTGTGCAGGAAGTAAATTACGGAAATTCACCGCAACCTAACCCAAGATAAACATCGAGTTGAGCATGCTTGTGAATACTTGCCAAACTTCAATGTTTCGGCAAGTGGATATCCGCCCTTTTGCAACAAGTCAAGCTGCGACCGCGTAGACGGCAAATACTGTGGCTATACGATAAAGAGTTTAATGAGCTCGCAAAACTTTAATCCCGCATCATTATACTTTACAGTCCCACAATAAAAGAAGGCAAACAACTTTATCATATTTGCAAATCAAACTAAAGTTGGTTTCACGGCGGTCAATATAAGCTAATCCGCTGAGAGATTTGTAAAAACTTTGTTGACAATGTAAGTTAACAATCGTAATAACCTGAAATGACGTGATTGATTGGGAAACGCCCTATAGACCGAAAGAATTCCGATGGTTTTCTGATGTAAGACAATGTAGGAAAAGAACATATGTAATTATTTTGTGGCATTTAATGGCCTTTTAACGGCCCTTAAAAACTTTATAAGTATAAGGCAAACATAGTTAAAAATATTTTTTATGTGAGCTTATTTTACATAATTGCCATCCACGGTGAATAAGGTGGTGGATTGATAGCAAACTTACCCCCTCGGTTTCACACACACATTACTAACAAAGTATTTTACCAGCGATACAAAATTGGAACACGAAATTAAATCAGTTTCAACTCCTTATTTTAAATATTACATGCACGACAGAGGCAAGTAAACCTATATATATATATATATATATGCTAAATTTGGGTGTTTCGAATATCCCCTTACTACCATCGAGAGTCAAACCGCCTGAAACAAATTACACTGTTGGTCAACCTAAACTTGGCAAACGACAATATGATCAATTAGCTGATGGTATTCTGATTTCATATAATCATAGGCAAGTAACGGGGGGACATTTTCCGCGTTCTGCAGCCATTTAGCTCTTAAGTATTTTAGCCGACCATAGAAGGTTTTAAAGGGTAGTTTTTCATTGAAGCAGCCTTTGGCATAATTGTGTGCCCGTATTCTCCTGTACCAAAACTACAAACGTGTATATTTCCAATTGCCACAACCTTTTAACTAAATACTTGTTTCCAGCTTTTTAAGGATCGGTGTTGTTGATGTGATAAAAAGTAATTCAATCTTTACTGATTAAGTAATAACTTCCCGTTTCCGCTGTAGAAAAATTGGCCACATTTTGACAAACCATTTTGATCCCTCAAATCACGTTCAAAAAGTATGCTTGTCCCTAGAGATAAAAATAGAATAGTTTTGTTAACGGGATTCGCATGACAACTTTGAGAGATTACGTCATAATGTTACTTCATCAGGAAAGGTTTAACAAAAATTACACGAGGGAGCTTAAGGCTATCGTTCGATGTGGTGCAAAAATATCCAACAGAATTCTGCATTATATTAAAGAAGATAGTGGAATGGCTGATAAAAAGGAGAATAAGGACATTTATTCGTTGAATGTAGTGCAAAAATATCTAAAAATAACCAACTGAATTCTGAGTTTAAATACATTAATGGAGATAAAGAAGGGACATATTCTGATAAACAAGTCAATTTTTTCTTCATATTGCGTTATTGCGAAAATTCCTCCCGGAACGCCGATCCGAAAGCAATTTTTTACCGGAACTCTGTTCCAGGCCGTTCCGGCTTACTTTAAGCACTGCTTGCGCCCCCAATTCCACCAGCGGCTCAACACCGAAATCTCGGTAACGCAGACACGACGTCTAACTTCTTTGTTTTGATTTCTCCAGGCATGGCGTTCTCCCTTCTCGCCGGTCTGCCGCCAGTTTTCGGTCTCTACACTTCGTTTTACCCGGTACTTCTCTACACGCTAATGGGCACCTCGCGGCACATTTCGGTCGGAACCTTTGCAGTCACAAGTCTTCTTACACAGGCCGTGGTCGTGCGGTTTGTGCCCGAGTCTGGTGACGCACTTGCACTGATAAACGACACCTCGACAACCACTGCAACGGTAAGCGGGACATTGGGACAACTTGTGTGTTTTACTAAAGTTCCGCGAATAAATCTGTTTTTGGATAACCAATGATCCGTCTAAGACGTTTTTACCGTGCTAACGTTATAGTTTGTGCAGTTGCGTTAATGCGCATCTTAGGTGGCTCCATGTTGATGAATTCCATTGTAGGCGTTGCGTTATGTGCATTCTATAGTCACTTCTTTGCCTATAACTCAGTATATGGTATGATCATAACAAATTGCTTAAGTGCCACAATGTTGAATACATCGACTTAAATTCAGGTAAAATAATTGACTTTTGTTTCTGCATCATTGCAGTGATCAGTATGCTTCTATCAGTGGCTTTAGTACAGACGCGTTTGTCTAAAGAAAATCGGAGTTACTTCCTCGCGAAATTTCATTTTGCAAAACTGTATTTGGCCTACACAGGGCCTCTCGCGTTTTTTTTGTCAAATACAGACCCAATTTAAAAAAAAAGAAAATAACACTAAAAGTCGTGTTATTTTAAGGTAAACTTCGGATAATATCGGTGCTGTAGGGTCAGGACTTCTCCGTCTGAGGCCCGTTTATTTAATAAAACTTACAGCGAATAAAAGCAAACGTTTCAAAGTGATTAAAGTCAGCAATGTATACACATTTATGACTTTCTGTAAAGTTGATGTAGCCTTACAAATGACTCCTAATACTCGTTGTGCAATCTATCCACTAGTGTCGCAACTCGCAACCCCCAAGATGGGAACGCTCGGCTGTGGGTTGTTCCGGCGTTCATATTTATTCTGAGTTATACCGTTAAGCGTAGTTAGCTAGACGAGACACTTGCTGTCGTAATATGCGTGATTATGGGCAATGTTATTGATATTTTTGCCATTGACTTACAGACGTTTATGCCCGGAACCGACGCGGATGCGCAAAGAGTGGCGGTGGCATCGGCTCTTATGCTGTTAATGGGTGTCTTTCAGGTGAGCGCATTTTGTGCATATGTGACGTTTACACGAAAAACCTGTCATAATTTAATATATATTACTATTGCCCCAAAACGTTATTGCGCGGTAATGGCCGGTTGTTTATTTTAACTTAAAGATGCCATAGAAAAAGTGTTTGCCGGTTAAGTCAAGTCCTGGTCTAAGTCATTAGTTATGCATGTCAATTTCAAGTCGCAGCATTGGTATAAAATAACAATAAAACACTTCTAAAAATCTGAATACGTTCCATTGTGAAAAATATTTTACAAAAGAAACATAAAATACAAAACAAATAACATGTTAACATTTATTACATTTAATAATTGGCTAAATAACCCAATTTTACTAAAACGTATTCAAATAAAGCAACTTAAGATATGTCATCAAATCATTTCTCTGAATAACTGAGTCAAGTCAATTTATTTATATTTTTATATATTTTAAGTCAAGTTAAGTCATTTGAAAACAGTGACGAACTTATGTCAAGTCAATGACTCAAGCGATTACACTGGAGATTCCTTATTAATTGCGGTCTAAAAGGGAGTGTCAAAAACAAATTAAAAAACTCTACTTTAGGTACTATATTTGAAACTATAGGGACGTCCGATAATATCGAATTGAAGCCGATACCCGATGACAATTGGAAGTATCTGTACTCGTACGAAACCATGGTGGTATAGGTGTCAAGCCCATACCACATTATTATAGGAATTTCAGTCTTGATTTGCGTCCAACGCAGAAATTCTTATCGTGAAAAGTAGATTTGTTAAAAAATAGCAGGGTAACAACTTGAGGTAACTCAATCTCGTAACACTGAATCTAATATCGGCGTAATAACTGGAAATATATATTTAAAAGTTTTAATTTCCTCATTAGTTTGCTTGTTTGAGCATATTAATGACGTCATTTTGTATCGGTTTGTCAAAAATATCGGAGATCGCTATCGGAATAGAAACAAGTAGCGGACATCGAATTTTAAGCCATCACCATCCTCATGATATACTCACATTCTGCTCTAGCTCGCCTTCGGAATACTTCGATTGGGCTTTATCACCACTTACTTGTCGGAGCCCCTCATTCAGGCTTTCACCACCGGCGCCGCGATCCAGGTTGTTACGTCACAAACGCCGTCGATCCTCGGTATCAAGCCACAGACCTTTTCCGGGATCGGTTCGTTCTTCTTGGTGAGACACAATTTGTTCAAACGGGAAAAGTTCGAGTTTGGCAGAATAATCACTTTTTAGCGTTGTTTTTTGTACGCAAGGTCTGGAATACACGATTTTTTAAAAATTTTAATGAAAGTTTCATCGATACAATAATATTTGAAACAATTGATATCTAATTGTTCACAAACTTTTCGGCAATACCTCATGCCATTACCATTGTAAAAAAAATCTAGTGAAGATAAATCACTGAAGGAAAAATAGGACATTCGTAGCAGGGAAAGAAGGCGATGCAGAAGTCAATTAGTACCACAAGGTGTTAAATAGACAAAAGTGCTATCGATGTTGAGCTCTGGTTTGTGATTTTATATCATGAGAGACTCTGGCCTTTATGGACGGTATTTATCATTCCGTGACCCCAATATTTTAGTAGGATTGGCAAGTAATTGTACGCAAATCTTCGATTTAGGTGACAACTAATGCTTTTTTATACACGGCCTGAAGGTGCGCGTTGCGTTTGACCGATGAATGTGCGGTTACATGGAATACATGTGCATCGGTACAACACGTTTGGTTAAACAGTAGTGATGGTTTTGTTGAGTAAAGGAGTAAACAATGGTTATCATATATTATGTAAAAAAAACTAATTCAAACAACTTATATTTCACCATCGAGGCTTTTAAATGCAAAAATATAACTTTTTGTTTGTATAGAATGACTTAAACAGACGAAATTCATTATTTGATGCCAATTTTTCTACAATTAACTCACAACAGTTTATTAACGCTTCAGGCCTAAACAGGACCTTAGGCCGTTCATTAAATCTTAAGCCAAATTCCTTTGTAAGGTCAAATTAATTTAAACTATTTCCTAAAGAATTGGATCGAGATATTCAAAAATCTTCCCAACACACACGTGGCAACTTTGGTAATATCGATCGTGTGCATCATACTGCTGGTAGCCGGACGGGAAATCAACTTACGCTACAAGTATGGCTCATTCTGTTTTTAGTTATTAGCAACCCTTAAAACTGCTGTATTTTTCTTTTTAATATAAATTATTCATGACATGTTCCACTGCAGAGTAAGTGGTCCGTATCCCACAGAGGTTTAAATGAAATCTTCAAGAGTGTTGTTTATTTAAATTAAGTATGTACACTGTTGCAAGTTAGTGGAATAAGGCCAAATGATCAACTTTTATTGTATTTCATCTTTTGACATACCTATTTATCACTATGTAACTCTTCTCAATTTCAAACATAATATAATGTGTTTTTATTTCTGATTCCAATCTCTGTTTCCTTCAATCTGATTTGTTATTCACAATTTAGAGAAAAAATGAAGATACCATTGCCTACGGAAGTTATCGTCGTCATCATAGCGATCCTTGCCTCTCATTTCGGGATGTTTAAGGATAATTTTGGTGTCGCGGTCGTCGATAATATTCCAACCGGGTAAATGTAAAAATCAATGCTCATTCGATTCTAATTTTGGGTCACCTATGGTAAGATATTGACTTGTGTGCACAAAGCTTCAATCATATTAATATAAAAGCCATTTTGAAAAAAAAAACGGTTAGTTCAAGATAAGTAATTTGCACAATAGCCTAAGTCAACTTGTTTATAACATACAGTAAATACACTTCACATTCATCCATTTAGCAAGTCATGTAATTTGGTTTGAAAAAGATTCGAAATCGTAAGCTAAACTGATAGTGAGCACATTTTCTCGTAAAAAAAAGCACTTAAAACTAAACAAATAACAACTAAACTGTTGTGACTAAATTACCAAAAACTAAACCATTAAAAAATTGGACAGATTGATTCATTAGTCAAAAAATATAAACGAAAAAATCTAAACGACTCTCATGGTATGAAGTAATTTTGACCCTATGAATTAAAAAAACATTAATGTAAGTCAAGTCATTTGAAAAGAACGGCGTATTTTAACTTAAGTTAATCAGTTTTTTTTTCCTCAAAAAATTAAGTCAAGCCAAATTATTACAACAAATAATTTAATTGAAGTTTATTCAAGTATTTTGAAAATACATATTTCAAGCTAAGTAAATTACATAAAAAACAGTAACTCCCGTGCATAACTGTTCCTTGCAAAATCTAATTATTTACTTAAACTTGAAAACGCTCGATTTAAAGATTTGCCGTAGGGGTTAAGCAGCCCATAGTTGGTAAAGGTTGTTAATTCATGTGTGGTGAATTAAACAACTTTGTCCAACAATTCTCCGCATTTTTGTTCTGAAAACAATGCCAGCATTACAGTCAAATAACATTGTTTAATTATCAATTTTGCTTTTTCGGTATACCACAGTGATCTACCTAAACTCGAAAAAGCGCGAATTAACATAGATTTTGTCGTAACAGGCTTCCGGCGCCCCAGCTTCCCAACACCAGCATACTTGGTCAGATAGTCGGAGATGCGTTCGCCATCGCCATTGTAGGCTTCGCGATTAGCGTTTCGTTGTCGAAGATGTACGCGCAAAAGTACGGCTACGCTATCGACGCAAACCAGGTAAGTGCGGTTCATCATTAGAATATTATTGGAGAAATGTGATAATGCCTAATTTCAATAGGAATGTCCGATATTTGAATTCGAATATCGCTATACCCAGCATTTTGAGCAAAAAACATGGCGATTCCGTTCTATATACTGAATGAAATCGTTACCTTAATCTTATAAGCAAGAATCTAAGCGTTGAAACGTTAAATGAAATTTGTTAGCATTAGATCGGTTACTTTCAACATTTTCACTTTAAGTGTTTGGGAAATCTTAACAACACCCGGGTGTTTTTGCTCAGGAACTGATAGCGTACGGGGTGACCAACATTGTGCCGTCCTTCTTTCTCTGCTTTCCCAACGCAGCGGCACTTGCTCGATGTGTCATTCAGGAAAACACCGGTGGAAAAACCCAGGTATCTTTGTCACAAACAGATTTCACTAACGTTACTTAAAAAAAAATGTTGATGATTTTTAAAATAAGATTGGAGTAATAATTAGTGCCGATCTGAACATACTGTTGCTGCCAGGCATTGTATCAGGTTGCGTTCTTCCTTTATTCGCGCCTTGTTTCATTTTTTCGCCCCGTATTGCCACCTTTGTTTTTTTTGTCTTTTGACTCACTGCATATATGGTTTTCTGTAAAGTTAAAAAAGTTTGTTGCCCTGAAGAAAATTTCCTGAATAGGTAATCGAAACGTCGGCGCTGAATACATCTTTGTCAGAAGAACCCCTTTATAATGGATAAGTGCTGACCATCAATAAAAATTGGCAACGTTACATTATGCTTTTGGACTACATAGACAATAACATTAAATGAGGGTAATATAAGTAAGGAGGATACCGTGGGGTTGACAAACTTTTTTTCTGGATGGGGGGGGGGGGGATTTTTCAATGTCCAAGCCGTTTTTAGGTTGCCTGTTGGTTTAAATTCGAAAAAGAAAAAAATATTGTGAAACAGCAATTTTTCGGCAATTTAATAACTGTTTATGTAGAGCAGGTGACGGCGAAATATTTTTTTATATAAACGATAGAATTACGGTAAGGCCCTCGCCATCGCGGGTAGCGTGTAAAATATCGACTCATCTTAAAGACGTTTCGATACACACTTGTATCGTTATAAGTTAATATGATGTTAGTTGTAAAACGTCGAATGTTTGTTTTGCCTAGTCTTTAAAACATTAAGTGACACCCAATAATTTTAAGCCTTAAATAAAATTGAGAAAGGCCACCAACGATGATTAGCCATCAGGGGGTTCTAGCTTCAAAATTTCCAAACCTGCATTTAAATCCGGTGAAGAACTCGAGTGTTTAAATTACCCAAATGGCAAATCACGGCGGACTTTGACTCTTTGTTGTGGCTAGCGAATAGGGCAGCATATCACAAAGAAAACTTTACTTGATAGTGGCATAATCGGCTTTCCTTGCCTCAGGCTCACGTGGCTTAATAGGTAAGTGAAGGCCCACCGTGTGGGTGTCTGCGTATTTAGATATCCCACCCGCGTAATGTATATCAGTGTTTAACGAGACCGGTGAGCTGTAACAAATAATCAGACACGGCTTCATTATACATCCAGCCCGGTTGCATTCATTAGCCTTGTTGCTCCGCTATAGGAAATTTTAGTTTATTTATCGAAAACAGCTGCCAAAGACTAATTATACAATCACACACTTCCAAGAATATATTTATAATGATATTTTATTGGCTTAAAGCAGTGATTCCCAAACTTTTTTGGCTCGTGGCACACTAAAAAAATCTTAACTATTTCACGGCACACTTTTAACAGAACAACAATAGAGTAATTTTACCATCGCCCTTCACACACGACTCACGATATGTAAATGTCTCAAAATTATTAATTGTTAATGAATGGTGCGTATTTAGGTCTAAAATGCTTGCGTGTATGCTTAATTGGTAATAAAAATACTCTCTTTTCCGAAATTACGAAACGTTTCGCAGCACACTTGACAATCTCTCGAGGCACACTAGTGTGCCGCGGCACGCAGTTTGGGAATCACTGGCTTAAAGCGTATGGTTAATCTCCCTTTTCACTTTGGTGTAAATTTACTAGTTGTAAAATATTTGTTATATGTTTTTACTCCTGGTAAATCCTGGTAATCGAGTCAGTTAAAATTATTTTGTAATTTGATTTTCCGCGATAGAAGCTATACAATATAACATGGTTTTTAAAAAGTTTTAATATTATGAAAAGTTCATAAAATTACACCTGGATTATTGCATAAGGTCTAAATACCTTCCTTGATGCGATGTAAATTTTCGCGTTAATTCCTTAAAAATGCAAGTAACAAACCTTCTGAAACGTGGCCGCTACACCAGGCATGGCCTCGCGGTACACTGGTTACTGAGCTAGAATATACATTTTTACCCACGCTAGGCTATACATCGCCGATAAACCCTATTTAAATTTGTCAAGACCATGATGCATTTAAAGCCGCCTCCGTTCATAGTATACACAGCTGCAGTCTTAAACGAAAGGGTCGTGCAGGTGTGCATGATGTCGGCTGTTGAAACTTTTTAATTTATTCTTCGCAGCATTTCAGTACCAAAACATTGTCAATATTGCGTTTTAGGGATAGTTCACGGATTTGAAATGGACTATTTCTCTACCAATGTGGGGCAAACTTTTTTAATCAGACATTTTAATCAGAAAGTCAAACTGAACAACTAATCGAATAGGTTTGAATTGGTTCTGTAGCATACTTATTCCGTTTTCATCTACAATGAATCCGAACCTTTTCTTGTGAATAACAGCTATTTACTCCAACAAGGTTTTACAGTCTGTATTTTATTGAGTCAAAGTATACCATTGTTGAATTATATTTGAGATAAAATTGAAAAGGTATATTACAGAGATGTCAGATATTCTAATAAATTATTATTATTTTGATATTACCTTTTCCAGTCACCGGCATTTTTTGCCAATATGAAATATGGTCTTTCTTTACGAGCGAAGACAAAACAATTAAATGTCATGCTTTTACAGATTTAAAAACATGCGTTTTGCGCGATTCTGAGCACTAATATTTCATAAGCAAGCTACTGTATTTCGTCATGGTTTGAGACACTGTACATTTTCACGAACCTGAGATAAACTGATTCAGGTTGTCGGTATAATCTCGGTGGTCATCGTGCTGGTGACAATTCTGGTGCTGGGTCCGATTTTCGAGCCGCTTCCTCGATCAGTGCTGGGCTGCATTATCGTGGTAGGACTGTTCGGGATCCTACAGCAGTTCTCCAACCTGAAACCGCTCTACAAGATGTCTAAAGTGGACTTTGTAAGTCTCGTGTTCACGAAAAGCTATTAGGAAGATTTTAGCGTTTTTTACTTAGTCCAACTATTTGTCGTTACAACTCTACCGTTGCATTGAAAGTGCGCAAAAAACTTATTAATTTTCATTTCGGTTTTATTGATTTTTGTAACGCTTTTTGTTTAAGAAAATTTAGTCATAAAAATGTTTACTGTAAAATTTATTTTGGTTTTCGTGGTTTACGTTATCAAGTTAATTTAACTATAGACAGGTCCGATAAAGTTTCATGCATTTTTTTAAACGGATTGTTAGTTTAAATTTAAGTTTTTGTGGCAAGATTTGTCAGACATTTCAGCCACTTTTAACATCCCACGCAACATTTTTTTCAAGTCATACATTATAAGAAAAAACAATAAAAAGCGTCCTAAATAGTTTTAAACAATTTCGTCAAGGCAGCTTTTTGTTAAAAGCGGCTCCATACTCAAGTTAAAGGACAGTCATTGGGCAAAAGTTAAATGGTCCCAACACTTTTTTCTGTAGTTCCATCCCGTTATTGCTTTATTTTTGAAACAAAAAAGAATAGCCCCTTTATTTCTTGAAGGCCGTCTGGATTGTCACTTTACTGGCAGTTGTGGTGCTGGGCGTTGACCTTGGCCTGCTGGCCGGCGTTGTCTTTTCCATGTTCACCATCATAGTGCGCACGCAACACCCTCGTTGCGAGGTCATGGGAAGCGTTGGTGGCACAGACATCTACAGGAGCTGTAAGAGCTGCGTATCGGTGAGGTTTCACGATGCTGAGATTATCGAAAAAATAATAATTATTGGATACGGTCAGCAACTAGTGCACTTCCGTTTGTATGGTATTAATTGCATGCGTGATAACAGGCCTAAAACAGTACCGGTATATTTTTAAACAGTATTGAATAATATAGGCCTTTAATAAGTAGGCTATACACAAGTGCGTTTTTGATATTGTAAACCATCGAATCGAGTTATCCACATTTGTAACAAACTTTGCTAGATGACAACATATTTTTGTGTAGCCCAACGGATTTGAAATATTTTATATTGAAAAAAAAAACATTTAATTTCAGCAGAACTATTATATAAATAATTTTAGATTTAAATTCGGAGCCTATAAATACTGTCGACAGGTTTTAGGAGGAATTATTTTAGTGCTATAGCTTGCAATATAAGACAGTGCAAAAATGAAAATCATCACATTATTCATTTTTATATGAATTAAACATGCTAGAGGTGAGAAAAAAATGGTTCCAAAACGGTAACTAAATGTCCTATGATTTTAGGCGAATCCTTGGCCTGGCATTGTGGTCTTTAAATTTCACTCTGTTCTATATTATGCAAACAAAGACTTCTTCAAAGCGAATCTTTTCCAAGCAACTGGCGTTGATCCAGGTATTAGTTCGTCATAGTTATAAAACACTTTTCTATTCATGGTGTTCTTTAAACTTCTATTTTATCCAAAATCATGAAGTTCATTTTATTGATTTCTACTGTACATTGCCAGGATTACTTGACTTTTGGCGAACGGCTTGTTAAAACATACTTGAATTAGATTCTTTGTATAAGAAAAATCTCAGCTTCTCTTTATTGTCTATCGGAAATATAGACATTTTTATACGAAAATATTTAAGATAGCGTCTGTTTAAAATATTTATACCAAGTAAACAACAATAACATTCACTGGTTTGTAAAGATTTGGCTCTTGCCGATTTAAAACGGGAAGAAGAACGACTGGCAGAACTAGAGAAAAGAATGCACCAACCAGATTCTAACAGCTCCTGTTTCAATACAAGGTTAGTAAAGCTGAACATCCAACTTGGTTTGCACTTTTTTATCGCCTGTATCTAATTTTTGATATGACTGACAATTATACTGTGATCGAATAAATGAAAATCTACTTTCGGTCTTTAATTTGATTGGTACTTACCGCGAGTCTAATTCTAATCTAATGTATCTAAAAATGTTTTTCTGGACCTGAGGAGAAAACTTGAGGGGTTGTGGTGCAAGCACATAGCAAACCCCATAAGGAAAGCTACAAATGTTTGTGTGGCTTCGATTTAAGCTGGAGAATAGTATTATAATTTTCCTTGGCCCGAACATCGGTCCTCAAATATGTTCAAGTTATGACAAAAAATATAAATAAAAAAATCGCGGCAGAATGTAAGAATTTAAATATTGCTTATGGTGCAGGAAAAAAAATGTATGTTATTAAAAGCTATAAATAGGGATAAAGTGCACTACAGGTTTGCATAATTGTTTGTAAGTCCAACTTAAATTCAAATAGCTTGTTTTCCTAAATTACAAAAAGTTCTGCGACTCACTTCAAAATTTGTCGAATCACACCTGCGTGCCGCGGCAAAAAGTTTGATAATCATGTCCCTAACCCAGTGCCGGTTCCTACCTTGTGTGCCGCGGCACAATAATGGGTCATTTCGAATGATCAGGGGTTCCAAAAGATTATTGAAAAATTTTAAGAGCCTGATTTTTGGTCATTTGGTAAGCATATCGATACAACTATTTGTGTACGAGTAGAGACGATTATATCAAATGAAATTTTCCTATATTAAGTTGATTGTGTTGTTCCACTTTAGTTTATAGTGATATTTAAGTAAAAATACTCGTTGTGCCAAAAATCTATTTAATATTTTTTAGTGTTTTCGTAAGTCATGGAAGGTTAAGCATGACTGCCCTAACTCAGCATGGCTGACAACTCTCAATGTCTTATAATGTTTCCAGAAAACGCAGCAACCGCAGTGAAGCTATAGCGGTTGACGTCATCAATCAGAGGAAACCCGAGAAGAAGAGACGAGGTCACGTGAGATCCAACTGTGACGGGAAAAGCGACGATTATCTTCACACGATTGTCATCGATTGTTCCGCTTTCACGTTTATTGACGTCGTTGGCATGAAAACGCTCAAAGCGGTGAGAACCATATCTTTGCACGCTGGATGTTTTTTAATTAGTTATTAATACTTTAAGACTCGTCAAAGACACATCGCATATAACACACCTCTCGCAAGTTAACCAAATCTCTGTTGAATACTATATACCAATTGACAGATACATCTAAGCCCAGCAAGTTAAACGTCTTTTGAATTTACAAAACTATAGCAAATGTAGTAAATCATTTTAGTCTTATCTCATACTACCTGAAGCGAGCCTTGTGGTCTTGGGCAGCCGGAGAGTAGACATTCACAGTAACACATTAGGCCTACACATTACACATTGTTTTACAGGGGATTTGGCAAACTAAATTACAACAACTAATTATTGTTACAGCTTATGCCTATTTCCTTTACAATTCGTTCCGTGACTATTTATATTAACAAGTACACGATTGGTTCTACATTTACCATGACTGTAGCATTATTAAAACTATTTAAATTTAGGACAAGAGTTTATTTCTTGTCCTAGTAAATTGTCACGCACATAATAGAAAATCATATTTCTACCGCTATGGATAGGCCGGTTGAACAATCGGCTTTACTAAATCATTAAAGAAATCACAATCTGTACTAATTACTGTTCGATTTACTTTTGTGCTATAATATTATTGTATTAGAGTCATATACTTTAGGCACTCTTACTGCAATAAACTTTAGACAAACCTTGTTTTTTAATTGGTCTTCACTTCTCTCTTCGAAACAACGAGATTTTTTATAACTTTGTTCTACTTGGTCATATAGAAGATCAATTTTCTCATTAGATCGCCATATGCGTTATTTTATTAATACTATTTCAACAAATAGGCTGTGTGTAATCTTAACATAAAAAAATACAAACGTCTTATTGGGAACTTAAAGTATTTTGTAGAATTTTGCAATACAATCACGGGAATCCAGTCAAGAAAATAACAATTATTTTTTTATCAGTTTTCCTTTACTATCCACTATTAATTTTAGTGTAATTTACATGAACAAACCTTTTTTTATTTTAATGAAAAAAAAAATGATTATAATGAAGCTATATTTAATTTTTCAGCTATTCAAAAGCTATCAAGCTATTGATGTCTCGCTACTGCTGGCCAACGTTTGCCGTAAGTATACTACCAGGTTTTGGTATTTTTTCGCTTGGAAGTGACAATATTAAACAGGTGGAGTGATCAACATCTTTGTATTGTTGATTATTTGGCTTAACAAATTATTTGAATATCCTTTTCTAAATTGTTACCAAATACCTACCTAAAATGTGTATAAACATTGCACTAAGCAAAAGTGGTAAATGTAAAGAATGCTTCTTAACCATTTTACTTTTGTTTTGAACATATTATAATTCAAAGTTAACAAACTAAAATACTGAATTATACATTTGTTAACTTGTTATATACGCTTTAGCGGAGCAGTTATCGTCCATCGCAACCTTCTGCTAACTAATGATAATGACATTAAATGATGACACAAGGTTGAATCGTAACGTTGGTTTTTAGATGAGGTCGATTAACTCGACCTAGTGCAAGACATTTATTTTCGAGCTACATTTCAGATTCGTGCAAAGTGCTAATTTATTATAATTTACTTGTTAAGGTGACGAACGTTGAGTCAGACAGTAATACATGGCTGAAATGCACAATTAAATTTGGTATACCATCGTAGTATCAGGTTGGCTACGATCCAATACTATCGAATATAGATGTCCGATAATATCGGATCGAAGCTAACACCCGATGTCAAGTGGTAATTCGGTACTCGTCCGATAGTAGGGTGGTGTCGGTCCCGATCAGATGCCAAATTAATAAAGAAATTTCAGCCATGATATGCAATCAAAAACAACGAATTTACCTTCAAAGGTAAATTTATCAAAACAAATTAGGAATGGCACTGTTGCTAACTAAACCTTTAAACGTTAAACCAAATTTTGGGTTAATAACCATTAAAAAATACTTTTTTCATCCATTTGGATTGTTTGAGCATAGTACTGACGTCATTTGGTAACGAATCGGGTCGCGATATTTTTGGCCCAAAATATCGGGTATCGTTTCGGAATCAAATGTCAAGTATCGGATATCCATACAGTATCGAAATAACCCAGTAGTGAATATAACTGGTGTAAACAAGTAAAGCCTTGTTCTCGTTAGGTGATGTTAGGTCATCGCTGGAAGCCGGTTCCTACTTTGATGTGGCAGGGGTAGGCAGTGAGTTCGTCTCTGTTCACGACGCGGTAATTTCAGCAAAGTATAACGACGACTGTCAGAACGAGGTGTGTTAGAACTATGCAGGAATTTAAAACTTTACCCATCGGGTCCTCGGTTGTCCAGTATGAGAACATGGCAAAAAAATACATTGCCCGACTTCAGTTTCACCAATAGTATTTTTTTTTTAATTTAAAAACTGTCTTGTTTGGTATGGTCTAAATTGATCATCCCACATTGTGTTATTTTTATTTTTTTTATTGACAATATATTATTTGCAAAGAAAAAATATATTTTAGATAAAGCATACCGGTACTTTTATCAAAATTTACTAACTAAAATGAAATTTACACAATTAATTCACTTGGAAATTTCAAAAATATTTCACCATATTTTTCTATATTTTTTATGAAGACAAAATCACAAAAAAATAGAATCATGGTACTAGTCCATTGTTACTCTTGCAGAAGTAAAGTGAAGCAGTTGCAATTCGAAAAATGTTTTATTTATCCGTTTGAAAGTGTTCTTTTTCAATAAGATTAACCTACCAAGCAATAACTTTTGTTTTACATAGGTTAAATCTGCATGAAGCAACGAATTCTGATCGAAGCTTTCGTCGTTTTGAAGTCTGTCTGCCATTCAACAACTAACACGCGTTTCGCTTTTTGTTTTCTTTTTACTAAAATATATATATAGTTATAGCTCTTGCAAAGTATCGATAATGCCCAATAAAAGTTCATCATTAGCAATGCTTAAGGTTGAGGAGTGAAAGATTTTCTGAGATCTCTGTTGGTCATTTTTTTTAACATCTTCGTCTATTTAACAATTAAACTGTCTTCTGTCTCTGTCTGCGAATTATACACCATTTACTTCAAGGAGTCAAATCTGCTAATTTTATTTACATTATAAAGCAGATCTATAACGACCATATAAGCGACGTAGATGATATATATACATAGGTGAAGGCAAAGAGAGAAAGAGAAAATAAAAAGGAAGAGAAAGATCGACACAGAGCAAGGATGTGTATTAAACAAGATTTAATAACGCTCTGCAAAATAAGTATATCATCAAAAGCAAAATAATGGTGGTATTTTTAACTTAAAACGCATGTGCCCCACTTCGAGATGAGGTTAAGATTTGAAGTATCAACACCAATCAATAAATATTTAATGTGAAAAAAATGAAGACATGCAAAACGTAAATTAGAATATGTAAAACACACTCCATGTGTCTCGTGGGCAGTCAAGGGAGTTGTCGGGGACTTCTTCAATTTTAGCTGGTTCAGCTTTTCCGGGACAAATTTTATTGCGGATGGGATGCCACCGAATCTTTCTTCGTTCAGGAGATCGAGCAATCGTTATTACCCAGATGGAAAAACCCTTGACATATTAAAACTCAGTTAATAAAAAAGGTCTAAGTCAAGTTATTTACAAAACAACCCAGGGCAAGGATGTGCAAAAAACAATTTAATATCCAGTTATCTTCTTTAGTTTTGCAGTTGATATTTGATAATATCCAAGTCGTTGCCATTTTAGTAATTTGCAAACTAGTTTAAAACCAAGTAGCATAAAGTGAACAAACAGTAAAATATAGACCAAGTCATAAGTTCTACAAGTCATGTCACAGTCCAGTACTTAAATTACAGGTCAGGTTACTAATATTAAACAAAATTAAACCGTGCAAATCACCAAACATCTCAGTGTTTAAGCAATATTCATATACATGAAATACGAAGCGGATACTGTTAGACATTACAAAATACTGGGTAATATTCCTGTGCGAATAATTTTAAGTCAAAAACGTACTGAAGTCAAGTTATTGCTTTAAATTAATCCACTAGCCTACTTGTGTTTTTTCAAATCTCGTAATAATTTAGTGACTTAAGTGCAAATATATATTGGTTACACAGAGTCAATGCACCTCACAATTAAAATTTACAAGACACTATAAAGGTTTGTTTATTAGCTTTGGAACTATTTAAATATGCTTATTTTACGCCAACCGATACCCGTGTGTACTAATTCTAATCAATTCCAGTGACATACTTGCAAAGTGTTCACAACTGTAAAGAACCAACTCATGGCTGCGGAGTGATCTGCATCACGAGAAACCAACTGAGAGTATCCGAAGGCCCAAGGTAGAGCCACGATTGTAGAGATGTAGATTACAATGTAGAGACTTTTCTTGTGAGAGCGACGTATCGGATTGTGACGCTTCTGGAGTTGGAACACACATTATGTAACATTGTAAAATACGTCTTGTACATCGCGCAGTCTCACTAGTCCTACAATGGTGCCACTTTATGTATAGTTTTAAATAGACAAATAAGGCAACAATAGCCTATGGCCTAGCCTTTGTTACCCCTTTTGTCTACGACGTTTTGTAGCCCCATGGTTTAGGTCAGTGTTTCTTTTGTAATTTATAGACCTCATAGTTTCTTTCGTAATAAATACATACATATTCGAGTGCGAGTTACATATACATCGCAATACCGAAATACCAAATAACACGAACACAAGAAATAGTTTCTTTGCATTTAGATAACTGTTAATTAAATAAACTAAGACGAAAGATAAAGCAAAAATACACATATTGGAAAAATTTTTTCGCGCAGCGCACCTCGTAGTGTTCCATGGTGCACCGGTTAAGAAGCGATATACGTTATCCAAGTTTATATTTCTTTAGTTGTTTCATTCGGAGGGTAAATGATCAGTCAATTACAGGGAGTCACATTACTTACTTGATAACCTGCAGAGAGCCACACCTTAAAATTGAGCAGAAATAAATATGACCATGTTTTCCCCAACACACATGATTTTATTCAGTCATATTTTGCTGTATATATTGCACACTAACAATATAACATATATGGTTCATTAAAGTGAATTGTTGTTTGCAGCCAGGGTAATTTTAGTCAAGCATTTGGTGATGAAATGGACCCTATTTTTAGGACATAATTTATTTTTTGCTAGGGAACTATACTAACCAACGTTTATAAGTGAACCAAGTAAGCCGCAAAGAAAGTGGTGAAAAAGTTGAAATAGAACCTGGTGCTTTATTTCAATTGGCAAATTAGTAAGAATGATTTTAGCCAATTAGTCTGCAAATATCATCAGGCAACTATGACATCCGAGAGGCTGGTTCACGAATATAAACAAAATGGTTAAATAATTTAGTTACATCGGTTGTGTGTACATATTAGATAACATAGTACCCCACTAAACTTTACAGGTGGAGGAAGTTTCGGAAAGCAGTGACAGACGTAATTTTGTGTTTTCACCTCCAAACGGGACAACGCCTAAGATTGGCGTCCCTCGGACTGCCCTTCGACAAGGTCAAGGTCGCATCAAGAGGTCAAGTGATGATGTCACTGAAGATTCAATCCGACTGGTTTTCACCTATCACAAGCATGCGACGTTGTTTGATACCGAGCAGACTCTTTCGTCGGTAATAATGAATTGCTAACGTAAACTATGTGACATGTCAAGGATGGGATAATTGCTTGCCGAAAATAGATATTTCGGCTCTTCTAGCTGAAGAGTATTTTCTCAATATAAAAGAGAGAGGTTTTACATTTATACCCATTCAATTTATGTTGTATGCTGATATTCATAACGTTTGGTATTGCCGTGTGGCCTGCTATACCAATTATATTTTGCTACTGGAAAAAAGCTACATCAAGTAGGCAAATGTCTAGGCACAAACCATTATGAATTGCCGTCATTTAAAAACCGTTAAAAACAGTTCACTGATGATACGGGCGGTTGTACTGATCTTTCGAAGAAAAAAAGGGTGTAATTGGTAATCTGGTCTTGATAAAACTTGGAAACTGCTTGGGTAAAAATGTTTTGGTAGAATTTTTTTCTTGGACAATTAATCTTAGCGGGCCTAACTGTGTACTTAAATTTAAGGGAATTATCAAGGACAAATAGGTTCTTTACTGCTTTATACTTTTTTCGTGTATGTTCCCGCTCTCTACTACAAAAATGCTTTAATTACAGGTTATTAGCGCCAGTATTGGCCAAACTACTGTTCTTTCCAACTCACCTATCGTCATACAATTTGGGGAAGAAGACAAACTAACGAAGAAAACACAGTCGGATCCAATCGCGAGTTCTTTATGGTTAGTTTAGGAACGGTATCATTTTCAAAGCTTACAGTTTCGGCATGTTTACAAAAGGTACAGAATTGGTTCAAAGCTTTATAATGAGAAAACGCACAGCCATTCAATGAAAAACCCTCCAACAACAATAACATGATTAAAAGACGCAAACAATGTAAACCAATAAACACGGAACTCATGTTGTTTGTAATCTTTTATATAAGTTTAGGCCAACTGAAATGATAAATGTCTTTTGTATTTCTTAAGCGCTGTAATCCAACCACAAGTAATGTAAAAAAGTGGTACACCGTGATATAGCCCTGTTGAAGTAATACAGATTACTAATACCTAGCCATACTTAGAATATTTCCAGTGCATTTACAGTGGTCGTGAATTCAACCTCGAGGTAGGGTATTTTAGACTTTCCTTTTATTACAATCCTGATGAGACCAATCAACTGCGGTTATCCCCGGTTTATGTCTTATGAATGCGATGTTAGACAAATGTTCAGTGTGGTTAAAAAAAACAAATATTATGTTGAAATAACGATAAAATGTCAAAAAAACGATCTAAATGAACAAAAGTTATATTCACAAAAAAGGAAAGATATATTTTCAGCATATTACATTGCAAATATATTCAACACGATTAGACCCTTGTTGAACAACAAATAAAGCTTTGGAAACAGAGTTGGTTATTGTCCCCACAGAAAGAAAAACATTCCTTTAGCTGTGCACACTACAGCAACACAAAGTTCGTGAAGGAAGGCTGCTGCCTGCTTAAAGATTCCCAGCACCCTAAATGCGAATGCGACCGTCTAGCACACTACGCTCTACTTTTTGTAAGTAGCACAATTACATATTTTATAAATGTTAAAAATTCTACTGTTGTATTTGACACAGCGTTTTACTTTGTTGTTCAACAGGAAAACGAATTTGTTCCGGCAGATGTCGCTATCGGTGCTATAAGCACGCTTGGTTGCTGTATGTCGCTAGTGGGCGCTGTACTCACAATTGCCGCCCTCGTTATCAACAGGTACATTTTCATTTGAGGTGTAAGAATAAAAGACAAACTGCTTTACTAAACATTCAAAGCCAAATGCAGTTTAGCTAAACTTTGCGGGGTATTTAACAACGCTTTTTTATTTAAAATCGCGAGGCCAATTCAATCAATAACGTCATTTTACTTATTTACATGTTATTTACTAGTAAATCGACTGCACGTTTGTTTTGCAAAACATAAAACCGAACTGTGATCTATTCAACCATCTAAAACAAAATGTCTTACAAATCAACAACTTCTCTGGTAATTTGTGCTCCATTAAAGTCAACAGGCGACACTTATTGCGTTCAAATTCTTAGAAATCTGTGGAAAGAGTCAAAAAAATTTAAGTTCGAGTGAGAGTTACAGTCAAAGTTGTGCAACGAAACAATGTGAAAGTAACATCAACTCAATGTTTTCAATGATTTTTTGTTTCTATAAACTTTAAACAGTGCCCATCCTGGTCTAACGAGGGTTTAAAAAAATTCAATAGCAAGATCAAAGTAAAACAACAACTACTGTTCTTTGCAGTGGCGGGAAACTCGGATGTCCGGAAAGGATTCTCATCCTGATTTGCTCGAACCTTATGATCAGTTATTGATTTTCGTGGTGGGAGTTGGTCGGACGGAGCCGCGTTGGGCTTGTACGCTGGTGGCTGGACTTTTACTTTATGCTGGTCACTTGGTGATGGGTTGCCGTGCAGAGCTACGAAGTATACTATACGGTGTCAAAGGTGTGGACAACATTGCGTTTTTTATTTGGCGGAAAGAAAATCAAATAAAAAAATGTGTGTTCAAAATCATAATTATAGATGTTAGGCTTATGTGCGTTGTAAAGATTGAGATATTTAAATCGTGATTAAAGTGACATAGATATCGATGTATAATATACATACATTGTATGCATAAAGTTTTTAAAACGAATATTTACGATTTTACATTGATAATTTTTTTAGTTCGGTTAAACGCATGTGTATACTTTTAACTGAAGTCGGCATATATAGAGCATCCAAACTTATGTATTCTGACGTGACACTTGTTTGTTAAATGACGTTATCGTTTTTCTGCATGATGGTGGTAGAATATTTTTTAACTGATAGTTATATTCCAGGCTACATGCCATGCTTACTTACTTATTTTGTGTTTATATAGTGTTAATTGGATTACTTTGGTATCCTATTATGAAAATGTCTGTATAGCTAGTCGTTCGCTGTATTTCTGACGCAATGTTATGTTTAATTAAATACGTGCGTTTTTCTTTCTCCTTCTACCAAATTCAAAAACATACTTTAACGAGCTGTAAGTCCGATTCTCTCACGCAACAAGCGCGTGTATACGATCCTAATATCTAATCGTCGTAAGTAATTTTTTGAAAAAAATCAGCTCTTTTGATAAACAAGATAGCTTTATGTATATGTACAACTCTACTTTCCGTTTCCGAATAGGAAACATACCATTCTACACGTACATTAAGGAAAGCGACACCGTATAAACCTTTTATTTAGCGGGTCTGCTTATATGAATTTTCGATTGATCAACACCACTTGTGAGCAAAATTGCTGTTTCTTCTAACATTCTAATGTGTTCAGAATTTCGGTAAGGATGACGTAGCAGTTAGAAACGGTGCTGATAGGTTCATGATGCGAGCTGTCTTTTGCGCCTACCTCTCCCTGCTTTTGTGGCCGTGGCCTGCTTCATAGTTGCGGTGTTTTACTTGGACGCCAATCAACCAAGCCGATTTTGCGTTTAGGTTTTTCGCTACTTTACAGTTACTCGTATGCCGATATGCTATAATTTGGGCAAAGAAGTACAGCCGTCCAATTCAATACCAAATAATGTTTGTTTTTGTTCAGACATGAAAAAAATGCTTTATTGCTGGTAAACCACAGCAACATGCATTGTTTAGCAGATCTCCTGACCTTTTTATTAAACGAGCTATTCACACAGTCCTTTGACCTGGCAACACAAGGTTGTGCGAAAGTCAATATTAAAACATTTCGTGAATCGCACTACTGTTTTATTAGCACTGAATAACATTATGTTACCGTGAAGCGTTTTGCAAAGCAGAGTTAGTGAAACAAGCTTCACGTTTGTTTTTTCTCATCCGATGATCAATAAAATACACACGCAAAAGTACAAAAGAACGCTTATTGATTGGGAATAAGAACAGCTTTAAAACGCCGGTGGTTATGAATAGAGATTGGTCCTACCTATTTTGGTACTGTTTTGTTGCAGGACATTTTCAAAGAATGAATAAAATTTAAATTTAATTACGCACATAACAATATATGATTAACACAAGACTAAAAGATGGAACACAAGAAGCGCAAAACGGAAGAGACTATATATTTTAACAGACCATTTGTTAAATGTAAGTTCAGTTGTTTCCGTATAATGATAATGATACAGTTGCTGACCCTTTTGGCTCCTTCGAGTTATCGTGCGGAGAACATCTGTTGGCTCACCGGATACCCACTCAGCCTTGGATTGCTTTTTCCTTTTGTGATGCTGATAATCTTCAACGTTAGAGTATTTTACGGGCCTCTTCCTAGAGATTTGGTGCAGGAATTTTGAGGTGCGTAACGTAAATGCATGTATAAAAACTTGTCAGATGGACTTTAATCGTGGCCAAATACACTGATGCACTCGAAAGTTGTAATACCCATTTCGCTTTACCTCACTGCAAGAAAGGCGAAATCAAAATGGTCGACACATCTAAATTTGTTATGAACAGACAGCGAGACTGCGTGTCGTAGGGAAAGTCCCTTACGCGTTCGTGTATTTTCACCTTGCTTTAACTACGTCACTCGGCCATGAGAGACGACTTTTTCTGAACAGCTTCTCACAAAAGTCGCCCTAAACAACAGCATCGTTGAGTGAAAAGGGAGACCATTGTTGTTGTCTGTCCAAATGAAGCTGACTAGTGACTATATGTGGCTCAGTTACATAAAACTTATGATAGTGTGTACGTTTCGTAGTTAAGTCGCCCACAGCATTGGTTTTAACCTGTGGAACACTTGGCTAAAAGTATGGAAGTATAATACTATTGCGGCAGCTCTAAGTTATACTTTGTTTTGGCACCTAAGTTCAGCGCAGGGAGCAAGGTTTTCAATATTTTGTTTGCTTCAATGAAAACGAGTAAACTTCAAAAAAATGATTTATTTGTTTTTGCGTAAATTATTAAACCAGAGGGTGTGCATAGATCGTTAAACGCGACTATTTGTGCGCAGCCATGGAATGATAACCCTTAGGCCCCAGTTTCAGCTAGTCGCCCATACGCTGTTGAATATGTATTAAGTAATTTCGCTCTTACGGAAATGCCTGTTAAATCGAGCTAGTTACTCGACTGATACACCCACGCCATTTCTCCGATGCACGCTTAACTTTTATGCACTGGCAAATGCCTAGGAACGTAGGCAGGATTGTAGGCCAACACAGCAAAGCGTTGTGTGATATAGTGTTTGTTCGTGCTAAGTCCTGAAGTTTTGGTTTAGTGCGCAAAAAACGTTCGGTGCAACATTTTGATTTCAACAAGTTATCCGTCGACGCTATAAGTAGGAATATCCACAGAAGGAGAAATGGAATTGTTGATCATTTAGCTATATAGATAAATATCGAAGCTGTAAATGAAAAAGCAGTTCGTTTTGTTTTGTCAGTTACTTATCATAAGTAGCGAATGTTAAGTTTGCGAACCACTAATTGAGATTTGCAACCAGATTTTTATTTTTTGACTGTTTTTTATATATTAATGTAAGTTTATATTTTAAATGCTTAGTAGTTATAACGTCCTAATCGGAATAAATCCTAAATTCGTCGGAACAATACCTAAAAGGCAGAATCGGGCCTATGCACCTTTTAGCTAACCCGAAAACCTATACCCCAAAGAACATCACTAAAACTACTACCGGTAATACTTTTATCCCAATCCGAATTCTAACTTACCATTCCACCATTAAACCCAAACAGGGACAAACACTCCGGTGCTAAAAAAGCGGCGCCCTAACAGAACAGGTTAAACTATGAAGCAATTCTGGTTTAGATAATGTTGCCTTGTAGAACTTATTGCGTCCACATTTCTTACTTGGGTAATCTAAAAATTGGCACACTTTACACATGGGTAGAAATGAATAACACCCTGCTTTGCTTATTCCCTATTTACACAAATACTTTTGATCAGTTTGGTGATTTTTATTTTACACATTTGTGTCTTCCCGATTAAAAAACTGTATATAGACTGAAAACCACAAGAAATGAAAAAGGTTTTCATTTGTGGAGCCCATTCGGTAGGCAAGACCACGCTCTGTCAGTATTTATGCGACCATCTGGAAATAGACTCGACAACGATCCACATTTCGTCCGAAATTGCTCGTCTTCTCATAAAAGAAAATCCAAACTTGCCGGTAAGCTATGGCAAAAGAGTAGAATCCCAAAATAGAACGACGTAAACAAAAAAAAAAAAAAAAAAAGTTGCTCGATATATTGGATAAAAATTGCTGCATCAACACCAAATAATATCTTTTCACTTTTTAAATAGGTAAACTGAAATTGTTTTGCTACTCTGTTTGACTTTCTGGCATGTTTTACCCCGTTTCGATTTTTGATGTAATCTTTTCAGACCAAAAACGTAAAATGCTTCCATAAGCACTCGATATTTTTTTTTGATGTGATTAATTATCGTTTTAAGTACTCAATGCGTCACAAATCTTTGTAAAACTATTACAAATAAATGAAACCAATTTAGAGATTTAGTATTTTGTACCAAATATCCGCAATCCACACATTTTTGCACTTCCAACTTTGCACGTTCCAACTAGCAGGTTTCTTTAGATTGTGTTTTGACGTGTGGTTATCCCTAAACACACGTAGCCAAATTCTGGCACTGTTCAATTTTACAACCGTGGCAGGTCACACAACATTGTGCTTCGAGTTTCACGCGACTCAACCTGTTGATTTTGGACAAACAGTACGAAAGGAATATGGAGGGCGCCATATATTTAGAACTCTCGTGGTGTTGATGTTGGCTTTTAAGAACTTTAAAACGCTGTCAAACTCATTCAACAATATACTATACTTTTGTATTTCATCTGTACCTAAAGACGTAGTGTCTGGATCAATTGAAACAAAAACGGTATGCTAACTGAGCTTTATACGGTAACAGAATATTAATTTCATATAGTGTAGCACAAAGTGAAACAAGAATAGCAAAAAATCCACGAACAGGCAAAAAAAAATTGGCGTTATTTTGCGTCTCGAAAATGTACTATGTAAGGGCCTGCTGTTTGATTGTCTGCATGAAGATTGCTTCCGGCAGTCATTACAACATTTACCTTAAAGCGGTTGGTGCTTCATTGCGTAGCTGCGACATGGTAAAGTCAAGGCGTAGCGCGACACAACCAGGCGTTTATAAAGTACAGAGACAAAATAGGAAAAAAGGCGATCTGCACGTGGATGCACATCAGTAGGTCCGTCACAGCCTCACATTTATGAACATTTATGACGAAATGTCATCAGTCATTGACAAGTTAAAGTTAACCCAACGAACGGCTCATATCGTAATACAAAAGGAGGCTTAGCAAGGGGCTAACTAAAATCAATTGATCTAGCTGAGACTTCCGCAGGGACGGGCTATTAATAGGGAGCCTGTTATATTGAGCTAAAAGTAAATAAATGTTACTAGAGTGCAAGGAATTGCACTGAAAAATGATCTTTAGTCCAACTTTAGTCCAAGTCAAGTTATTTTTTTAATAAATAGAAAGTTCCAGTCAACTTATATGTATAGTAAGTTAATTCCAAGACAGTGCTGTTAGCGCTGACCTTATGGTTATATATTTGACGTATAAAAATAAAATGGCGTCGCAATCGTTTTTAAACGTTTGAAAAACTTAACTTGAAACGTCAATAGTGACGTCTAAAGGGCGAATAGATAAGGTTGTTGCCCAAAGACGTTTTCAACGTTGTATCTACGTCGTTCGGTTGCAACTTTAACTAACCAAACTAATCCAAAAATGTACGTCGGTGAAACGGCAAATTTTTATCTGAGATACTGGTTTCAACGGAATCTGTTTTGGCTGTAAATTGCATCCTTTCATAGTATAGCGGCTACACTATACTATAGCTGCCTTTTTCCACCTTCATTTTTAAACGCTTTTACTCATCTGTTAAATTCCAACTTTTTTCCCACAGACAGTGACCACCAGGAATGCCTCTTCGTGTGCGATCGAGGACCTCTAGACCCCGTGACTTACCTCGAAATGTTTGTTAGCCCCGACGTTGCCGAAAAAGTGGCCAGTCAAGACAGGACGCTGGAAATGATTGAAGAGTAAGTTTATATCGTGTGTCACGACAAAAATAAAGATCACTTTTTTTCTTGATTATATCCATTACTGGCCTTACCTCAGTTTTAAACATTTTCTTCTGTTTCACTGTTGCAGCGCACGCCACCTGGTTAGCCCTCCAAGCTCTGAATATACTAAAGATCGATTTAATACTACAGAATGTAAATTTCGGTGGAAAAATATAATATCAAACCTAGCTTAATTTTCCTGAAGGTAAGTTGAGAACCGTGAATATTGTTTTGATGGCACTAATAGCTTGAAGGCATGTGTTCTAAGATATTGATAGATGAATACTTAAATTGTTGCCTACGAATCTTGAAGCATTATCATAAGTTATTTGCAAATTGCCCCCGTGACAAATAAGGACAATTATGGCTGGCTTTGGTAATCGCTAATTAACAGATCTCAGCTATTTCATCTATACAAATGACCTATACTTTTCGTTATATACTGAAAAACCTTGACAAATTTAAGAAATTGTTTCCGGTCTTTTCAACCACCCTTAATTACACTACGTCCTCTTCTTCGTATTTGATTTTCATACTGATACTTTACAACTGCCCTCCCCCCCTTTGGTGGGCAAGCAAGATAAAATTGAGGAAGTTAATACACACAAAGATAACGGCGTTCATGCTGCTAGGCCAATTACTTTTTTAATATTTCTTCAGTTACTAATTTACTGTTTTCAAGTTAAAACAAAAAACTCGGAGTTAGATCACAAACCATGGCTGGGACAGTTTCAATTAGTTGGGTAACGAATCGAAACCGACATCACTCTGATATTGGACGTAACCGACAATTCCACTTAATATCGATTTCCATTCCAATTCCTTTTTGTCGGGCATCATTATTGACATTACTGTGAACATCCACTTGTCCAAACCAGATAAATCGTATTTTATGTTCACACGGATATTGGACCATTGTAAGTGCAGCTGTCTTTACCGAACCAACTATCTTCATTTTCCAGGCTGCAGATGAGCGATGACGTCATCGTGGTGGTCATCCGACCATGTGGCGACTTTCTCGAGCACGATCACGTGAGGATCGACACGAGTTTCGAAGAGTTGGAAGAGTACGACCGCATCATGAGGAGAATCATGGACAGGAAGAAGATCAATTTCCTCTTCCTGGAGGAAAAGGACCTTCGCACGAGAGCGATGCTTATCGTTAAGCGAATGAAGATCGCGTGGCCGTCGTTGAAGATGAGACTGAATGAAGAAGAGTCTGAGAATGTGCTGCAATCTGTCTGAGAAAACTTCGATTTTGTCAATTTGTTGAAACCGTATTTATTTCATTCTAAATCTGAAAATCTGTTGTCACTGTAAGGCGACAAATTTTACCGTAGTTTGACTAGCTTTGTCACAACCTGGCTTTATTAGGTGAAAATACAAATAAAAGCAATTAAAATACACGAAGTAAGAGGTATTTCCTTTTTTGTAAGACTTTTTTTAATTGGACCTTGGCTCTATTGCCACATTTTTGCTTGCAATTGTCGTAAACTGGTTTGGTGGTTGACTTTATACATAAAACGTTGAATATGCTTTTCTTAATTTTGCATCTGTTAATATAGTGCAATGTACCGTTAAATCGAATTTTGATAATATTTGTTCTTGCCTTGTTTTAGTTATTAGTTCGCATTTAAACTTAATAACGTTATATTTTTCTTGTATGAAGTGTGGTTAACCAAACATCCCGTTGGATGACTTAAAATTGTAAAAGGTGGTGGCTATTGTTAAAATTTGACCTATTTGTATTTTACTTGCCGTAATCTACAAAAGGGCATGTTTGCCATATCACAAAATTTTTAATAATGTGACAAAAAATGGCAAAAACGTTTGATTAAAACAAAACAACTGTGAAGTTCCACTCAAATCAACTTTCTAAAACCGTCTTCAAATTTTCCTGTGCTTTAAGAAGACTGTTTATCGTTGCTGTGCTAATACGTAAGAAAACAACAATATTATAAAAAATGGTTATAGTACCCCTGATAACCATACGTGTTAAAGAAAAAAAAATATAGGCTTCAATGAAAGGCATAGATATCCCTTGTGCGACACCTTGCAGTAACGGAAACTATAACGTTTATCCGTAGAAGCAGTAAAGCAACTAAATAACGAAACAAAACCGAAAAAATGTGCTGTTCAGTGAAACTTGCTCTGTTTTTAACGCGTTATTTTTGTTGCTTTTTTTATTGGCTATACTTGAATGTTCGTATTTAAATCCTGCAAAGATTATATGTCTACTGTTAAGTCCCAAGCCTGATGAAAAACACTTTACCTGTAAAAGTAATCATGTACACATTTGCTAACAGACTTAAACTATAACACTAAAAAGGCCTAGGCCTATACTAAAAGTTAAGTTGTGATTTATGCTGGTGCAAATTATTTTTTTTCAATGTTCTGGTTCATTTAAAGCATTGGTTCTTAAACGGGGGTCCACGGAGCCCTAAGGGTCCGCAAAACGTTTTAGAGGGGCCCGCAAAAACTTCTAAATATACCTTTATTGAATTAATTAACGCTTGGAAACATGCTTATTGCTTAATCACAATCTTGGTAAGAGACAAATCATATTACAACATCTAATAAATCGCGTTGAGTGTGACGTAACACGTGCATTGTGATGTACACAAATATTTTGTAAAATAGAAGGCAGCATTACAACAGCTCACTTGAACCGTATTTTAGTTTATGCTATCGTTCGTAAATATGACGTAGGTTTAGCATTATTAAAACACGACCACGCATTTAACGACTTGCTTTATTTTAAGACATAGCTTTAGAATCACATTAAAATAAACCTGTAATAAAGCAACTTGGTGTTGTCTGTTACTTTACTCAACATAAGGTGCACTATAGGCAGATATACAGAATTATAAAAGAACTATCCATGTATTGCACCAGAAAAATGTAAGGGATCCGCGACCGTTTGAAAGCATTAAAAAGGGGTCACGGGTACGAAAAGTTTGAGAACCACTCATTTAAAGGGTCAGCTACTTTTGAAATGTTAGCTTAACTTCCACTTGTCATTCCTAAAATCTTGCAAAAATAGCGTTCAAGTTCGGTTACGGTTAGAAAAGATTATGCCAAACCCAATTCATAAAATTTGGTTTGGTTTCGGTACTACTTTCTATTTATTAGAAGTTAAATAATAGTTTAAAGAATACCTTGGCATTCGATGTATCCCGGTGGACAAACGCAATTCGTTCCATTCCACAATCGCACATCTTCGCACTCTTCAACTTGCATGCATTTTCTTCCATCTGAACGCATTAGAGTTTACTTGGTTTTATATCGTGCTTCTCAACTAAATACAACTGGATTTTTAGCATTATTTCAACAGCAATTTATAAAGTTTTTTGTTAATTCAATGTTCATTTTTACATTGCAATTTATTTAACCACTCTTACCATAGCAGCTTGACTCATCTGATGGAAACAATTCGCACTCCATCCTCGATGGATCACAGTAATCCGAAATTGCGGGATCGGTGAAATTTGCTGTACATATTAATAACTATATTGCAGTTACTATCACCAAACGTAATGCAAAGAAGGAATGACTGTGAGTCGGTGAATATTCAACACAAAAATTGAACTTACAATACTATGTTGTAAACTAGTCATTTTAATTGTTTGAAACCCGTAAATCGCTTGAGAAAACTTAAAGCAAAGATATAATAATCGAAAATCATTTTAGGTTACTTTTTAACTTATTGTATTAGCAAGTCAAGTTCAGGTTAATCATTTACATATAAATAACTGTTAAATTCAGAAATAATTTTTATTAACGAGACAAGTTCTACAACTTTTATATAATAAAAATACTATTTTCAATATTTTTTAAACTAACCTACTGCTGTCGTTAAAGCTCTGCAGTTATAAGTCAAGAACTCGAGGCAGTTTCGTAATGTCTAAGTGAATGAAAAGTGTATACAGAACGCCATCTTAAACAGCCGAATCTGTCGAACAATGATGCAAGCAAGGCCGGCTAGAAAACAGCTAACCTGTAGTGAGGTTCGAACTCACGACCTCTGGCTATACTACCTTGCTTGCATTATTTATTAACAGATTAGTGTGCGATGCCTTTCGGTGCGCTAATGATACGTAAGCCATTGTTCATAAAGCAGTTTTAGGAGAGCTAGAAGACAGATGTTGAACACACCTGTGTGTATATTTTTCATTCAACTCGATAATAACACTAGAATTAGACGGAGACAGTTCCACCCCAGGTGCACGAAACCAACTCACTGAAGATCGCGTTCCATTCCAGCCAAACTTGTGGATTGTTTGAAAGTTGACCAGGATCGTTGGGTTGATAAACTTCGAAGCGAAAGCCACAAAAGCCGGTGTGCAATAAGGTCGTCTGAAAATCTCCCGACGAATTGCCGTAAGCCCTTAGTTGCAAACGTGGCAGTTGCCATAAATATTTTCTTACTTATGTTACAAATATTTTCTTACTTAATAGCGATTTAGGTTTAGAAAGAAACGCCAATAACACAGACACAAAGTGAAACGTATTGCTTTGCAACGAACTTTGGAAGACATGCATTGTCTGTTTGATTTTTAAACCGTAAATAACGCCAGTATTGTCACCTTTACATGAAGTATCGGTTTTCATGTATCCCAAAGCGCAAACACAGATGGTTCCGTTCCAAATTTGCATACCGCTACAGTTGTGTTTGGGCGCCTCACACAGCCTCCCATCTAAAAGCGCAAGTAAGCCAAAATACGATCAATTATAATAACTATTTATAAACTGTTGCTTACGGGCATAGTAATATACATAAAAAATCAGGTCCTCTGGTAATTTCAATTTTTTACCATAATTTCGGCAACCTTGCAAGAACGCTCGTACAACAAACGGAAAACACAGAAAGGAAAAATGCAAGGGTTTCAAGTTCAAGAGTTTACCACAAGCCGATAATTCCGGCACAGATCTTAAATAAGCGCGAAGTTAAACTTAAAAAGGTAAGTCAATCGGCAACCCAAACTGGATGCTCCACGACAGACCGAATTCTGTTTCTATGCAGGTCAGTTATGTAAAAAATTATGGGCTTGTTACGCTGCCCTATACCAAAACTAACCGATGTATTACGCCTTTTGGAATCTTGGAACATCCATAAGCAGGGTTACACCATGAATATTGAAACAGACGTGATGCTCTCCGCATGCTACAAGCACTCGCTGAAGGACTAAAGGCAAAACGTTATCGCTAAATGTTTTCTTGTCGTTTTGTTGCTCAGGGTTTTTCTTGTTTTTTCACACAAAATAACTTTGGAAGGAAGAAATCCGTTTTAATAAAACTATGTAATACTTAATTAAGATAAATTGACATTATGTTTGCGTATCTACCTCTAAAGCGGCAATTTGAAAGTGTTATAAGGATAATTTCTATAATGATAATATATCTATGTTTGATAGCAAAAGTAGTGTTCAGCTTTCCTAAGATACTATGTTATATTTTATTTAGTAGCCAAAATATGGAGTAATCCTGGAATTTTTTATTCGTTGGTTGAATGCATGTCATTAAAATGTACTTTCCAATGTAAAATAAATTTAAATTTGTCCCATGGGTTGGACATTTAACAGTTTACGAAACACTGAGCCAATCTATAATACCATTAAAACTGACCGAAACCTACTTGCCATTCCAGTTGCACATTCGAATCTTCCCAGGCTCTTGTAAGATCCATTTCAAAATCTGGAACCCGCTGGATTAGAGCTAATAGGAAGTGGCCCTGGCCTGCACCGACCATGGTGACATCAAAATTGGGAAATTCAGGGTTGGTGCCTATTACTCGTAATTTTAGACAGAATAGTTGTGGGAAATAGAGGGTTACTTCTTTGCCGTTAGGGTTCCATGTGTTCGAGCCGACAACGTGATAATCCATGTCGCACATACCTAAAAAAATATGGACCTATCTAGTTACGCGTTCACCTAATATACGGTGCAACATTTCGCGGGCGGATTCCGCAAAACTGTAATCGAAATTGGGCCAGATGAACGCGAAATGTTTTTGTCTAACCTAAATATTTCATGAGATCTATAAAGTTCGAAACGCTTTAAAAGCTGCACTCAACTTAATGATAATTGGCGTGATATTGTACTTTGCATTAGTTCACAAAATTACTTATCGTAATTCAATAGAAGTTCACATGGTGACTTCAGAAAGGCTGGCCGAAACCAGTAAGCCTTAATAGGATTATAGTTTTAGCAAAGCTAGGAACACACATGGATGTTTCAGTGTTGAATAAAAGTATATTTGATTAGATGTAATGTATTGTTATGTTGAACCATAAAAGTCAAAGTACGAATCCTTCATTACAGTATGTTGATAACCCCTAGAACGTTGAATATATCTTTAAATAATATGTTTAGGCCGGATACGGCCCGCCAGTGAAAGTCATCCGGCCCGCGACCTCTTTTTCAAAGTGCACACAAGTTCATGCATCATATTTTTTAACTTGGGAACTAACGTTCAGGATACAATTTTCTAGAAAAGATAGTTCGCAAATAAATACCAGTGGGAATTTTTTTAAAAAGAAACCCTGATTTCAAGACTAAAAGCATCATACAGCAAATAAGAAATAGTAAATTTCCAAGTAGAATCGGATAAAAACTGTAGATTTGGGTACACTATGCACGTATCTGTAATGAAGCTTTATAATAAATTACAAAGCCAAAAAGGTCGAGTAGATCAACATCTTGATTATTAAGACGTCTCGATACGAGCTTGTATTATCTTCAGTTAATGTACATACATTTTTTATTGTTAAGCAATTTATTATTAAGCAACAGTACATTTGATTAAACTACTTTTAAATGCTAAATATAGGTAACGTACGTTTTCGGAGCGTCTTGTTTCGGCACGGATGTTCGCAAATGAAAAAGTTGTGTTCGATGCACAAGTAGCCAACCAACGTGAGACCTTCAATAAGAGGGCACAGTTGCCGAAATACTGGTGTATAAAGAAACTGTTTGTTGGTGTTGCAGGGATCCCGTCCACGTAAGACCAGTTTTCCACGGACGATTGAACAATGCCTATCCAGCAGTGGTTTGTCAACTCTAAAGGCTGGAGCAGTTGCAAAGATATCAGACTGAAAGGAAAAGTAGAACGCGAGTTAAGATCGCACCACATTTTACAGAATTCCATGTTTGGTTTAATACATTTTTTTGTAGTCTTGCATACCAAAGAACAGTGTTGTTGTGACGTCAAAAAATGCACTTTTTTAGGTCAATGTTATCAAACTACTCGTCTTGACTTAAACCTTGTAGGTAAAATTACTTGACTAAACTTTGGTTTTCTCCACAAATGACTTTTACACAAACATCTGTATTTTAAACAAATAACTGGAATTGTTTTCAAAATGTATTTGGTATGAAATTGTATTTTTTGTATTAATCAAAAGCAGTTCCTCTGGTAATTGTATTTCTTAACTAACGTTTCTGCAACCTATGCAAATCGCCTTCGTCAAGGACGCTTGACACCGAACTGTGGCCATGTCTGGTAGCAGCAGTTTATATATTGCGTTTTATATCTCATGTTTTGTACTTAAAATAATTTGCCTGCTATATATGTTTCATTTTGTGTTGTTTTTCAGTTAAGGATTTACTCATAATCGGTGGAGTTCACCAATTGTAATAGTTTAACGTTTAATTTTTAAGCATATGACTTTAGTTGCAATTGACTTTGATCAGTAGTAATGCTTAAACAACAAACTATCCTAGTTCGATAATAGTCAATACAAATATACCTCCGTATAGCCGGATCTCTTAATCCAGCAGTTATGAGGTCACCTCCATCAGCCTTACAGTAATCTATTGCTTGCTGCCATGACAAGTTGACTTGAATCACATCGTACAGCTTCAAATCGTGTTTGCACGATTCCTCTGCAGGCAACACGTTTTATGTTAAAAAGAAGTGCGCTGGATATATACAACGAGTTTTATTTACAGTGAGGAAGGCTCCAACAATAAAATCGATATATCTATAGACTATATGAATTGCATTTTTTATTAATTTCGATTTGCGAACGTCAAACTATTGCAATAAAACAGAATGACATATTGAGTTGCACATTGCTGTAAAAGTTTCTAAGAAGAAATATTTTGCTAATCTGTGAAACCCGATAATATGCTAATAATCAAACAGACTTGTTGCAACTGTTTTTCAAAAAGGTCGCACATTGAGAATTTTATGACGAAATTTGATGTCAAATGGAACAAAAGTGGGAATACGTGTATGATGTTCATGTGTTGTTTCTTTCATTGCGAAGTATAAAAGAGACATTTTCTAAATCAGGCAAGTATAGGTTACTTGTTTAAATGAAATAGCTGCGAACGTTTAAAAAATATTAGCGGTCAACCAAGCAAACCTTAACTTTCCTTGGTTGTCATGTAGCACTTTGCAAATAACCTACAACAATGTTTCAGGATTCGTAGGCAACAATTTAAGTCTTACTCTATCAATATCTTCAAATGTCTTCAAGTTTTTAATGCTATTAAAACAATAATTACGGTTCTCAGCTTACCTTTAGGAAAATTAACGGAGGTTTAATATTATTTTTTTACGCCGAAATTTATATTTCATATTATTAAATCGATCTATAGTTAAAATTATGCCATCAGAACTTGGAGTTTTTTTATTTTATGCTTGCCCTAATAAATAATTTTAATTTAGCCTGCTGTTTGTGTGATACCAGGTGGTGTTCACTGTGACAGTAAAACAGGAGAAAATGTTTAGATCTGACGTAAAGCCACTAATATGTACAATCATGGAAAAACTGATTCATATATTTTTTTCATAACACACGATATAAACTTACTCCTCAATCATTTCCAGCGTCTTGTCTTGACTGGCCACTTTTTCGGCGGCGTCGGGGCTAACAAATATTTCGAGGTAAGTCACGGGGTCTAGAGGTCCTCGATCGCACACGAAGAGGCATTCCTGGTGGTCGCTGTCTGTGGGAAAAAGTTGAAATTAAAATGATGAGTAGAAACGTTTAAAAATAAAGGTGGAAAAAAGTCGGCTTTACTATGTAGGGATGCAATTCAGAGCCAAAACCGATTCCGCTGAAACCAGATATCAGCTAAAAATTTGACGTTTCACCGACGTACATTTTTGGATTAGTTTGGTTACTAAGACGTTGCAACCGAACGGTATTTTTATTAAACATGTCGACTTCAGAAGACGTGAATATACGACGTTGAAAACGATTTACCTTATCTGTTCGTCGTTTTGACGTAACTAAAGGCGTTTAAAATTACATTTTTTAACGTTTTAAAAACGATTGGGACGTCATTTCGTTTTATACGTTAAATATACAACCGTAAGGTCAGCGCTAAACGCGCTTCGTTGGAATTAACTCAACTTATGAGTTGACTGGGATTGCCTTTCTATTTTTTCAAAAACCTTATTCTATTTTTTTCTTTGCCTTTGTATTTTTTCAAAACTTCTATTTTTTCAACTTCACTTGGAGTAAAGTTATTTACAAAGACCATTTTTGAAACTGAATTCCGTGCATTCTAGTAATATTTTACGTACTCCCAGCTCAATATGACAGGCTCTACATTAATAGCCTGTACCTGTTTGTGAGGAAGTCCTATCTATATCGATTGATTTCAGTTAGCCCTCATAAGCCTCCTTTTGTATTACGATGTGAGTGTCGTTTGTATTGGTCGGATAACTTGTGAAGGACTGATGACGTTTCGTCACAAATATTTACTAATGTGAGGTAAATGTTGTTATGAACGCCGGTTGTTAAACAGATCTCCATGCAGACAATCATATCGCCGGCCCTCACTTATTACATTTTCGAGAGGCAAAATAGGGGCAGTTTTGTTTTGCCTGTTCTTGGATTTTTTGCTATTCTTGTTTCTCTTTTTGTACTGCACAATATGAAATAAACATTCTGTTACCGTACAAAGCTCAGTTTGAATGCCGTTTCTGTTTCAATTGATCCAGACACTACGTTTTTACGTACAGATAAAATACAAAAGTATAGGCTAATATATTGTTGAAAGCGAATAACTTTGCGTTTTATAGTTATTCAAAGTAAATATTAACACCACAAGAGTTAGAAGCATAGGGCGCCAACCTGCGATTTCAGCCAACTCCATATTCCTTTCGTACTGCTTGTCCAAAATCAGCAGGTTAAATCGCTCGAAACTCGAAGTGCAATTGTGTGACCTGCCACGGGTGTAAAATTGAATAGTGCCGGAATTGGCTACATGTAAGTAATTTGATAAAACATATGGCGCCAAGGAGATGAATAACGAGGTTACGTGATACCATAATCAAGTTTGAAAATTGATTTCTTCAAGGGGAATATAATAAGCCTTTAATATAAATTGTTTATAAAAGCTTGTAAGGGTTAGACGGGTATCGAAATTTCTTTTCGTTAGAGTAAATATTTAGGATTACCTTACGTCAAAAAACAATATGAAGAAACTTGCTGTCCTCCTTGGAAGTCATGTAAAATTTTGTGGTACTTAAAAAGAAAAGCACATTGCTGAATACAATATATATGTTGGTATTTAAGATAATTTGGCGAAAAACATGTTGCAGACTTTACGGCGTAGGTATACATTTTTTATATTGAAGTATGGGATCTTTTTACATTTTTGGTCTGCAAAGATTGCATCAAAAATCAAAACGACGTGAAACGTGCCAGAAAGTCAAGAAGAATGACAAAACAATTTGAGTTTACTTTATTAAAAAAGTAAAAATATATTATTTGTTGTTGATCCATCGATTTTTATCCACTATATAGAGCAACGGGCTTTTACGTCATGTAATCTCTTTAATCACCGAAAACATGCGAAACCATAAGCATTGGATTATAATGTAACCGGCAAATATTTTTGTGCTTGTGCTTTTCAGAGGTAGTAGAATTAAATTAAAAACATGGGGTTATCCTGTATAAAGGCGTAACAAAATCAATTATATAATAATAATAATTTGAATAAAAAAGCATACTTTAGTTGAGTATAATAGTCGAGTGCATATTCATATTGAACCAAGGTATTATTAAAGCCCACTAAAAAATCTATACAGCAAAGGTGTTACTTATGATCGAAGTGTACCTTTCCTAATATTACGTAACACTGCGCATCATTCAGCTTAGTTAATTATTAATAATTTGGTACTAATCAGCGAATCAAAAGCTTACAATTTAAAGAGGGTACATTCTCTGTTGCCTTGACATAATTAAATGTATATTTGAAGTTGTCAATTTTCTTTGGGGTGATTATTGGATTTTGATAGGCGGTTAAATGAGTCTACGGAAAGAAAAAGATTGAGAACCAATGCTTTACAGATTACACAAAGCGCATAAACATAATTTTAGGTAACTATAAAAATGCATAAGTTGCGCACTATGTACCTAAGCAGTTACAGACAAGCTTTTGTCGTGGCAATTGTTTTTGGTTTGCGTTAAAGTTGACATAAAAACAAATAATGTGTAGTCACAGCGGCTTGTTTTCTTTTGTTTTTTGTTATTGTTTCAGAAAGGCAGTGCTACTGTTTAGGCAAATAAAAATTTATATATTTTCCTATTTTTGCCTGGCTTGTCCAATTTTGGGATTCTACTATTTTTCCATACCTTACCGGCAAGTTTGGATTTTCTTTTATGATCAGGCGAGCAATTTCGGATGACATGTGGATCGTTGTCGAATCTATTTCCAGATGGTCGCATAAATACTGACAGAGCGTGGTCTTGCCCACCGAATGGGCCCCACAAATGAAAACCTTTTTCATTTCTTGTGCTATTTAGTCTATATACAGTATTTTAAACGGGAAAACACAATAAGATCTACAAGGCAACACTATCTAAACCAGAATAAACTATAATATCATAGCATTAGTACCAACGACATAATAAATCCAAATACATATAATATCCACGTCAGGACAAAATATAAATAGTCTGAACAACACCTAAATCTGTCGGAACACGTCTAAAATCATAGAAAGGCCTAAAGACCAAAATATCGCCTGAAACTGTAGAGCTTTTTAACCGGTAACCTGTCGAACCCCTATGTTATTCTGCAAGCGTTCGTCGAACCCCAAATTTTCGCTCAGTAGGCCTATTCGTTTCTTCCTCCTAGCACCTGAAGGCATAATCAAATTATATAAACTTGCATTTATATAGGTTAACTTTGCCAAATTTTCATTTTATGGTAAGGTTAGAAATCGGATTAGGATAAACTTATTAGTATTGTTAGTGATGTACATAGTCTATTAGAGAGCCTGATTCTGGCCTTTCAGGTGTTATTCCGACGGGATTAGCACTTATTACGATTTTGACGTTTTTAAGACTAAGCATTTTAAATATAAACTAACACTAATATATATATAAAAAAGTAAAATATCAAAATCAGGTTATAAATTCTTTCTAATTTGTGGTTCTCAAATTTAACATTTGTGACTTATAAAAATTGGCAAAACGAAACTAAGCTGCTTTTTCTATTACAGCTTCGATATTTATCTCTATAGCTGAATGATAAACAATTCCATTTCCCCATCTGTAGATATTTGTACCTATAGTATCGACGTATGACGCCATTCGGAGCAAAACCTTATGAAAACAGAATGTTGCACCGAATGTTTTCTTGCAGACTAAACCGAAACTCCAGCACTCAGCACAAACACAACATTATATAACACAACGCTTTGCAGTGTACAACTCTGCCTACGATCTTACGCATTTCCCGATGCAAAAATATTAAGCGTGCATCAGAGAAACTGGGTGGGTGTATCAGTCGATGAAAGCGCACAATTTAACAGACATTTCCGTAAGAGCGAAATTACTTCATCGATATTAAACAGCGTAGGCGGTTAGCTTGAACTGTGGCCTAAGGCTTCTCTTTCTTTTTCTGTGCACCAATAGTGGCGTTTTACGAGTTAAACAATAGTGGCGTTTTACGATCACTGCTTACCCTCTGATTAAATAATGATTTACGCTAAAAAAATATTATTTTGCTGAGGTGTCATTAAAGCAAACAAAATATTAAAAAACCTTGCTCCCTGCGCTGCAGAACTTAGGTGCGAAAGCAAACTTTGGGCGGCCGCAATATTATTATACTTAGGTTGAAAACCTCTGCTGTGGGTGACTTAAATACGAAGCGTGTACAAATTATCACAAGCTTCATGTAACTGATCCTATAGAGTTAGCTTTATTTGGAATGACAGCAACAATGGTCTCCCTTTTCGCCCAACGATTCCGTTGTTTAGGGCGACTTTTGTGAGAAGCTGTTTGGAAAAACTCGTCTTTTGCGGCCGAATGACGTAACCAATCCAAGGTAAAATCACGCGAACGCGTAAGGGACTGTCCCTACGACAGGGACTGTCCCTACGACCATTAAGGGACTGTCCCTACGACCATTAAGGGACTGTCCCTACGACCATTAAGGGACTGTCCCTACGACCATTCACTGGTGTAGACCCTTAAAAGCTTTTACCGCACAAAAATAATCCCACCGGCTTTTAAATATACCTTTTAATATATGACAACTCAAGGTAGAGTATACCTTCTTATTAGTAAAAGTATTAGTAATTAACTTTCCTGAATGATATTTAAATCAACAATATATGCAGTCGTAGTAACAAACAAAAGGTCGAGATATAAACTGCCGACTACCAAAGCCTTCCCAAAACCAGATATAATGATCGCTGGGTAAAATATCAAGTGGATTTCGGAGCTGTGTTGAATTATTTTTTCCATACTTGGGTCCACATAATATATCCCAAAAAGACGAAATGTGAGATACACCGTGTCATTAATTCCGATCTCGCCCGGGCGAATGAAATGTTTCTGCAGTGAAATGCAAAAGTAAATTTCGTCTTCTAGGAAAGTGCAATCGTAAGGAACACAAACGTGATCTAGATAGGACGCACCGCCTTGACATTCATCACACAATGCGAATTGTTACCTTCATACAATAGTGCTGTACAGGTCGCGTGATACATTGCCTCACACCCCAGTTACAAAAAATACTTTTGAGAATGTTTTAATTAAATCGACAGATCAAATTAGGTATACGCAAAATAAAAAACAATTTAAGTCGAACTGTGTTCACACGCAAACTGCAAAGTTGAATTTAACGCGTACAAAGGTGCAGCTTTGGCTTACGAATAACTTTCCTAAACCCTTTTACAGCTAGAGCATTAGTCAATTGTAGCATGCAATGTTCAACATGAATCGCCAGTGGTCACATCTAAATCATTTATGAACGGACAGCTAGACTGCCTGTCGTAGGGACAGTCCCTTACGCGTTCGCGTGATTTTACCTTGGGTTGGTTACGTCATTCGGCCGCGAGAGACGAGTTTTTCTAAATAGCTTCTCACAAAAGTCGCCCTAAACAACGGCATCGCCGAGCGAAAAGGGAGACCATTGTTGTTGTCTGTCCAAATAAAGCTGACTATATAGGATCAGTTACATGAAGCTTGTGATAATTTGTACACGCTTCGTATTTAAGTCACCCACAGCAGAGGTTTTCAACCTAAGTATAATAATATTGCGGCCGCCCAAAGTTTGCTTTCGCACCTAAGTTCTGCAGCGCAGGGAGCAAGGTTTTTAATATTTTGTTTGCTTTAATGACACCTCAGCAAAATAATATTATTTTAGCGTAAATCATTATTTAATCAGAGGGTAAGCAGTGATCGTAAGACGCCACTATTGTTTAATTCGTAAAACGCCACTATTGGTGCTCAGAAAAAGAAAGAGAAGCCTTAGGCCACAGTTTCAGCTAACCGCCTACGCTGTTTAATATCGATGAAGTAATTTCGCTCTTACGGAAGTGTCTGTTAAATTGTGCGCTTTCATCGACTGATACACCCACGCAGTTTCTCTGATGCACGCTTAATATTTTTGCATCGGGAAATGCGTAAGATCGTAGGCAGAGTTGTACACTGCAAAGCGTTGTGTTATATAATGTTGTGTTTGTGCTGAGTCCTGGAGTTTCAGTTTAGTCTGCAAGAAAACGTTCGGTGCAACATTCTGTTTTCATAAGGTTTTGCTCCGAATGGCGTCATACGTCGATACTATAGGTACAAATATCTACAGATGGGGAAATGGAATTGTTTATCATTCAGCTATAGAGATAAATATCGAAGCTGTAATAGAAAAATCAGCTTAGTTTCGTTTTGCCAATTTGTTTTGCCAATTTAAGTCACAAATGTTAAGTTTGAGAACCACAAATTAGAAAGAATTTATAACCTGATTTTGATATTTTACTTTTTTATATATATATTAGTGTTGGTTTATATTTAAAATGCTTAGTCTTAAAAACGTCAAAATCGTAATAAGTGCAAATACCGCCGGAATAACACCTGAAAGGCCAGAATCAGGCTCTCTAATAGACTATGTATACATCACTAACAATACTAATAAGTTTATCCTAATCCGATTTCTAACCTTAACATAAAATGAAAATTTGGCAAAGTTAACCTATATAAATGCAAGTTTATATAATTTGATTATGCCTTCAGGTGCTAGGAGAAAGAAACGAATAGGCCTACTGAGCGAAAATTTGGGGTTCGACGAACGCTTGTAGAATAACATAGGGGTTCGAAAGGTTACCAAAGGTTAAGAAGCTCTACAGTTTCAGGCGATATTTTGGTCTTTAGGCCTTTCTATGATTTTAGACGTGTTCCGACAGATTTAGGTGTTGTTCAGACTATTTTGTATTTTGTCCTGACGTGGATATTATATGTATTTGGATTTATTATGTCATTAGTACTAATGCTATGATATTATAGTTTATTCTGGTTTAGATAGTGTTGCCTTGTAGATCTTATTGTGTTTTCCCGTTTAAAATACTGTATATATAGACTAAATAGCACAATAAATGAAAAAGGTTTTCATTTGTGGGGCCCATTCGGTGGGCAAGACCACGCTCTGTCAGTATTTATGCGACCATCTGGAAATAGATTCGACAACGATCCACATGTCATCCGAAATTGCTCGCCTGATCATAAAAGAAAATCCAAACTTGCCGGTAAGGTATGGAAAAATAGTAGAATCCCAAAATTGGACAAGCCAGGCAAAAATAGGAAAATAAATAAATTTTTATTTGCCTAAACAGTAACACCGCCTTTCTGAAACAATAACAAAAAACAAAAGAAAACAAGCCGCTGTGACTACACATTATTTGTTTTTATGTCAACTTTAACACAAACCAAAAACAATTGCCACGACAAAAGTTGTCTGTAACTGCTTAGGTACATAGTGCGCAACTTATGCATTTTTATAGTTACCTAAAATTATGTTTATGCGCTTTGTGTAATCTGTAAAGCAATGGTTCTCAATCTTTTTCTTTCCGTAGACTCATTTAACCGCCTATCAAAATCCAATAATCACCCCAAAGAAAATTGACAACTTCAAATATACATTTAATTATGTCAAGGCAACAGAGAATGTACCCTCTTTAAATTGTAAACTTTTGATTCGCTGATTAGTACCAAATTATTAATAATTAACTAAGCTGAATGATGCGCAGTGTTACGTAATATTAGGAAAGGTACACTTCGATCATAAGTAACACCTTTGCTGTATAGATTTTTTAGTGGGCTTTAATAATACCTTGGTTCAATATGAATATGCACTCGACTATTATACCCAACTAAAGTATGCTTTTTTATTCAAATTAGTATTATTATATAATTGATTTCGTTAGGCCTTTATACAGGATAACTCCATGTTTTTAATTTAATTCTACTACCTCTGAAAAGCACAAGCACAAAAATATTTGCCGGTTACATTATAATCCAATGCTTATGGTTTCGCATGTTTTCGGTGATTCAAGAGATTACATGACGTCAAAGCCCGTTGCTCTATATAGTGGATAAAAATCGATGGATCAACAACAAATAATATCTTTTTACTTTTTTAACAAAGTAAACTCAAATTGTTTTGTCATTCTTCTTGACTTTCTGGCACGTTTCACGTCGTTTAGATTTTTGATGCAATCTTTGCAGACCAAAAATGTAAAAAGATCCTATACTTCAATATAAAAAGATGATCACACTCGATTTTTCTGATTGTTTTAATTTTTTGCCGGAACTTGGTTTCTGTGCAACTGTACCTACGCCGTAAAGTCTGCAACATGTTTTTCGCCAAATTATCTTAAATACCAACATATATATTGTATTCAGAAATGTGCTTTTCTTTTTGAATACCACAAAATATGACTTCCAAGGAGGACAGCAAGTTTCTTCATATTGTTTTTTGACGTAAGGTAATCCTAAATATTTACTGTAACGAAAAGAAATTTCGATCCCCGTCTAACCCTTACAAGCTTTTATAAACAATTTATATTAAAGGCTTATTATATTCCCCATGAAGAAATCAATTTTTAAACTTGATTATGGTATCACGTAACCTCGTTATTCATCTCCTTGGCGCCATATGTTTTATCAAATTACTTACATGTAGCCAATTCCATTCAATTTTACACCCGTGGCAGGTCACACAACATTGCACTTCGAGTTTCAAGCGATTCAACCTGCTGATTTTGGACAAGCAGTACGAAAGGAATATGGAGTTGGCTGAAATCGCAGGTTGGCGCCCTATGCTTCTAACTCTTGTGGTGTTGATATTTACTTTGAATAACTATAAAACGCAAAGTTATTCGCTTTCAACAATATATTAGCCTATACTTTTGTATTTCATCTGTACGTAAAAACGTAGTGTCTTGATCAATTGAAACAGAAACGGCATTCAAACTTAGCTTTGTACGGTAACAGAATGTTGATTTCATAATGTGCAGCACATAAAGAGAAACAAGAATAGCAAAAAATCCAAGAACAGGCAAAACAAAATTGACGCTATTTTGCCTCTCGAAAATATAATAAGTGAGGGCCGGCGATTTGGTTGTCTGCATGGAGATCTGTTTAACAACCGGCGTTCATAACAACATTTGCCTCACATTAGTAAACATTTGTGACGAAACGTCATCAGTCCTTCACAAGTTATCCGACCAATACAAACGACACTCACATCGTAATACAAAAGGAGGCTTAGGAGGACTAGCTGAAATCAATCGATATAGATAGGACTCCCTCACAAACAGGTACAGGCTATTAATGTAGAGCCTGTCATATTGAGCTGGGAGTACGTAAAATATTACTAGAATGCACGGATTTCAGTTCCAAAAATGGTCTTTGTAAATAACTTTACTCCAAGTCAAGTATTTTTGAAAAAATAGTAAAGGCAAAGAAAAAAACAGAAAAAAAGAAAAAAACTGAAAAAATAGAAAGGCAATCCCAGTCAATTCATAAGTTAGAGTTAATTCCAACGAAGCGCGTTTAGCGCTGACCTTACGGTTGTATATTTAACGTATAAAACGAAATGAAGTCCCAATCGTTTTTAAAACGTTAAAAGATGTAACTTTAAACGCCTTTAGTTACGTCAAAACGACGAACAGATAAGGTAAATCGTTTTCAACGTCGTATATTCACGTCTTCTGAAGTCGACATGTTTAATAAACTACCGTTCGGTTGCAACGTCTTAGTAACCAAACTAATCCAAAAATGTACGTCGGTGAAACGTCAAATTTTTAGCTGATATCTGGTTTCAGCGGAATCGGTTTTGGCTCTGAATTGCATCCCTACATAGTAAAGCCGACTTTTTTCCACCTTTATTTTTAAACGTTTCTACTCATCTGTTTAATTTCAACTTTTTCCACAGACAGCGACCACCAGGAATGCCTCTTCGTGTGCGATCGAGGACCTCTAGACCCCGTGACTTACCTCGAAATGTTTGTTAGCCCCGACGTCGCCGAAAAAGTGGCCAGTCAAGACAAGACGCTGGAAATGATTGAGGAGTAAGTTTATGTTATGAAAAAAAATATAAATCAGTTTTTCCATGATTATACATATTAGTGGCTTTAAGTCAGATCTAAACATTTTCTCCTGTTTTACTGTCACAGTGAACACCACCTGGTATCACACAAACAGCAGGCTAAATTAAAATTATTTATTAGGGCAAGCATAAAATAAAAAAACTCCAAGTTCTGATGGCATAATTTTAACCATAGATCGATTTAATAATATGAAATATAAATTTCGGCGTAAAAAAATAATATTAAACCTCCGTTAATTTTCCTAAAGGTAAGCTGAGAACCGTAATTATTGTTTTAATAGCATTAAAAACTTGAAGACATTTGAAGATATTGATAGAGTAAGACTTAAATTGTTGCCTACGAATCCTGAAACATTGTTGTAGGTTATTTGCAAAGTGCTACATGACAACCAAGGAAAGTTAAGGTTTGCTTGGGTGACCGCTAATATTTTTTAAACAGTCGCAGCTATTTCATTTAAACAAGTAACCTATACTTGTAGTTACATATTCAAAAACGTTGGGGAAATGTCAAGGAACTGTTTTCGGTCTTTAAGCCACCCTGAATAACATTTTGTCCTCTACTTCGTATTTAAATTCCATACCGCTACGCTACAACTGGCCGAACAAATACCAAATGTACCTCAATATGGTGGACAAGCAGAATAAAATTAATTAAAGTTAATACATATAAAGATAACGGCTTTTATGTTTGTTAGGCCAATTACTATTTTATTTTTTCATTAGCTGCGAATTTACTATTTTCTGATAAGTTTAGGTTAAAAAAAGAAAGCTCGGATTTGGATGACAGACCATGGCTGGTACAGCTGTTTTGGTTGGTTAACGAATCTGAATCGATACAAGCGTAATATCGGACGTAACCGATACTACTGATTGAAATCGGGTGCCAATCTAATTTCTACATTATCGGACATCAGTAGTGACGAGTTAACAATCCAATTGTCCAAACCAGACCAATCGTATTTTATGTTCACACGGACATTGGACCACTGTAAGTGCAGTTGTCTTTTTTTGAACCAACTCTCTTCATTATCCAGGCTGCAGAAGAGCGATGACGTCATTGTGGTGGTCATCCGACCGTGTCGCCATTTTGTCGAGCGCGATCACGTCAGGATCGACACGAGCTTCGAAGAGCTGGAAAAGTACGACCGCATCATGAGAAGACTCATGGATTCGAGGAAGATTAACTTCCTCTTCTTGGAGGAAAAGGACCTTCGCAGTAGAGCGCTGCTAATTGTCAAGCGAATGAAGATCGCGTGGCCGTCGTTGAGGATGAGACTTAATGAAGAAGAGTCTGCGGATGTGCTGGAATCTATCTGACGAAGTTCTAACTAGGGCAGGGATGGCGAACCTTTTCATCGCGCGGGTCACAAACACGACCTTAATCCTTAAAAAAGCTCAAGTGGGTCATATATTTAATTATATGCTAATTTTATGCGAAACTTTGCTTGTTCGTCGTTTTAAGTGTTATTGTCTGAGTTGGTGGTTCAAGAACATAGATAGTTAATAAATGCTGCAGCATTTTTATGGGATTACAGGAGTTCAGCAGAAAGGTTTTTAGCATGATAACAGGGTATGCACAATTTTTGGTCTGCGAGTTAATTTCCCGCAACCCTCTACGTTTAGATTCTAATGTGATTAATATAAGAAATACACTTGTCTTATACAGACCTATTATTTCATAATTATTTAGCTTTTCTAACAAGATTAACGTATTTAACACGAATTACGTATTCTCATTGCTAATATTATAAATTTAGGTCAACAGTTGTCATAACCCATACAATTTCGTAAAGCCTAGAAATACCTTTCGGAGATACTGATAAAACATTACAACCTAATTTTTGTATCAACGCGCCGATTAACGTAGACATTGGATTGGTTTGTGAGCTGCGTTATTTCATTAAAGCCTATATTATTTTTTTATATTTCGTATTTCGTATATAATAGTGATTGATCTGCAGCTCAGTTTTACCCGAAGCATTTTACATTGTTTCTTTGTTTTTATAAAAGGGATGGTGAATTAGTGCGTTGTGTACGGTTATCCGCTAAATACGTGTACGTTTTATGCAAGTCCAATACTGTAGCCTACATCGCAATTGCTGAATATGGAGCAGCACTTTGTCAGACGCAGCTAGTTTTTTGTCTTTAGCCATTGAAACCCACTATTTGTGATGTTCGTCTTTCTTTTACATCTTTAACATTGTGCCCTCATTGCCTCTTAATTTAAGCGTTTCGCGTTTTCATTCTTAAAATTATACATATTTTGTTTCCAAGTGTTGTACGTCTTAATAACGGAACTTCTTGGAATTCCTAAGCTTCTGCAACCGACAAAATATATACGCTCCAAAGTAAGACATAGATATCCGTAGTGCGACACCTTGCGGGAACGGAAACTATAACGTTTATCCGTAGTAGCGATAAAGAGCAAAGGTGATTGGAGTCCGCTAAATGGTCACAAATGCCTAATCGATTAGCACCACTTAATATTTTTCTCAAATCGCGCGTACATTATACTTCTGACGCTACGGCGCCTTAGACTTCACGTCACCAGGCTTGGTTCAAATTCTCGTGTCACAACGTTGTTTAAATCCGTTTGGAGCCTAATAATCCGGGTCCAATGCTTCTCCTTGTTTGAAGAGTGGATTAAGTGGCGCACTACTGAGATCAATTCTATCTAATTGTCTAAGGTTTGCGAGACAAACTAACGCAGAATCTAAAACAATGTGTCGTTTACGATACGTGAATTTTGAGAAAGTGTGTATCTGTTTCTAAACGGTAAATAAAATACCTTGCTACATACGAATGTATTAAGATAAACAAATAGGAAAATCATTAATCGACAGGTTCGGTGAGTCTGCGATGGCTTTCAGTGTAATAATGATACGTAAGCCGTAAACGTTGGTCAAAGCAGCTTTAGAAGGCCTACATCATAGTTGGTAACACACATAGGTGTTTGGATCTTTCATTGAATAAATAGCAAAACATCTATATTTCGCCGCAATATAACAACTGATTAAACAACCCGTTACGCCTTGGTCATTGCTTGTAAATAAATATAAGTCGGGGCGCGTTTTTTTTAAGGTTTTTATTTGGTTAAACAAATCCGGTGGAATAGAAACTAAAACCTGCCGTGGTAGTTTCTGTTCCACGGTGGCATAGGTGCCGATCCAAATCCATTTTGAAATAAGCTTTTTAGCCATGATTTGCGATCCAATCCAACTATTTCTACCTAGAAAGGTAAATTTAATGGTGAAAATAACGGCCCAAATAGACGTTAGAAGCGACATGCTTTATTTTCAAACGTTTCGGCAATTTCTAATGCCGTCATCAGTGATCACTTATGAACAGATCCGTATATAGTGTTCGAAAGGTAAATTGTATTAAAAAAACGTCAGTTAACAACAAGAGGTAACTTAACTTTTCAACGCGCAAGCAAACTTTAGTATAAGAACCTGGAAAACTTTTAATTTTCCTATTTGACTTATAGTGCTTGTTTGCGAATAGTAATGACGTCATTTGGTATCAGATCGATCGCCATATACGTTTTGACCAAAATATCGGGCACCGCTGCCGGAATAAAATGTGAAGTAACGGACATTTCTACCTTAATGTGTGACCTGAAATAAATATCCAGCAACAGTGCGTTGCTATGGGTAATCAGACAGCGCAGTTTTAGGAGATTACGTGATCTTCTAGGGCCGCTTACAAAACGACCATGTAACCCTCCAGTTTGAAACTGCGGTGTTCAATGATTCTTAAATTGCTTACTTGTATGCGCAGTTCAGTATGTACCGTTGTAAGTGTGCAAAGACATTACCAACGCTTTCTATGTTTGTTTTTATGATCAAGTCTGTAAAAAAGTATGTCTGTGCTTTCAATGCTGAAAAAATATCGCAATTCGTAAAGTTAAGTGGGCTGGCCTTTGCCCAACCTGTCGCTTCTCGTTAGGTTCTATTTTTGATTTTCGTCTTTCTATTTTGTTGTTTTAGTGTAATAATAATATTATTAAAAGAAAAATCTTCCCAGGCCGCAGCTTTCCGACGTTCGTGGCATAGAAAGCGCTACATTTGGATCAATTCTCAGGCGCAAACACTTGCCGATTCGAGAAGTACAGCGATCGCGGATCAGCCGCCGCCGTCAACGCCGCGATATTAAAGTCAAACAATCGCTGTTTGATTGCTGACAGCCGTCGTCTTTCCCTCGAACACGTTCGCCTGTTTCGCAGATGTAACTTCATGGTATATGGTTCCTTAATTGCTTCCCTATTTTGTGTTATTCTTGCCGTAATTATCTATCGAGCTTGATTTGCCTTCATATAGAAACACGATGTTTCTGCGGTAGTCCTGTATTGAATACTTCTGTGTAACACCTTTTATGAGCAAAATGACCAATTTTACATAAATGTGCTTAGCAAAACATCGCACCTTTAGAATGTCAATGTCTGACCGATGGTTGGTTCTATACACATTCAGATAACTTAACACCCACTGATTAACCCTTACCAGATAAGGTTGCTCCTATGCCAAGAGACGTTCACTGATTCATTTTGAATTCTGTCCATACAACAAATATAATTTTCCGATATGATTTTTAGCTTTACATAGCGTGTATAATAGAAGAGTTTTTGTGCACACCATACAGATATATAGTTAATAGCAATGCGAATTCGGGGGGTTCGAGGCTGAATCTTATTGGTTTAATTTGCCAAAAGCTAGACCAACGAAATCTATGTCAGGGGCTTCGAAAGTGGGGTTCGTGCACACTTTGGGGTTACGTGGACTAGTTGTACGAGGTTCATGAAAACATTATTTAACTCCTAGTTTATTAGTCAAAAGCGTAGATTTAATTGTTTTTTTAAATAGTTCAAAAAAAAACTGTATTTCTATCAAAACTCTATATTTAGACTAAACTTTTATGTTCATGTTTTTTTTAAGTAGCCGGTTTCTTAATGCTAACTGTTTATAAACCCAATTTATGCGGTCAGCTCTTGAAACTCCTTGCCGACCCTGGTCCACATGATCCCAAACTTTGTTGAGGTGTCCGAGTTAGAAAAAAGTTTAAGAACACCTGTACTACGCGAATACGCGGCCGAAAATATAGGCTTGGCCGGGGTTGTTAATTACAGCCAGGTGTGATAAACAGGCCATGGTAGTCTTGCACACATGTATGATACATGTTATTAGTGCTTTGTCTACAATCTATATATATATATAATCGATCGATGTCACGCAAAGTTGCCTCGTCCGAGCGGCGCTGATAATATTTTAGGTAGCCATAGTTTTGTTCTGACAGCCTTATGTTTTGCTTTTAAACGTTTTACCTAATTTATACTGATTTCATGTCTTTGACTTTTTTAATAATTTCATTATTACTTTGCTATGTATATGCAGTTTACTTTACTTATAGGAACTAACGATGCCAGCATATAGGACAGGGGTGTCTAACAAGCGGCACGCGTGTCAAATGTGGCACGCGACCTAATAAAAAATAGGCGCAAGCCCCCCTAAATTACTACATTTATTATTTGTAAAAAAACGCTTTTATTATTAGAATTATATTACTAAACTTTGGCACGGAAAGAAGTTATAGGACAAAAATTGGCACGCCGGCATGTTTGAGTTGGACACCCCTGATATAGGCGAAACATATATTCCTTTACAAAATGTCCGGTCCTGGTTTTACTCGGCTTTTTAAGCTTTGAGTTTTATTGGGTGTTGTCTACAATATGCTCGCTCTCCTTACACTTCAAACGTTAAAGCCTGTATATTAGCCTTTTTGCACAAATAACATTTTCAAGAAATCCGCTGTGGTTTGTTCAGCCAGCGGAAAGGCCGTTTAAACCAGCCTTTCTTAACCTGGGGTAAATTTTCTCGTTTTAAGGGGCAAATCAAATTATCCACATTTGACTGGACTCATTTTCGCTGTGTATTATCTACTACTTTACCAAAAATTTAAACAACTCGTTGTCAAAAAAGAGCAGCTGTCGCATTGAATTTAACTGCTGTAATAATTTGTTACATGCGTTTTTAAACAAATGAGCACCAAATTATATAATGGGGGTAAATCCAATATTCATCTTTGTTAAAAGGGTAAAACATTCAAAAACCGTTAAGAACCCCTGGTTTAATCGAAGACAACCTTCTGGAAAAAGGTCGCACAGGCTAAATCGCCGCACTAATTGTTAAATAGGCCAAGAGGTTGTCGTCTTAATTATCGTAGGCGCGCTTTTGGCGCTAATTACGATTAGACAGCCCGCTCCGTGTGAGAGAAAGCTCCTCTTTCAATCGGAAAACGCCGATTCCCTATTCCGACGAATTCGAACAAACGCTCGCCAGGCGTTTTTTGCCCTACCGCTCATGAGTGCGATTCTCGGAGGGGAGATTTCGCGCCGGCGCTCGCTGGCACAAAACTGCCGCGTTCCGCGAAGCGCGCCCAAGCTTGGCGACACGCGACACCCCGGAAGGAGGGATTCTTTTGCGCTGCTGCTGAAAAATATTATCTAGCGACACGGTGCTTGTCTAACAAAGAAGTTAAATGTGATTTTCTAATGCTGTAGCGCCACTTGCAAAAGTACATCACAGAGTGGTTGTTTGTTATTAGGAAAAACCTTCAACAAAAAGTTTTCTTCGGTCGTGATACTCGCAAATGTTTAATTGCAGAGGGCAGCGTTCGCGACGTTTCACTCTTCAAAATATTTAATAATGTGAATTTTTTATTTTTTTGTTGAAGTTCTACGAAACATGGAGTTCGGTGAACGTATTACAGTCAAAAGGGTTAACCCGTTCAAATATTGAGAAAATGTGGTTGATCCAACACCTCACTAAAGCAGTGCAAGCAAACATAAAACTATACAACAAAAACTATTTTTGTTTCTTTGAGTATAAGGGCTGTTTGTTTGTGGCTATTTGTTTTTGTCTCGACTCGAATATCACTGCGCAAGAAATAAATCTGTCCACCACTTCACACAAGCTTTAAGGCTTACACAATTTCGCTGCTTGGTTTTGCCCTATATTGCGAGATTGCTGTAAAGCAGGCAGAAATAAGGCTGTTCTGTCTTTAATTTAATGCAGTGGCTTGTCTTTTTTTCAAATTAGGCGAGTAAAAAAAATAAATATATTCTCTTTATAATTCCACAAATCGATAATGTAATAACTTTACAATCGCCCTTAAGACATGACAGGCAGTAGATAAAAATAGCTGTAATATTATAGGTTTCCAATCGATAGTGTGCATTCAAGTCATCCATATACTTATATGTAAGACAATTGTATTTTTTGCAATAGTTTTTTTTTAAACAACAAAAAAATGTGCGACACACTTACAAATTTCTCGGGGAACACAGTGAGAAAATCCTTGATTTAAACTCTTGTGTTACAAAACGACCTAAAAACTTCGTTAAAACTACAGAAAGCGGCTGCAAAACGGTCGAGAGAAAACGGGAAGCGAACCAAGCCTGTTTAGTAAATGGATTCCGGAAATGTTTCTTAGAAAGCATTTTAAGCACACAGGCTGATAGCAGCGCATCACCAGTGCGCCCTATATGAGCCTTGCAGTGTTTGCCTATAATGTTTTTAGTAATCTGCTCATTTCGCGGAAGACACTCAGGCCCACCACGAAGAAAGGAAAAGCAATTAGGGATTTAAGAAAAATCGGTTATACGATTCTTAATTGTCACCGCCGCCTCATTAATCTCGCTTCGTCAGTAAGCGAATTTCAATCGAAAAACAATGGTCATTATTAACCTCATGATTGTTCCTAGATTAAGCACTCACAAAAATAAGGTGAAGCCTTACTGGAATGATCTTACGCGGTGCATATACACTGTATATAACAATAGAGTAGTCATTTTGCTGAATCGTAGCCCGACTTAACCCAATCGAAGTGTCACCTAAGGAAGAGGAATGACCGATTAATTGCCCTGCGTGATTGGGTGAAAAATGACTTCATATGTGTGTGAAACGTCAAGGCTTCCTATACGATTGCAGCACATGGGCCATGCTTTCATCCACGTTCTGTATCGCGAAATACTATATACAAGGATGTGTTATAACGAAATGGCTTCGTAAACTTTAAGGGGTGCTTTTCGTGAACGCATATTTACCAGGTCAAATTAATTATTAATGTGCGAGTAAACCTATGTATTAACCTACAGTTTACTTCTAGGGATTAAAAAAAATGCTTTTGGGTGCTTTGTCAGACTACACCACCTCTTTCACCAAGAAAAGTCTGAAAACGCCCTACGCCTGTTAACGCGTGACCTTATTTTAAGTGCGGTTCACCCGATAAAAACATTTTGTTCCTCACAGAGATTTAGCTAGGTAAATTTAAACAAATATTTTTTCACTATTGCGTAGAAAGGGCTTGCTGAAACTGAAAATTGTTCACTTCTAGCGAAAATTATCTTGTATTGTGTTGCTTACATTGTCTTAAAAGGGTTATTATGATGATTTACTCTAAAAAAGCGTGTTTGATTTACAAATGTCAGGAAGAGAGGATTTAGGACTGACAAAACGGGAAAGACATTTTCATACAGCTCGCATAATACTGTAAAATAAAAATGCAGTTTTCAACAATGCAATACATTTATAAAAAAAGCTTGAGAAGCGCACCGCTCCGAACAAAAATCAGTCAGCAAGGTCTAAAACTTTAATACAAATATGCATTTCGCCATATAAATGCATCATCAGTTTGTCTGTACAAATAAATAGTAAAAAATTAAAATATTAAAATGTACATGTAAAATAAATTTATAAAATACATCCAAGATGAACAAAGACAAAGACAGTCTGCGTATAAACCCCAACCACTAAAAACAAAAGCAAAAGGAGCATGCGATACGTGTAGCGGCCGCAGAAAGCCACGGATAAAAACACGGCCCAGAGGGAAGCGGTATGAGAATCAGTGACGTAGCAAAACACGGTAGATAAGAAAAGGTGGAAAGGCAAAAGCAAACCTAAAACCACAGTTAGACAAGAAAATGGATATGGCTCACATTCCGAAAATGGAACGGCACAACGCAAAACGAAAACACAAATCCGCAAAGATATATACAAAAATTATAATAAAAAAAGGCTACCGAATTTGGGGTAATATCATTTTTTGAATGTTAATTGAGGCTCTGGTGAGTTGCAATACATTTGTAGCAATTCGCATGAAAATCAGGCTTAGTTATAAAGTTTTTTGTGAAACGAAAAATACTTTAGTATGTTATGTCAATATTGTGTTGCCTCGCACTAAACGATTATGGTAAAATATTTTTCCTAATATAATTCAGTACTAACATATTACCTTGTCACCCTTGGTTAACCTGATAACCCTGTATAATACTACACTGCTTTGTTAAGAAAGAAAAAATGCTGTTTATTATTTCTAGCCCGAAATTTGTTTTCGTAAAGAATCGTGCATTAAAAATTCCGATTGCCCGACCGTGAAACGATTTCTAGGTTTCTTCTACCGGTCAAACTCTTCCTTAGAAAGGCTAGCAGAGAAAATCGAATTGGCCTGCGCAGACGACGCACTTGCCAAAGTGAATTAAAGGATGCGGCGTGGAAAAGGTCTTAGTCCGATTCATAACATAATAAAAAAAACTTGTCTTGTTAAAAATGGTTTCAAAATTCTACACTTGGGTAATTTTGTACAATCTGTTTTCTTTGGTCTCCAACGCTGCTCTATTGTTTAAAAATATTCCTAAATTTAATAGCGTTGTGATAAAAACAAATTTAAGGATTTTAACATTATTTTTAAATTTGCGCTGGAAAATATGTTTGGGGAATGTACTCTGGACTATTTAATTGAAAAGTTTACAATTAAAACTGAATGGCGTTTTGTAGTCTATGGATACGTCTAAGCGTTTTCGTAAAATAAATAGTCGATATTGTTTCAAAAATGCCTTACTTATACTTTAAATCAGTGCGCGTTCCTGTATTTGTTTTTACCAAAGCAATGGGCAAAAGTGTGAATACTATATGGACGGCAATAATCACATCATCGTTATAATAAAGGCCAGGCTCTGTATAGCCAGCGCACAGGTGTCGTAGGGCGTCAAGCTGACGCGTGGCCCATGCTCAAGGCGTAGAAATGTCGCCCAAGCACCAGACACCAAGACCGGCGACCTTACGACTACCAAGGCATCGGCAGCAACGACTGCAGCACAGCAAAGACTACAGAAATGACAGGCGCCTGTTCCCGGAAAAGTGAAGAAAGCACGGAGAGATTCGCGACCCTAAGTCTAGGTCTCTTTGCGCGTACACGTCGCGTCGCCAGCCTTTTGCCCAGGCGACAGGTACTGAATACGAATATATAAATCGCCGGTCGTGTTCCGCAAGCGTAAACGCCCAACTCGTCAGACCGGGTGCGCACTAGGTATATTGCGATAACGTGTCGATACCATACTATTGGCCTTCGCTCATAAATATTCGGGACGAGGCTTTACTGTTCTGTTTAGCTGCATTATACTTTAACAGTTTAGATTGATGTTTAAGAAAGGCGAAGTTGTAGCTAGTTGTCTTTTGTTTCAATTATTACAGAGCCTAAACAGTTTTAAACGTAGCGCGTAAAGTGCAAAAATCAAGTGTTGTTCATGGATTAAACTTAAAAATTGAGCGATTTCATTGCACAACGAACATTAGTCCTTATCAATTTTCCTCTTTGATTGATTAGAAATTTTGTATTTTAAAGAGAAATTTATTTTGGTCATTTTTCGATGTTAGATGGTTTGAAAGAGAGAACTTTTGTTAAAAAAACGCAAAAGCAAACAGATGATCAGCGGTTAACGCTTTTCCGTGTAAAATTTATTTTATCATTAGCTTATCATTACGAGCCTGCCTAACAGGGTATTGATGTAAATAAAGGGTGCAGGATTTGATTTGAAAAATTATGTGAAAATCTATGTGCTTTGTATTATCTAAATTCTAAGGGTACTCATAGCAAATTGTTTTTAGTATAGGCAAAAAGTCACAAACAGCATTTTTTGTTTTGTATTCAAGGTATACAGACAGCGATATTTTTTTAAGTTGTTTTGTTTGATCGAAACTCATATATAGCATAAAACTTAAAGACGGCAATATATTTTTCATAAAACCTAATGATAAGCGAACCAATTTTTCGTTCTTTCATAAAGCGCGAAAACAATATACAACAAATAAAATAAGACATATAGGCGACAACAGTTTAGTTTAGAATTAGGTAACAAAGTCAGCGATTTAGATTTGTGCGGTTATAATTTGTCTGCGTTTTTTTGCTAACAATGTTGTTTTTTGTTTGTTAACAAATAATATCAATCTTGCTTTCAAAGAGCACAGACCAAGACACAAACACACACACGTATAGACGAAAAAATGTTAAGCATGCAACTGGCCGCGGCGGACGTGCAAAGCCAGCCTCTGTGCCTGACCACGACCAACAAGCGGACCTCCAGCTCGAACTATGGCCAGATTTGCGCGCGTTCGGGATTCGAACCACTGCCCGTCAACCTGCGACCTTCGCCCGTGCCCGAAACGGCGCCGAGTCCGTCGGCGGGATTTGGAGGGTCGAAAGCCCGCCGAAGCCCCAGCAGTTCAGACTCTGGCGCCTGCGACAATTCATCGCCGGAGTTCTGCGACTCGGACGCGGCCGCCGACTTGTCTCCGCAATTTTGCTCGGCTAAGAAACCGCGGCTCATGCACGACCAAGACGGTAAGAATGTGTTTCTCGCTGCACCAACGGTTTTCAAAACGATTGTTGTAGAGTGTACCCACCAGTTAGAAAATGCAAATATCACTGTACAATTATTTGATTCGAGACAATATGCCAGATCTGTACTGTATCTTGTTAATGAATCTCAAAACCAAAAAGATCGAGTATATCAACATTATCTTGATAACGACGTTAAGATACTTAGGCCTATACTTGTAATTTAACTGATGAGGATCGTATTCAAACGTCTTTATCAAGATGATATCGATTTACTGGATCTTTTTGGTTCTGAAATAATTACTCAGCCATTAATTATGTACCCATGTTGCATAGTTTATCGCTTGTATATGTGTTCATTAAAATTATTCCAACTATTCGAATGTTGTCCCGGCCTTTTTAGACGTTGGCTACTTAATATTTTATGTCGTATGTTCTGCCTAGCTTTTCCCATTTTGTCTTTTTGATACAATTTAATACGTCGTTCCTTGTGGCGCTCAGGCAACCGACATTCCCTGAAAAATGGACCTCATTATTTAACCTAACGCTCATTCACGCCCTGTACGCTGCATACAAATCACAAACGTCGTATGATCATTTCAGATCAATGAAGATGATGTACTCCTTTCAATATTGCAATATAAGCCATAATTCAATGAATTGATGTCGCGCGGAGCCACAAAAAAAATAAGTTTTTGAATCGTCAGAAAAGTTTTCTGCTTTATTAAATATTTATGTTTGCTTTCGGGTGCATTTAGTTTGAGCGTACGAGCATAAAAAGCGCGCTTAATTATGCATAAGGAAATTAAGTAATTATTCTCGTGGGCAGATTTCGATTGTGAACAGCCTCTTTTGAGCGTGTCATAAATAAACACACCATAGATTCGTAAATTAATTTGCTTGTTTTCATCTGGCTGCGTTTTTTGATAGAACGTTATCCTTTTTATCGATGCGTTTCAATTGTGCGGCGACATCTTAGCGTGATAATAATACCGGATGCCAAGGGAAACATACAAACAGCTCGTTTAATTTGCACAGGTTGTTACGTTGATCTTATGTCAGGCGTGTTTGTGCAAAACAAAGCTAAACGTTTTTATTGCGGCGACAGATTTCGGGGGGAACTTCAAATATTGGTCGATCCCGGTCATATTCGCTTTGATCCGCAAACAGGTAGCGGCCACGATTTATCAAACAAAAGCGAAAAGACGCGACTCGAAAGAAAACGGATCCAAATGTGTTTTGCTAGCGATTAAAAGCCAATCAGTCAAACGAGAAAAATCGAACGCTCGCAGAAAAAAAGATGACGTTCTATTTTGAGGATTTTGATTTACAGCGACCAGATTTTCACCTTCCATAAGTGCGTATATAAGAAAGTCAATATATTTTTTTTGTTTTTATACCGGTACCCCATTTGGCGCAAAAAGGCATCGGGTATCGGCTTCGTTCCAATATTATCAGGCATCTTGATTTTTGGGTTTGTTAGCCATTTGTATTTATGTGTATTTGTTAGCCATTTGTATTTATGTGTATTTGTTAGAGATCTTCATTTATGCGTATATGTTAGGAATCATATTTATGCATATGTGTTCGGCATCTTCATTCATGCGTATGTATTAGGCATCTTCATTTATGCGTATGTATTTTTTTAGAGCACGCTCCTCCGATAAAGCAGCAGGTATGCCACCGAACCCTTGCAACGCCGTCGTCCAGGCCGAGCAGTGGACGACGACGTAGTTATCAGCAGAAGAAAGACGAAGCCAAGGAAAGTCAAGCCAGCAATGGCGACAGTGACAACCTTTCGATTGCTTGCTTGCCTACCAGCCACGCCAGCCACAAGGTGCTCTGGCGTCCACCCGTCGAAGGACTCGAAACAGGTAAGACCCATTGAGCCCTGAAGTTGTATGACATATTCGTTTTTGACGATAGCAGTTTTTTTCTAATTCTAAATCTGAAGGACTGGTGACACTGCTGAACGACAATGCGTATTGCAATTTTGACAAGTATATGTACAACCGCGCTACCCCAGGTCACAATTGGAATAAAAGCAATTATACTGCACGTAATAATGTGATTGCAGGAGCGTATTTTACAACATATTTTAACGCCACAGTAGGGGAACGTGTCTGGCGGAGATTTGAAGATGTTAACGCTATATTTGACGATCGGCGTACGGCGCTGTCCGACCGCTTAAATGGCGCGAGAAATAAACAGTATTTTAACTTATTTTCATTTTTACCATGTAACGTTAAAATATGTTGTAAAATACGCTCCAATGGTTACATATCATTGTCATTTACTTCGCTTGTACCTCTACTATAGGTTAATTTTAGTTGCATTTCTTCCTACTTTAACCAGATGAAGCACGGCTGTACGAAAGCTTATCAACATTGCAATACAACTTGACGCTTAACAGAGTGACATGCAAAGATTTAGGCATTTGTCTACATTGCGTCATTATTCGAGAACCTTAAACTTTGGTCGCATGACAAGATTTGAACTATTGTGATGATTTAGTGGTCCTATTTATAAAATCGAAACCCTTTTGCTTTACTATAGTTTTCGTGCATCTATGAGAGTGAAAAAGTTTTGTAAACCTTTGGATTTGGAGTAAAAACCGAAAACATTGGTAGTTTTTTATTCAATAAAACACATCGCCCACAACAACCATGTACCACTATCGCAATATAATGTATAGAAAATACATTTTTTGGGAAAGGGTCGTTTAGCTAAATAATGACTGGCAAAGCCGAAAAAGTCGTGTAAATGTTATCAAGATATTTCGATAAGCGCTTCGTCATCGGTCAACGTGCTGGAAAAGTGCGTTTCGAAACGTCTTTATCAAGATAATGTCGATTTGTTTGGCTTTGAAATTTATCATTAAGCTTATAACATAACAAATACGTGCAATGTATCAAGGGTTAGATATTTTAACTTAAAAACAAACTCAACTTTACCTAAAACAAATATGATATTTCCCGTACTATCTTTTTATATTTTTTAGAAAAATAAGAAACTATAAACTATTAAAGTAAAGGCATTTGTCGATTTCCTTAAAAATCGAATCTACGCAGCCCGTACTGATTTGGTAAAAAACATTTAATATTTAACCTGCATTTGTGAAACCTTTAAGTTAAAAATAAAACTTGATTTACAGTAAAAAACGATGATCGCCCGATAGTTCAGCCAGCCATAAGTCCACCCTCTCCCATTCAGCAAAACTGGAGTAATCTGGCTCTTCAGCAAATTATCGGTAAGTCTGCTTCGGTTGTTTAATCGAAACTGCTGTGTATTTGCGCAACCAATAAAAGGGCTCGCATTATGCAGATATGTCTTTTATTCTTGGCTTAATGCCTGTATAATTGCTTAACGAACATCTCTTCAAAAATGTGAATATTTAGCTCTGATTAATAGAAATCCGAATATGGAGGTCATTGCTAACTTCATGAAAATTTTTGGGTAAACGTTTTGAAAAGGACGCAAAAACAATGTTAGAATGGCTATATTATGGCAATATCACTGCGTTTTACACGCTTATAACCCAGCAGGCGCATTTCTCGGCCGTTCAACGCAAAAGAGCCATTACATTGATTTGCCAGGTGCCTACAATTTAGACAGTCGCGGTTTTCCTGGCCAAAAGCGCCACGCCATCGTCGATATAAGCGTGCACAATTATCAGGCGAGTATACGGGCGGCAAACATTCACACATTTGCCGTTATTTTCTCCGTAGCCAAGTCGCAATTCATGCGCTATCCGCAGCTCTATCAAAGCCAGTGGGCGTCGCAACATCTGCGCTCTCAGATTGTCGAAGAAAACAACAGCAACCGGCAGCATTCGGCGACAAACGGTACGCGACAATATATCATTAGACGCGTGTGTGAGTGAAACGAAACCCTGCAATTTCGCATGCCTTCTCTCTTGTACAGATCACCAGTCCGGCGCCGCCTTTCAACAGATGCTCCAAGCGCACATGTCCAGCATCCTAAGATCGCTACCACTCTACGCCACCGGTAATATTGAAGTTTTTAATTTTTTGGTAATATTTGCCGTTTAAGCGGCGCTATTTAACGATCTTAAACGTTGGGCATATATAGCATGGCAGATAAAAACATTTTTTTTGTTTAACTTTTTGTTGTCTCGCGAGTGCATTTTGGCTTAGGAGAGGTGATAAATTACCAAAAATGGGAAAAAACGTGAGATCTTTTAAAGTTAGTACGTATTACTTACCTTAAAATAAAATGTTATTCACCTGCATATATGTTAAATTATACATCGGAATTATACGTATCCTGTTAAAGCTGGCGTGTAAAACGTCTGTAATGTATATTGTAAAAACAGCAGAGCTACATAAACTTCTCAGTATGAGGTTGTCTTTTCCTCGCGCGCTATAAAACCAAATTAAAAGTGGCAAAGTATTTTTCTTTCGGCATCGCCATATCAGTGAACGCCACCTTTAAAATCTTTCCAAAGCTGATTTTTAGACTTATGTTTTGCATATAGAATGTCACATGTCTTTACATCAAAACTTTATAAAGCACAAGTATGAACAAAACTTTTGGCAAATAGAAATAATTTTATTTGATTTATTTCTTTTTATGTCTCGTATCATAAGGTATATTACTTGAACGCAACCTTAAAAAAATAAAAAAACAATTTATAAAAACCCAGATGTTTGCTTTGTTTTATTGCTGTACAGCGTACAAACATAAGCAAAAGCACTGTTCACAACAAACAAACTGTTTCGCTTGCTATACTGTTTTCATACAAAATTAACTCTCCAATTAATAGCAGCCTAGCATACAGAGAAACGGAAATATCATGTTGCCAATTATTTCGCATTGTCTTTACAACGACGCGTATCCAAGAACGCATTAATCATCTTTAACACTAAAACATTGTTTTTGGCACAATTGCTGTATAACATCAACAATCTATTTAGATTTAAAGATAAAATAAATAGAAACAAATATATTAGCGGAAAATTTCGTTATGAATCAGTGGCAATCACAATAACACGCATAGTTTTCATTATGAAGTTCTCTTTACAAAACTTTGGTTTATTTTTGGTTAAAGAAAGACGTTGGTATATATAATGCTTAATATACAAATAGTCTTATTACGACAGAAGAAATTATAAACGCAAGAAATTTTTTCTGGTTTTAACATTCTTAGCCTCCTTTTTTGACGTGAATTTTATCGGCTGTCCTTTGGTAAAAAAACGTGACATTTAACATAATACATTTAATTTATCGCAGGTATACCCTCGTTGCTTAAGTACGGAGCTTTCAACACTCTATCGCCCGGTTCGACCGCTCCTGTCTTTGCCAGCGGAGACGGGCGTCCAAGCTACCTGGAAAACATAAGGGCGCACCTTAAGCAAAACGGCGGGATTTCGGAGCTCCGAAGCCCGCCGTTTTCCGTCGGCGGGCCGAGGCTCGCCGGATCGCCGCCGTTCGCCGTCCACCACCAGCACCGGCAGCCGCCATTTTACGATTCCCGCCCGACGTTTCTGTCCGCAGGCGGCGGGGCGTTGGGTCTCGGATGCGGCGAAGCGAACGCGACGTATGCCTGCAATCACTGCAACAAGAACTTCGCCTCTCTGCACGGACTCGAGGTAAACTGACACCCTGTCGATTTGGCCCAATGACTTTGTCGCAATACCACGCGACTGTATTACAGGTTGTTTGGAGTATCAGCCAAGTGATTTTATGCAACGTTACACCGCACTATTTTCTTGTGAGGAAAGCAAATAACAAGATTATTTGATAATAATAAATATGGGTTTACTTTCTTATACTGTAAATAATAATAATTGATCTTGGTTGAGTTGAACTATTTTTAGAGTAATAGGTGTGGTGTAAGATAACGGGAAATTGACCTGCATTCCGAGTTCCAAAATAAAAGCCTTTTATTCAGCTCTGGTATTAAATGTGATTTATATACTGAGTTGTAGCGCAAAGGTTTACCTTTTAGCCTATAGGAGCCACAACTTATTTATTCACTACTATTCAGTCGTTGGAGCTATGAAGCTAAATGGATATGTTTTGGGACACTTAAATCTTAAAACGTTGATACAAATCAATCAGTAGTAAGGCCTCTGACTTTAATCTGTGCCCTACTACGATATTTCATATTTCTACAACATTTGAAATACAAAAATGTAAAAATTTGTGTAATGCAGCGCTCAAACGATTTTAAGACAATATTCGCAACCACTGTTTTCCACAACAGGCTCACGGACGCCGAAGCCACAACGGCGAGACTCAATACGATTGCAGCGCATGCAAAAAGGATTACGGCCAAGATGTTTCCGGTCAATCAAACAAGGTCTACCAAGGCAAAGAGAAGGTAAAAATTAACCTTACTAAAATAATTTAAATTAAGTCTGCCACAGGGTAATGAAAAGTACGCCTTCTCTCGCCTTGTTTTGCCTGAAGCTGTATTGCTCCGTACGTAATAAATCAACTGTTAAGGCATGTTCAAGGTCGTTAGTTCGAAACCCATAGCAGGCAAGTTCTTTTGTCTTGGCTTGCTCGTATGAAAGCCCTTGATATATTGACTCACGTGCAATAGCTTTATAATAACTCTCGGTGTACAAATATAAATTAATTTTGATTTCAGTGGGCGAAAATAGGATAAGTTTGGGAAATAATAGTAACGTTATTTTTTTAAATGGTATACGTTTAACTAATTTCCCGATATCACGTGAACATTTCTAAATTCAAGTCAGTAGGGCGCGGCTCGGCGTAGGCAGAAGTATAGTTTTTCAAATACCAAAAGCATTCGTTAAGTAAATATTATTAGCAAAATATCGCGTATTTAATAAGATTGTTACAATATCTGAGTCAGTATTACCTTTTGTTATTTTTGACTAAATTTTGCTATTTATCAAAATATCATTGTTCAAAACATATGTGTGATTAGGCACAGAAAAATATTTTAGAATACTGCGCCTTTTTTCCTCGCCGTCTTTGGTAAATGACGCGCATCATTTGAAAGGGTGTTTTTTCTTTGAATGAGCAATGCTTGCTGTTTCCTCAAACACCGGAATGAATTGTGGGTTTCGGCTGCCAATCGCGTTTGTTTGAAACCGAGTATATATGATATCGCTTTAATACTTCCGTAAACATTTTTATCGATTCTAGTTAAAAAAACGAACGTTGTTATGTTAACGGTGTGGCAATGTTAAACTGAATCTGTGTATTTATAACTGTGTGGTAATTTAATGCTTCCAAACAGACTAAAAACTTTACCCCGTTTTTTCCAAAAGGAAGGTATTCCCATACTGCGAAATAGGACAAATCTCTGGGACTTACAAGATAAATGAAAAACTTGTTTACTCTAATGTCTGCCATTAAGCAAACATCCAACCAAAACTGGTGGCCCGAAATTAAACGGACCGAAATCGTCAACCAGCAAGTAGGCAGTAGACTAAAAATGATCGTTAGGAGATAATTAGACCAAAAATGTTTGCCCGCAGGTCTTCGAATGCCACATCTGCCGCAAAACCTTCAAGCGCTCGTCGACCTTGTCCACTCACCTTCTGATCCACAGCGATACGCGGCCCTTTCCCTGCCCTTACTGCGGCAAGCGATTCCACCAGAAATCCGACATGAAAAAGCACACCTTCATCCACACAGGTGAGTTTCATGTTTGAGGTTTAACTACATAAAAGTAGCTATTTGTCTAGCCGCTTTTTCAAAGAAGCTGAAGAAGCCAATCAATGAGATAATTATACTTAAAGAAGTACTTTTGCTGTAAACCAAATTGTAACACATATACTTTTTGCTGTAAACCAAATTGTAACACGCAAACCAAATTGTAACACATAGCACTCTTGATTGGGATCATTTTACCTTGTCAGTTAATTAAAGCACAGTAATCCATTTTTAAGGCTTTCTGTTAGTGAACGACCTTTTTACAGTGCACAAGCGTTAACTGATTTACTATCTTAAAACTCAAAAAAAAAGCCCAGCTAATATAATGTGTCTGGCATTGTACGTTGCGCGTACCCCTTAGCTTTCTCACGGACTCCTGTTTATTAACCAATAACTTACACTATACCTTAAGAGAGCGTTTAATGTTTTGTTACGACTTCACTTGAGTCGTTGGTGCAACTTAAACTGTCATTTGGCATAAGACTGTATTGACTGTTAACCATTGTGTAAGTGATATCTTGGACTTTAGTGTTTAAGAAGGATGACAAGTCTAAGGTGATTCGACAAACAAACTTTTAAACAGAGCTTTTATGTGCAAATCATTTTTTTGTCGGACCGGAACCGATTCCCTGTGGCCGTATATTAAGTGGTAGTATCGGAACTCGTTCGATACTGGGGTGCTATAGGGGCCGATCCGACAACAAATTAATTTGCGCATAACAGCCTTTTTAGCGATCCATTGTAGAGTTTTCTACTTTTAAATGATAATTTAAAAAATTATTATATTAAAAAGAGAAGATATAGCGCAAATGTAAATTTCGACCTAATACCTTGAAAGCATTATTATCGTTGCCCTTTCCAGTCTAACCGCAAGTTTGCTTATTTGACCATAGTAATGACGTCACTAGGTATCGGATCAGATGGCGATAACTTTTGCTGAAAGTATCGGGTATCGGTATCGGAATGTAATATCAATTATCTTATGACATTCGTAGTTTGCAGTCGTCGTGGTCTTAGCGAAATAAACTAACGTTTTGGTTTATTGCAGGAGAGAAGCCCCACAAGTGTCGCATCTGCGGCAAGGCCTTCAGCCAGAGCTCCAATCTGATCACTCACATGCGAAAGCACACAGGTTACAAGCCCTTCGCCTGCGACTGCTGCGAACGTGCTTTTCAGCGCAAGGTCGACCTTAGAAGGCACAAGGAGTCCCAGCACAACGTTAAACAGTGACGCAGTGCACCCGCTGCTCTTGTTTTTTGAGCTCTTAATTTATACCTCCTAATAAATTCTGCCGTGGTTTTTGTTTTTTGCTGCAACATTTTTTCGTCCGTGAATTTTGCGATTTCGGGGAAGACCTCCGCGTTACTTTATATAGTGACTTTCGGAATTGGCTTGAAGAAGGTGCGGTAGCATGTTTTAATCGTATATGTGGGTCGAACGTAATTTAGTTTTTTGCTAAATTGTGTCGCGTGGCTAAATTAATGCTTCACTGAATTAAAATTAAAGTTCGAAATTATGCTGTTAAAATCACACGCCAAATAGCTTTCCTTGTTATAACCTGTTTGTGTCTGTTCGATGTTTTTGTTTATTTATAGCGCTCTGCTGTGATTCGTGTGCGGTGTTGAGTTGAGGTCTGTTCGCCCTTTACCCTGCTTTCTTGGGCAAATTTGCCTTTCGAACTCCGCTACCCAAAACTGTGCTTTATTCTGGCTGCTCTTCTCCACAATTTTGCCTCGAGTTTTTTCGTGTCCGTTCATATCGCGTTTCTCTGATCGACATTTTGTTGCGTATATTCGTACTTTTTCTGCTTTTGTCAGTGTAGCAAACTTTGCCTCTCTGTTCTACTGTCAATACACGGAGCCGAACGCTATATAGGAACTCTAGTCTATTCGCCTCCGTAATGAAAAATTGAGTAGGCAGCTGATTGTTGGTGGAATGAAAAAGCAAAAACACAATCAGCGAAAATAGTAGGATAACGCGCTTGGCGCCGTTTGAACGATAAAAAGTTCCGACATGAGAAGCTTCACTAAGGTAACGGCGTCAGCGCGATATTGCATTATTAATCGATCGGCGAAAATTGGTCGTAATTTCGCGACTATTATGAAGCCAGGACTAAATTTGCCTTTGTTCGGCGAAAGCCTACGCGGCCCTCTTGGCGAAAAGGCTCGCGGCATCGCGACGCATTTATTATTCACCCCGCGATTACGTCCGGCCCCATCCCCCCAGCCCTACATATCCCGCAGGCCCAAAGTATTGCACTTAATAAAATTAAAGCCGCTCCATTTTGATTAAATTCGCCGACGAAACACTAAAACAGATTAAGGTTTTTCGCCGAGGCGCGCCTCCATGCAATATCAAGGTATCCGCGGCTACGATTTGCATGAAACTTTCATGAGGCGGACCGAGCTCATTTTATCGCCGGGACCGATCGTATAGAGCTCTATAGCGATGCTCTTAATTAAATCAACACCGGCGCGAAATCGCGAGAAGTGCCTTCCAGAATAGAGAGAGATCCGTGAAAATTTAATTTAATCGAAATGGTATTTCGGGGCCAAGCTTCCACGACGAACGCGATTACCTGTGGATAGAAAAGTATGTCGACTCTTCATTAAACGACCGCCGATTAGAATCGCACCTGCGTATGGCAAGTTGAGGTAGTGTTTGCAGCATTGGGCATACTAAAAATTAATAAAAAAGTGCAGCGCTTAAGGTTTGATGTTTTGGCTTGTTTTAAAGATATAAGCCTATATTGATGGCAATGGTTTAAAAACTTTTTTAGCTGACTGCACACTAATAAAACGTACAAAATATTCGAGGGACCCTTCACGTTATCGAAACTTGGCAATAAACCTTAGTGCAGGAAAAAAATAAATCTTCGAATATTATCAGTCAACTAATGGGTCATGACAATTCGGGTCCCTCAATAGTTTACTTCCAAACATTTTTCGCGGCACAGATGAGAATCCCTCGAAGCACATTGGTGTGCCGCGGAGCACAGTTAAATAATCACTGCTGCATAGTAATGATCGTCTAAATTGGCGACTGGCATTAGGCACTCAAAAGTAGTGGAGTTTCCGAAAATGCTATAGATCGAAAAATAGTTTCGCACGGCCTTCAAATCTTCTCAAATCAAACTAATTGCGAAGGGTTTATCAGGCAAAAAACGTTTGAGAACCACTGCCTTAGAGAATATATCGACTTCTCGTATCATATGGCGTTTAACTATACTGTATAATTGTGATTTCCTGATATTTATATACTCTGAGATTTTCACACGTAATAATTATTTTGAAATGCCAGCGCTTCGGGTTTGCTGCGTTGCTCAATATATCCAACTTGTATATACATTAAGCGTTAACTAATAACTGAAAGTGTTTACTACGTTCGAGATTTTAATTTGGCGCCCGAACATAATGCCAACTTATACGTAAGCGCATGAAACGTTCAATTTCAAGAGACACTTCACTGATGCAGGGTTAATAAGGTGGCATTATATAAAGACAAATTGTATGGAATTCTAGACAAGCTTTCGCACAACCGTGATTCATCAGGTCAACGTTCACTTCTTTATATAGTGCCTACCTGATTCCTCCCCAACCCCCATTTAGAATTAGACAAAACGGCCATTTACAAAGATTTACTAATGCAAGTCCTGTTCCAAAATCAAGCAACATCACAAACTAATAATATAAAGCGGAATGTCGACAAAGACCGTGGGTGCACTCGTCCGTTTAAGAAAAACAACGTGAAGCTTTATTTTAGGGAATTCGTTTTCTCCAAATGCGATAGCGACGCTGCGGCTTAGCACCGCAATATTGAGTTACTCTAAAGAGCAAATTCATAGACCCAGTGTATATTTGCTCTCCAACGCGCATCTGCTGCCGAAACGTCGGTTTATACTTCGTTTACACCAGAAGAGCGATTTCTATCTATTGATATGTTGCCTGGTGGAGCTAACTCTATTTTTAAGCTTCATTTCAACGTTAAACAATCTGGTTTCATAACGAACCTCGCAAGGTGACTTATTTTTATAAGGGTTTGTTTTACCTTATTTCACCAGCTATTCAACAATGTTGCAATAGCCGAGTAGAAAGACGGAAATAAAATGTTGGCTGTATTTGTATTACCTATGCCAACTACAGCCTATGTAATGTTGCAGATGCCAACCAAATTACAGCGCCATATATTGACTATAGCATAAAATACATACTGCGGACTGAATAGCGTTATATCGAATGAAAAGCGTGAAAGTACAGTTATCAAATTACACAGCCGATATTGTAAAACTTATTTCAAACCAAACCGGGAAAGTTGTCTTCCAGGTTTGAAATAAATAGCATTTGTGCTCCGTTTTCCTACCGCGATATTTAAAAACGAAAATCCCGAACCGACGACATACGGGTCGCCAGCATGCTCTATAGTTTCGAACACGTGTCAAGCGCTTTTTGAACCGCAAACCAATTTAAGGCACTCAGGTTGATTAGCACCACTCGAGATCACCATTACCTAACTTAGCCAGTTTTTAGGACAAACTTAAAAATGACCCTTTTCTGCAGACTTGCCTCAATTAACCAGTGTTTTTCACAAACGCCAATCGTATTTGTCACCACATATATTGAGACTATATTTTTAACGGCAATTCGAATAATTATGACAGCTCTATAATCAATTGGTTTTACAAAAGCTTAAGACAGCGGTTCTCAACCAGTGGGCCATGGCTCACTAGTGGGCCATGGAAACTTTTTAGATGGGACACAGACCAATTTAAAAAAGCTAGATTTATTGAAGAACTTAGTTTAATTTGCGTCACAATATCTAATTTACAGGAATAATGGCTTGGGGAGGAATCTAGAAGGAATGTAAATGAAACAGAAATTTATTGATATGTGCTCCGTTTTTTTTTTTGTTCTAAACCTTTTTTATAGTTTGGTATTTCATAAAAAATTATTGGGCCACAGAAATTTTGTGCAACAAAAATGGGCCATGAAAGAAAAGGAAGGTTGAGAATCACTGGCTTAGACAAGATGGTGCACAGATTTCTATCAGGTCTGCTCAATGCTTGACATTTCTTTAAACCCTGTGAATATAAAATTTTTTGGACACACAAGGCGAATTATTATCCTGCTATAGTTAGGGAATCGCTATAGAATATGTCACGTCAAGTCATTTCTCTTAAAAAAATGATGTTTCATTCCAAAGCAGTAATTTGAGAATACTTAAATCAAGTCATTGGCTAAAGGCATCGTAACAGCATGGTTAAAAAGCTTTCTGGTAAAGCATGTGAACCAGTTTTGTTTTGAGCATTGGAGAAAACAGTGCCGCTAAAAAGAGAGCCTACGGCCACGGAACTGGGCCACCCAACACCGCCAGAAAGGGCGTCCGCCTCGCTAGAAATGCCGACTCGCCCGCCTTAGCGAACCTTGACCTGCGATTACGTGACGAAACAGCAAAATAAAGCATCCGGGCGGCGAACTTTCGCTGTACGACTTACAGGAGCCGAGGCTACTCGAAGTCCGAATTAGCCTCGATTTTCTGCAACCTGGGCGAAATGTGGAATTAGGGAGCTGGTGTACTTTGCTTGTTAATGGTCACCTGTATAGCGCGACAGCTTTGCTTTGCGAGACACGCGAAACTTGAGAGAAAACCTTCTCGGGAATCTGAAACCGTGCGAGAGAAAGAGCTTTTTCAAGAAAAATAGCTCGTGTGGTATTTCGGCCCTTTGCGTAATATGTAAATATATAATTTTGCCAGCGAACGGTTAGACTTCCGTTCACATTATAGTAATGTACAAACAAAATAAAAGTCAAACCACTTAAAAAACCGTTGGCGTTAAATCTACACACATGTCACATCCAAAATTATAATTGAACAATCATTTACGTTTGGATAGAGACACCTATATATATTTATATGTATATATATAAATATGTTTTAGGACCGCCCAAAACGTGTAGTTGTCTGGTTGAACATAAAAAAGCGCCACATTTCACGCACCAACAAAACAGGATTGTCATGATGTTTTAAAAAATATTATTCTTAAAAGTATAGAAAGTGGGCGACTTACAAAACATAAATTCATAAAGCAAATAATTTCAATAAGTCAAGCTTTTAGCTGTAGGTATGTTAATCGCAGGCCAATAAATGTAACTTTTTTGCTTAGTTTTAAATCTTTGCAGATATTTGGCGAGAGTAAAATATTTTAAACTCTGTATATTCAATATCCGTGAAATTTTGAAAGCAAGAAAGACATATTTGTAGCGGCTGTGTACCGGTTGAATATCTGTAGCATTGTCGCATTTTTTTCAATTTTGAGGGCTGAGATACCTCAGAGCTGGGGCCTCTTTGGTTTGGATTCGTTATTGCCCCCTGTGATTTTATTGTGCCTCATTGTTTTGATTTTTGCAAACATTTATTTTCAATTTCGCAACAAAACAGAAAAACCGAACAAACCGATTAAATGTATATCGCTCGTTTTGCAGCGAAAACGCCAGCGCTCTAACAAAAAAAATAGCTTTACTGGTGAAAGCGCTTTGCTTCGAGAACGCCACCAAAAGAATGCCAAAAAGCGCTTGAAAAATGCGAAGACGCTTCGGGTAAAACAATCCCTTGAGAGTTTAAAGGGGAAAGGGAGGGATTTCTGTTCAGTGCATGCGAAGGGTAATCGGCGCGCGCAAATCCGCGCCTTGTCGCAGCGCGCGATCTGCAAATGGATTTAATGTCGCCCTGATCGCACCTGAGCGCTCCGTTATCGCGCGACTTCAATAGCGGCCAGCTGGGCGCAAGTGGCGGGCGTTGGACGCGCGGGCAGTGATTTGGCGAACGACTGGCGAAAGGCGACACGACGGCTGTCTTCTCCCGCGCAGGTGCCGCCCGGTTATCTGCCGCATTGGCGGTCGCGATTTGCCGCGATTCGCAGCTCGCGTGACCCGAGATACAATACCGGCGAACAACAATAATAACAATCGACGCGCAAGCTTGCTCGATCGAGGAGCGAACATCTGTCGCGATCCCATAATCGCGCCAGCGTGCGTTCCGTAGCCCCAGTGGTGGAAATGACTGGCTTGGATTACGTCGGGCCCTACCCAATTTTCAAACTGCGAGCATTTTTTATTGTTTTAAACTTTCAGCTATTTCGCGCATTTCATTAATGTAAGGTAGACATAATTCCACTTTTTAATGGCTCCACATATTTATTCAAGGTGTTACTCCAACCACAATTATGACGTAGATAAAACACTTTGTTGTATTGGAATTCTGTTACAATGGTGCCCATTTATATGTGCATTCATGTTTAGTAAAGTATGTTTTTGACAATGTTCTCAACATGTCAGGAGATGCAGCACCGCGAATCCCAACGAATATCGGCTACCTACAGTTGTTCACCTACTGTTATTTGATGAATTAACCTTTCGAAGCGTTGGATCGTAAACCATGCCGAAATTCCTGTATCAATTTTTATCGGATCCGGCACCAAATGTTACAAACTGCGAGCTTTGTTCATACTTTTTGCCTTTAACAAACCATTTGTGTTTATAAGTATTAAACGAGCATTGTCACCTATTTTTAAGTAGTGTCTATTTTATTTTGCAATAGTGATCGTTTGCAAAACGTAATAATGTAAAGTGTAATTTTTATCAATATTATACTTTGCATAAAATACTTATTTGAAATAAAATTCGTTCTAGAATAGAAAACAAGTTCAACAACGCTATAAAAATATAATTGGAATGCTAAAATTGCTACATATTCTAAAGTTGATTTGTTTCTCGATAAATCTTTAATCAGTTACTTATATTCAGGGACTTTAACAAAACGTATTTTCTTTCACCTTAATAAACCACAAAACTAGGGGACAAGACGAAACAAAACTAATCAATTTTCGTTGTAATTTTGGTATTAGCTTTCGTATAATGCAAGACTCTTAAGGGTCTAAATACATTTTGATCCCTGTGCTCAAATAACGTAGTTTTCGTATCATGTTACGCTTGCGGGACAACTTAATGCGGAAAAACGTGAAACACGGTTGTGTATTTAGATTGCTTTTGTGACCCTGGCCTATGGTTAGCCAAAGGATTTAGACTGCTTGGCAAAGTGGTATAAGTCGCTTTCGCACAGACACGCACCGTATAATTTGCGCGCAGTTCGCACATTATACGTTTACCTTGCCGTGACTAACCGTACAATTTGATATTTGCAATTTGCCCTTGTACTGAAACGAAAGCGCAAACCATATCTTACTCCAAAGAAATCATTTTCGACTAACTTGTTTTGCGCAAGATACTTGCTGAAAATTAACGAATGTGGGGCGAGATTTGGTGAACATCAGTTAAGACGACGTAAGACAACTAAGGTCCTTAACCAAACTATGTTTTACCTCTAACCAAACTATTTTTTACCTCTAACCAAACTATTTTATCCATTAAATCCGAAATGAAACAACATATATTGCCCTTATTTAGAAAAATGACTTTTTATGAAAAAAGTTAAAGAAAAACTAAAAAAACGTTTTCACGTACATGCCAGGAAAGCGTAAAAAATTGTCATTTATTTCGAATTTGGCAAACTGAATACATAAAACAAGAAGATATCTCCTCGCCCTTACACTTAAATGACGACACTAACAAATGGGAGCAAATATTCTTTAGATTTTACTATCTTAATCAAAGTCAGTCACTGATAAGTTAGTCGTTTAAAAGCTAAAGATATTTCGCCACAAAATAAAGCTTCATCAGTCTCTAGAAAAAAAACAAGGAAACAAACAACAACAACGTTTTGTTGTTTTTTCTAGAGACTGATGATGCTTTATTTTGTGGCGACATGTATTTCTCTCGAGTGAATATATTTGTTTCCAATCTTTTTTAGATTACAATTTCAAGCAGATGCGTGTTTGCTATTGCTTGTGTGTTTAGCTCAACTAATATACTTTTTTGAACGGCGAAGCGTTCAAGTTGCTTCGACATTAAGCCTGTCCTATAATATCGAATCGGAGCTAATACCCGATGCTATGTAGCAGTATCGATACCTGTCCGATACTAGGGTGTTATCGTTGCCGATCCGATAAAAGTTAATATAGGATTTTTAGCCGCAGCGATTCTACCCTGTGTGTGAGTTATTCTTAAAATGTATATTTAATCAATAATTGGTTAACATTTGAAGGTAGATCACTTTTAAAAAGCAAATTAGGCCTAAATAGCCTAGAAAAATTGCCTTTGGACGTTTCGCGTTCATTAATTTGCTCGAACACATAGGAAAGACGTCAAATGGTTTTGGGCGTGGATCGCTAGACTTTTGATAAAAATATCGGGCACCGGTATCAAAGTAAAACATCCATTATTATCGAACATCTCTAAATTGAACATATTTTTGCCTCAGCAAAGCCGTGCTAGATTTGGCAACCGAAACAAGTCGAGCGGGAAATGCAGTGAGAGATGACGTCACGACAGCCCGTGCTCCGGGGTCCATGAATAATTCCCGGCGGCTGTTGGGCGACACCAGCAGCGTGTATATGCGGACAGCGTTTTAAATCTAAGCGAAATCACTGAAACTGCTGCACTCTCGACAAAACCAAAACCGGGACTCGCCGAGCTCGGGCTATTTTTCCCGCAGGCGCATTAATATTTCAACCGGCTTCGTGCTTTGCGCCTGACAGCTAGACCCACTATATGGCCTTTTTCGCGTCTACCTTGATTGCTTGTTTAAAACATAGGAAGAATGGCCGCTTGACAGAGGCAGACGGGTGTCGCAGCGGCACGTTTTTGTCAGTCGACTGAACCCTTGTTATTAAACATTTATCAACAGGAGGGTGCTTGTAGCGGCCCAAACAGTGCCTGTGACAGAAACAGGCTTTTCTTCATATTTCGGGACACTGCGAAATGTAACAAATGCTGCCTAACCTTTTCGCAACACTAATCACTGTGTTGCCGAATCTTTAATCAAAAGTTAACACTGAAATCTCTGTTTCCAAAATTAACACTTGAACCTATGGAGTAGTTAATAAAATAATAATACTTTGGTTATTTTTTTGGTAATATTGAGATCTAAGCCTGTTCCGACATTTCTAGTAGGCTATCTATGTTCAAACTATAGTGATGCCCAACCGGGTTGTCGTTTCCAATTCTTAACTGTGCCGAAAGACATATAATTTACTTTATTTAGGTGAACTTTTTACTTTGTTGGTAAGCTACTAAAACAATTATGTTGTTATACGATAAGGGTGGAAAAATCAAGACATTTTTTTGCATTTTACACAGTTCATTGCCACGGGGAAAACCATTGCCCCCCGCAAACTCAATACATTAAATTGCTGCCTGAATCTGTTTAACGATAGGTTGTAAATTGTTTATGTTGTCGCCAAATATATTTTTGTTGCATTTAGCATTGCACATGTTCTATCAGTATTGTTTGCTGTCAATATTTCTTTTATTTAATTAATGATATTTCTTATTTTAGTTTTAACCTGAATTCCTTCTATACCTTATGAGTAGGGCGATTATTTTTTGACCTAAAAATGAGAAATTTTGACCTGAAAATTTGAAACTTTGACAAATTTTGACGTAAAAATATATTTTTTTGACAAAATTTTGTCCTATTAGAAATACATTGATTTAAACAACATATTGTTGTTTGCGGTACTGCATTAGTGTCTTGGCGTCGTCAATACTCTGGCTATTTTTAGAAAAATGTTGTGTCAACAGTTGAAATAGGCCTGCAACGTAAAAATAATTTTAAAAAATTAACAAAAATACATAGATATCGAAATAGGAAATGGGATAATTGCAAATCACAAGCGAAAAAAACAGCAAATACGGTTCGAAACATTTGTCCAAATCAGATATAAACAACTATAATGCAAAAACGAAGTTCTAGATGAGCCTAATGCGATAAAATATTCTGCAAGCTCCCGTTTACCAAATATTTCTCTAATGAAGACATAATACAGTTCAAATGTCGTTAAATTTTCTTGCTAATATTTTAACTAAACGATAGTTTCAAAACGCTGACTAGAGTTTTTTTTTCAATTTTGTAAACGATTTATGTGTATTTTTATCGATTTTGACTTGAGATAGTTTTGATAAATTTTGACCTAACTTGTAAATTTTGACAAAATTTGGACTTTTTTTGATATGTCGAAAAATAATCGCCCTATGAGTCAACTGACTCAATAACCATTTTGTGGTTCTTCGTTGATGCTTCTGTGTTCGCATTTTTATCGACAAATAATCAGTGATCAGTTATCAGACGTTGTCTCATTACAGCAAATCATTGATAAAGTAATACAAATAGTTTAAACGGATTTTTTCTGGTCTTAGTCCAAGCGCTTTCCATCCTGTGAAAAAAATTCGATATGTATAGGCCATTGCGTGGGAAATTCCAATAAAAACGCTGATGCGGTCGTTTTCAAGCTGTTTCCTTTAGCAATGAGTTTGGGATACAGCCTATCCGTCTTAGTGAAGCGATTTGATTTCATATATGCCGATTTTTTTATACATGAATTTTGTGACACGACTTAAAAAAATACGAAAATAAAATATCTAAATATTACAGGCTTTAGATGTAACCAGAATTTTCTACAAAAGTCATAAGATGAAGGTAATTAAATTATAATTACCTTGTAAAATAAATTCTGGTTTTTGTCCCAACTGATTGTGTGTGGTTATTTTATTTCTTTTGCTTGGTTATAACATGTTCATTGTTTACAGAATCGTTAGCCTTACGGTTGCAGCTGAAAGCTGTTATTCACCTAAATGCTAGGATTTCTGGACTTAATCTATCCAGGTGATTTAAGATCGTGGCAAGTCAGGTTCCATAGTGGATCGGTATCTGTGCGACACAAATTAACCCAATATTTCGGCCATACAACGTTGTTTGCGATACAACGTTGTAATTTTCACCGTGCATATTCGTTAGAAAAAGAATCTTATCAACCAAATGAAATCAGTTTCTGAATGTCGAAGTAAGTTTAGGCTTTATAACCCAAAAACAGTAGCTTGGTCGGGACTTCATCCATTTAACTTTACGATTGTATTTGTTATCTGGTGGGATGGTTGTACATTTTGCCCAAAAAATTTCCAGGTTTTAAATTAAACTAGACGAAGCATCGGACTAACCTCCCATAACAATCTATAGCGAAGAGACAACATCCGAAGGTCCTGAATTAAAACAAAGCGAGCACCGAAAATTGGCGCGCTGTTAACGGGTCCCTTTTAACGGTCGAAAATCGTTCTTCTGGTGGCCATAAAAACGCGGACAGGTGCCGTTTTTCCCGCTCCAATTTCGCCGCCAAGCGAAAGCCAAGCGAAAGAAAATCTTTCAGCTTCAATCTAAATCGTGGCCGGCACAGCTCCATCACTCAATTATTAATGTCGATTGGAGTGTTTTGACGACCAATCGGGATTCGTTCAAATAAAGGTGGTCGACAATTGTCCCCATTACAATCACGCGCTCAATCCGGCGGCATTGTGCGCCTATTTAAGCGCCCTTTTGCTTTTCAGGAGGTTAGAGGGGGCGGCGATGAAGAATTTATGAGCACTTTTGTGCGCCGGCGGCTAATTTCGGCCGCGCCGCTCTGGAATTACCGTTCTTTCGCGACGTCCATTCTTTCTTTGAACGGGCCCGAATTATCGTATCACGCGCAAAAAGCGTCAAAGAAAACGGGCACGCGAATGAAAATTACATGGCCACGACAACGCAGCAACCAGCACTTTCATAACGAGATAGATACGGCTTTGATGGCCTGAATAATTAATGCGCGCTCACGAGTCATTTTTTGCTTTTAATCGAGCCCGACCATTTGATATGGCCCCCATCCTTCACCCCCCCTGTAATTGGGTATAGACCCGTGCCGAATCTCGAAAAGCCAAGACCCACTCCCGTTATTATAATTATCACGCGAGGCGATTTCTCCCCGTGTAAGGCGTCACAGCATGTTTGGCGTTGTCGTGGCGATAACCGCTTTTGAAGTAAAAACAGACCATTGGGCAAAGAAGGTGCGACTTGACCAGTGTTGTAATGACTTAAGTTTAGTGCACTTAAGACACTGTTTTCAAATAACTTGACTTGACTTGAGTCATCTGCTGGGTAAAATGACCTGACTTGACTTAAGTCTTTTGGACAAATGACTTGACTTGACTTGGTTTTGGACATAAACGATGCTCTTCCCTCTGTAGAACCCCGACCTTGCACGCTGGTTTCTTCGCCAGCTGGGTATAAAAACATATCCCGCAAGAATTTTTTTTTTTGGTTCTCACGTTTAACGGACCATATATCGAATTCAATTTTTCCTGAATTTTTATGTACTGAAAACAAAACTTGCTTTAGTGATCGCCAAGGAAAGGAGCTGTTCTGTGACGCAATAATACAAGCCAGGGCCAAACGCTACGCAGTTCACAGCGAGCCATGCTCGGCCTACGATTTGGAGTTCTTTGAGAAGCTCTTCTATAGCATTTATATAACATTTAGGTGTCTCATTAGTTTTCCATATTAGGTTTATAAATAACTATTATCTTAAAAATTTATTTTAAAGTTGGTTGAAAGAGCTTTCTAATCAAACTGCATTTAGGTAGTTGTGCGTATAGAAACATCACCACGCCTGCAGTTCATTCTATACTGTAAAATTTGAAAACTTGCTTTAGTGATCGCCAAGTAAATGAGCTGTTCTGTGACGTTATAATACAACCCAGGACCAAACACTATACGCAGTTCACAGAACCATGCTCGGCCTGCGATTCGGAGTTCTTTGAGAAGCTCTTCTATAGTATTTATATAGCATTTAGGTGTCACGCTAGTATCACAACAACGTTGACAGTCGCTAAAACATGTTCCTATACTTCAGTCAAGAAAGATCATTATGCCAAACTTTGCTAGAACTCGTATCATCAAATTACTACTTTTATTCAGTTCATTTAACGGCTTTTGAAAGTTGTGAAGTGAACGCTTTTGCTTGCTATATTTATTCTTGGTTTATGCCACAGACAGGGGAAAATTTTCATGGTTAGAGCTAAGTGTGACAAGGCAGGTGATGAAGTATAATAAACATTTACTTTCGCCAACCCGACACTTGCTATAAAACCTAAAAAATTAAATTCCTGTGAAACAGAGCGTATATACCTCCGCAACAATTTTTGTTTACTTATATTTATTTTTTTGATTACTTCGTTACACAAATGCAGACATATAGTAATCGCAAATTAATCAAAGTGAGTAAATAAGTGAACTCATATACGTTTTTACCGTTGCGTATTTACCAGACGTTTGTCCAGAATCGATTTGTTTGTTGTGCTTTCTCAGATTGCTCAAACAACGGTCGGTTTTTAAGTGTAACAAGGTAAACCTTTTACTACTGTGTAAACTGTAAACAGTTATTTTGGCCAAGGACGTTATAGCTGCCAGCTAAATTTTTAAACAATATAACCTTGGAATCCAATATAAATATATCTCTATTTAAGACAAAATTGCAAACACAAAGTTTATTTTGTTTTTCCTAAAGTTTAGACGATGCCTAATTGTAAAATATTTATTCAATGGGTAAACTTAAATGCGTGGAAATATTTTGAGAAAACTCATTAGTTTTCCATATTAGGTTTATAAATAACTATTATCTTAAAAATTTATTTTAAAGTTGGTTGAAAGAGCTTTCTAATCAAACTGCATTTAGGTAGTTGTGCGTATAGAAACTTCACCGTGCCTGCAGTTCATTCTATACGGTAACATTTGAAAACTTGCTTTAGTGATCGCCAAGGAAATGAGCTGTTCTGTGACGTTATAATACAAGCCAGGGCCAAACGCTACGCAGTTCACAGAGCCATGCTCGGCCTACGATTCGGAGTTCTTTGAGAAGCTCTTCTATAGTATTTATATAACATTTAGGTGTCAAGCTAGTATCACAACAACGTTGACAGTCGCTAAAACATGTTCCTATACTTCAGTCAAGAAAGATCATTATGCCAAACTTTGCTAGAACTCGTATCATCAAATTACTACTTTTATTCAGTACTTTTAACGGCTTTTGAAAGTTGTGAAGTGAACGCTTTTGCTTGCTATATTTATTCTTGGTTTATGCCACACACAGGGGAAAATTTTCATGGTTAGAGCTAGGTGTGACAAGACAGATGATAAAGTATAATATACATTTACTTTCGCCAATCCGACACTTGCTATAAAACCTAAAACATTAAATTCCTGTGAAACAGGGCGTATATAGCTCCGCAACAGTTTTGTTTACTTCGTTACACAAATGCAGACACATAGTAATCACAAATTAATCAAAGTGAGTAAATAAGTGAACTCATATACGTTTTTACCGTTGCGTATTTACCAGACGTTTGTCCAGAATCGATTTGTTTGTTGTGCTTTCTCAGATTGCTCACACAACGGTCGGTTTTTAAGTGTAACAAGGTGAACGTTTTACTACTGTGTAAACTGTAAACAGTTATTTTGGCCAAGGACGTTATAGCTGCCAGCTAAATTTTTAAACTATATAACCTTGGAATCCAATATAAAAATATCTCTATTTAAGACAAAAATGCAAACACAAAGTTTATTTTGTTTTTTGCTGAAGTTTAGACGATGCCTAATTGTAAAATATTCATTCAATGGGTAAACTTATATGCGTGGAAATATTTTGAGAAAACTAATTAGTTTTTCATATTAGGTTTATAAATAACTATTATCTTAAAGTTGTGCTACCTAAAAAAAAAGAAACATCACCATGCATGCAGTTCATTCTACGGTCAAATTTAAATCCGTCAAAAAAGGTTATCCACTTTTGTGTCACAAATGGCGTTTTACCTTAACTTTAGAAGTAAACCGTTTTAGAATGAAAAATCACTTCCTTAGTATCAGTTAACAACAGCATGTTACCGCTAAAAATCGAATTTTGTATTATTTCGTTGGTTTTGTCTAAGGGTTAAAAAATAGCCACTTACTAAAATCTATATAAACACTAGACCCCCATCATCATTATAGTTTTAATAAAATCATAGATAGGAAGACTTAACGAACACTAAAATGTTGTTCTAATTTTGGGAGGTTGTGGTTGACTCTTCCTGAAACCCTAAGAACTGATGTTGCCCAGTTTTACTGCCGAACAACTTCTTATTAGACGGGATCTTATTTTGCCTCATATTATGTTTTATTGCGCTGAGCGGGAATATTTTTGTGCCTTTGCTAATGGATAAAGCGCTATTAGAAAATTACATATAAAAAAAAAGTAGATATATTATAAAAAGTAGAGTCGAACTCCGTTTTATCCCGTGTCTGGCTTTGACTTCTTAGCCCTGTATTTCACCAATCCTCGTATAACCAAAGTAATGTAGATATTATAATCCACAAGTGTGTCCTACAACTCACCCACCCACATAACGTAAGGTTAAATCTTCCACCTTATGCTATTTAACCTTTACGGGTTATAGAGTGCGGCCTTATCGGTTACCAACTTGCTACAAGTTGGAGCTCGTCGGGTTGCCTCAAGTAGCATAGATCCATTTTTGGTAAAGCGCATTTTCGGCTCAGTCTTTGCAATACGGACAAAGCTTGAGTGTCTCTATCGAAAAAATTGAAAAAAAAAAGTTTTTTCTAGCTTTATTGGGATAAAAGAGATTTATTACTGCGCTTCACATGCTTGATTCGGTGGTTTCTATGTTTGAATATAGCTGTGGGATCAATAACACCTCAAATGTTCAACCGTCGAATCACAGAGATACAATTACTTCTTGAGTGGTACCACCAAAGCATATAAACTCAAAGGATAATGTTTGCTCGTTAAGCATAGTCCTGTAAAGCACAATATTAGCAACTTTGACCAGTTGAAATAAACGGACATCTAATCCAGATTTTCGAAAAAAATGAAGCTATACATTTAGGTCGCACAACTTTAGGATTACTATTTATTAATCACCCCTTAGTATTTGCAGACCCATGTTCTATTTAGGTATAACACTATAAAAACAAAGGCCTGTACTCTCACATTAAAACTCATTTAAAATACTAAAAGGATCTTTGGCACAATTGTAGCGACAAATTCGTTTTTCAGGGTCTTTGAACGCAGGAATTTAGAGAAAAAAATGCACAAAAACGTAAAAAAAAACTTTTGAAAGAGAGTCTGTTTTCTAAACTATCATTGAAACTATAGCCAAGAATGAACAGCTGAAGATGTTTATCTTAAGAGAGGGTTAAGGAAGTGTGCTTAAAAGAGGAACGATTGGCTTTAAAGTGGCCGTTAGAACCAGCGTTTGCCACGTTCACCAGTTTATCAGTAAAAACCGCAGGTCTGCTGTCAAAGAAAGCTCCGGGTTTGCAAACGCCAATAAATGCGGCATGTGCCTTGGTTCGCACGCGCCGGCCAAGCGGCGTACGCAAACAGCTTAATCAGAGTTTAATCGCGAGCGCGTGCCAAATTTATCCCAGATTACACGCTAGAACGTTGTTGGCGGAAAAGAGATGACGCGGCCTATAGGGAGCTGTACAGGTTCGCTGTTTGCCAAAGCGCGTCGGGAAATCGTACCGGGAAAGCTGCCACCTGCCCTAGGTTTGTTCTCCAGACGATAAAAAAAATCAACAGAGTGCTCCTCTGTAAGTTGAATACCCGGCCCGCCAAGGCCGTGGCCCTTGCACATAGCGGCGGGCTTGAATATGTAGGCCTAATTACCATTTAACGTTGTAGGCCTTTAAATTTGTTGCTGACAAAGCATGAAAGAACGCAAGCGCATAAACCCAAAAAAGTATTTCCAATTAATGTTTGGAAGGATTGTTAAACACACTGACAAACCCATGATACACATGTCGGCAAACAGTGCCTTGCAATTAAGGATTTTAGCCACCAATTCTGTGTTACTTGTTTTGTATTGTATTTTTACCACGTGACCGTATTGAAAAAGAATAAAGAGATATTCGTAACATTGACAAAATGTCACCTAGTTTTTCATGGGATTCAACATTCTTACTAACTATTTTCATGGGATTCAACATTTCTTTTTTAAAACAAAATGGCAAATGTCTGATCGGCTTTAGGCTATACCCGAGGCACACACGAATGCTTGCCACATTTGGGCGTTGAACCACTTTCCCAAAACGTGTGCTTATATTTATAAAATTTGCTGAATATTTTACACGATTTGTGTATATTGAGTGACAAGCTTGAATTGCCCTTATACGTTGTACTTCTCTGCTGTGTGTTGATTGACAGCCAAAGCTTTACATAAACTTTAGTATTGATTTATTTTTCAAATGCCAGGGCGCAAAATAGGTGTATAAGCCAGCTTGTTTTTGGATTACATGAATCAAGAACCTAAATATCTTTTTTTCGCATTTTAAAAGTTTTTGTAACTTCGAAGTACAAAATTGAAAATAATCGAAGCGCCTTTAAAACCGTTGAATTAGAATGAAGACTCCGCGTGGCAGCACAAAATCTTGCGTTATATAACAGTGCGGCATGTACCAGTTTGAACGGGTGTTTAAAGACAAAATTTCAAAGACAAAAGCACGGGCGATAATCGAGTGTTGTAAAGACTTGACTTACGTGCGCCTTAGTTACTGTTTTTAAATGCCTTGACTTGACTGAAGTCTGCTGGAAAAATATTTTACTTGACTTAAATCATTTATAGACAAATGACTTGGGAGGAAGAGAAGTGTTTTCATGGAGAATTTTTTATAGCTCAAGTTATTTGACAAATGACTTGACTGGGACGGTCATTTCAAAATAACATGTTTACAACACTGCGAAAATCCTTGTCGATCAACGGTAACGTTCCGCTTTTTTTTAAAGTAACTCGACCGTCGCCAAATCAGTGCGGCGCCACGATCCCAACCACACAAACAACAGCAGCAGCAAAAGGCAGAAATGCGAGAACAAATACCTTGCCGCCGTTCGCCTTTTCGATACAGCGATGGGCGGAGAAAAAAGGCGAAAAGAAAGAATTACAGAAGCCACTGCATTGGCGCAAACGCGCTGGCAACGCACGATGGGTATTGTTTGCTAGATTGTTCCCAGCATCCCACCCAAAACGTCGGCGTGTCTGGTTTCGCTGCCACCCAGGCGGGTTACGTCACAAGGTCACAGGCTGTCAAGTGGTCGACGGGAAAGTGAGGCCGCGCCATGCGTGATTTCGGAGCCAATTACCCCCTGGTTCCCCGCTTGGCCCTTTGCTCATATATAGTGGCAGCGGCTAGTGATCGACTCGCGTTACAACGACGATAAAGTTTCCATTCTTATTCGCCATATAGCGTTGTACTTAGCGCGCCTGGGCGGCATCGCTGTGCAAACACCAGGCAGCAAAACGCGCAATTTTTGTATTCTTTGCCCTCGTCGCGGTCACCCAGGCCATCCCCCCTGGTCCCCACTAACCCACAGGACCCCCTGTCGTCGAGTCGAAACACTTTTCAATCTGTGCACCCCGCGCCACGCTCTAACGCACCATTTGAACGCACTTATACCTTATGACGCGCGGGCAAAAGGGTTATGGGAAGAACGGGGAAAGGCGCATTTATTTGTTCAAGCAGACGCGACACACAGTGCGGCACTGTACATTTTGCCTGGCGCAGCACGTAATAATACAAAGGACATTTGATGGGGCCGGGTATTTTTAACTTGCGACCCGGCTGCTGCAAGAACAACGAACACGTTTGAAAATGTCCGATAACATCAGAATGGAGCCGATACACGATGCCAAGTGGTAGAGTATCGGTACTTTGCCGATGCCGATACCAAATTATTCACAGTATTTGTGTCATGTTTTCGACCTGACTGTGAATTTTTTTACTTAAATGATATTTTTAGGAAACCGCATGCAACAACATAAGTTTTTAAGATTTAACATAATTTTCCAGCTAAACACTTTAGAAAACTGTACACGTTTGCAACATTCGTTGCGACCACATAAGTGAAGTCATTTTTTATCGGCAGTATGCTTTCGCCTAAATTATCGGGTATCTGTTTCGGCATAAAGCACGAAGTATCAGACGCCCATACGCCTTCTCGCATAAGCCCTGCTCGACAAAGCCTCTCGGCTTTAGACTTGTCGCGCCGCTGCTGCTTGTAATTCGACCGGGTCGCCAAGCCTCAAGCTTCGGTCGCCGGCCGCGCATTCCGCTATAGATTTTCCTCGCTTCTCCGTATTGACTTAACGTGATACCCTTCGACGACAGATCGCCTGGCTGCCATATGCCCGACGCCTAATCGGCCCGTTTCGCGATTTCGAATTAACAAATTTCCGCCGACCCTTGTTTCAATTCGATTTCGCGACCGCGCCCCTTAAGAGCCTAATTGATAAAATGCGCCGCCTTCGCCGGTTTAATCAAATCGCGATGCGTAGTTTGTTTGTTATTCATATTGCGAACAGATAAGCGGCGGAATTGTAACGGAAACAAGGTGGCAATTATGATTAACTCGGTATTTGTCAACACAAAAATCGACAGGTAATATTGAGTCGCTTGCCGTCGCTGCACTTTAACCAATGATTCGTTTTGAAATCCAAGCGGACAAATCTCCATCTGCGCTGTTTTAAGGGTGAAGATGTTTTTCATTTGTTCTTGTTTCATGTGTTATGAAATCGTGGTCCATGGTTTAGCAACAATGTAGAGCGGACAAAATTTGGGAGGATCATGCAACTTTGCCTAACGTCAAGTTACGTTAGCCCGCTTACTGAAATTCAATAATATTAACCGACACTTTTGGGGTTACAATGTATTTGTTAGATGTTGAAAGGTGTCGTATCATGTCGCATGAAATCTTGATTATATCATTCTGTTATTCTCTAAAAATATGATTTCAAAAGAAATAAAACATATAAGCCTATGCATAAAAGTATGGATTTACCTTGGAAAACATGAAAGGCATGAAGTTTTCCCGTATTGGCATGCAACACGATCAATTCATGCCAACTTGTATAAAAATATATGGGGAAGCTTGAAAATCCCTGGACTCGATGTGTAAAACCGTAAAATTAACAAAATATCAGTTTCGCTTTTTATCAAGATATATATATAGCCTATATATTGTATAAGCCTACTGTAAATTAACATTTAACTAGCCTATACCTGTCGAGATATATTAACTAAGTAGGTTAGTATTTAAAACGTGCTAAAACATTGGTCGCTGATCGGTGCAGGCTATAAAGAGAGCAGTAAGAGGCCTTGTCAAACTTTTGACGTCGCGCCTTTTCAGAAAGATGATTTATGCTAAAACCTATCGAGAGACAAATGAATGGGGCCCGTTAAAGTACCAAGAGGTCAAAACACCAAGTAGTAAAGAAATATCTGCTGCAATATGCGATTCAACAACAAACCACAACAGATAGAATAGGGTTTGTCCTATTTTTCGCGCACAAGACGATCATCTTATGCGCCTCAAGAAAACGAATTCCCCAAACGGCTACTTTACTTAGCCTATATAAAAGTCAATCATATTTTTCCTGCAACAAAAAATTGCAATTTTGGATAATGGCAAGAAAATAAAATCGAAAAAAAGGGCAACGGAAATGGCTGTCAGTCTAACTAAAATCCAAAAAGGACTGAGAGTTCACTTAAAAAGTTCATAACGTTACGGACTTATGGACAGTGGTGGGATTCAGCCGGTTCGCACCGGTTCTATAGAACCGTCCCACGAAATTGTATGAGATCAGCGAGCCGCTTGACAGCATTACTGGTTACTGTCAATGGACTTTTACATCTCTTCTGATTTTGTTGAGATCCAAGTAGCTCACTGCTCACGTGTTTTTCTTCATAATGTGCAACGGACAAGTTCTCACGTACCAGTCATCCATTGTGATTGTTTTAATAATTGTAGTAATTTTATTTTTGTGAATTTTTTATGAAAATTGATTTGTTGTGTTATACAACTAGTCATGAGAAGACGACAGCTGCTTTTTAGTGTGGCTGTTGGTAGTAATGGGACTTAGCCGGTTCGCAGTTTGCAACATTCGCTGGAACCTGGGGTTGCATCCTGTTCTTGCAAGTACTTTAATTATTTTAAAATATGACTTTTTGTCACAGAACCTGTTGAAAAATGGGACTTTGGTGATAGAACCGGCTTACAAAAAATTCAAATCCCACCACTGCTTATGGACTGTTTTTTCCAGGACATAGTTGTTGGCCCGTTTGCTGAAGGGTTTGGGATCAGCAATCGGCTCGCGTGCGACTTTTAGTGGTGAAATATTTCAGCATGGCACTTGCAAATGCGACCCGCCTTTGCTTTTGTAGTGCTGTTGTAAGGCTTCAAATGCGCAAAAGGTAACAATTTGAGTCTTTTTTGTTCTTGTAAAAATTTTTTCTAATTATTAGCGGTTGAAAGGGACGCTTACCATCCCTTGTTATTCTTTTCAGTATATCACTTGTTATATTATATTTCTTGAAATTGAGACAATTTTTAACTTGAATGTTTAAAACTGCTTATCTTTATAGGTAGGCCTATGATATTTTTAACATTGTTTTTATAGTGATCGATGTATTCCAACGAAAATCCTTAACTATGAGTATTTTGCGTTCCTCTTTTTAACGCATGGTAACACTGAATTGCTTTGGCTAATGGTCAGAAGGTGTTTGACAAAAACGGTTGCCGATTGTTCTAGTTTTTATTCATGTCGTTTGTTTCGTAGTGAAAAAAATCAACATAAAAGGCATAAGTTACGTCGCAGCACCAAGCCTCTGTGAAATATTATTCAACCGTGACTTCAGTTTTATTTGATTTTAGGGTTGATATTTTCAAATTACCTAAAAATAAATTAAACCAAATAAAATTTTGACCATTAGACCAAAAGTCGGTTGTAGAACTCTTTTATTGTATGAAATCACCTCCTAAAATAACGCCATCAAATATTTTCGTTATGGTTGAATGGGCGAAAATTCAAGACGATTACGTTGCCTACCGTTAACAACCGCTGAAGTTTAAAATTTGAGCAGATTTGTTTACATATTTCATCGCGTTGCGGTAATGTAATGTCGTTTAGCGAAAACTGATCAACGGGATCTGTTTGGCATTAACGAGGTCTGCTCCGAACACTATTTGCTGCTGTTTTTGCAATCAACGTGGTTATAGAGTAAATATTTTGAAGATTCAAGCAAATATGTCGGAATCATCGTTTGATACCAGCGCCGCTATGACTGCAGCTTCCATGACCAGTGGATTGTCGCTGGGCCAGTGCATTAAACAAAGTGCAGAAGAGGTAAGCTGTATTTTTTTAATATGTTAAAACTATTTGTTGTACTATTATATACTATTTGTTGGCGCTCTTTCACTATTGTACGTGAAAAGTTATGCAAAAAAAAAATAATAATACCGCATACCACAACGCAAATTGTTTTGGTTAGGGTGCGGGTTAGCGTTTGGGTGAGGGTGGGTCAAGTAATATTATGTTTATTATTAATAATAACTTGATCCACCCTCACCCAAACGCTAACCCTCACCCTAACCCAAACAATATGCGTTGTGGTATGCGGTATGTGAAGAAAAAATTTTTTTTATTAATTTTTACGTACAATAGTGAAAGAGCGCCTATTTGTTGACTAGACAGTTTAATTGATATTTAACACCAAAAATTGGGTAATTTAAAAAGTTCACTAAGCATACTTTTTTTTTCTAACTTTGTGTACTTAAGTTTATAATATGTGTGTATAGGGCAGAATGGTGTAACTTTTAAAAGTAAACTGTTTCACCACACTTCTATCATTTTATTTCATCATGGCCCAGTCTGCATTTCAAGCCCTGATATCAGGTGTACCGTACAGCACCAATTTTTGAGGTGTTCAATTATGTTTTTGCCCACCTGAGATTGAAAATCATACCGGGCTTTGCGAAATAGCCATGGAACAATATTGGAGTCAAGAATAAAGTACTAGTGCTATACTAAAACACCCTTCAATTCTAATAAAGAATGCTATTAACTTAGCCAAAGCCCTGCTTGTCAATGTTTTACTCATAAAATGATATTTTTGCACTATTGGTGAAAGAAGTTATTAAAAGAATGAGGTCCATTAACTGGCTAACAAAGTAAATTTTAATGGATTGAATTATATCAATAATGCAAAATTAGCTATTTAAAATCTAATTTAATAAAATACCCTACCGAACCCAAACACTAAACCAAAACGCCAAAATAATGTTGAATCACTAACCCCTATAGAACCTATGGCAAGTGTACCCACTAATTTGGTTTAACACACTAAGCATGCACCCAAAAAAAATACCGTGCTACCTCGAGATCTCTGTGAGATCTGCCATACTTTCCAGATTTATTCACTAATGCTGATTAATGTTTGACTTGGCAAAAAAAAACACAATTTTTTTTTTTAATTTACACATTAGGTCAAAAAGTGTCATAACTATTTCAAGGCCAAAGCATTTAAATACCAAATCGACACAAATCGTTTACATAGTTGACAATAACTGTAGAGAGCTTTTTATTATTGTTATTCAGTTTAAAATTTTAGTATATTTAGTTCTGAATTATATCCATCAACAATTTAACCCTTATTATATCTTCATCAGAGCTAAGCTAGCAGAATTCACTATGCATGCCTGGTTTATCGCATAAGGTTAACTGATTTCTGTTCCACCTGTTGTCAAAATACGAAATACATGGGACTTATGACGTCAAGACAGTAAAGCAGTATATTATTCATAGAACAATTCGTTTTTAAATTAATGTATTCTTAAAAGGCCAACATATTTTGATAAAAAACTATTTTTGGTTGATTGCCATACTATTTACTAATAGGTGTCTGCCTACTCCAGTAGTGCTCTCTAATATGTTAAATGCTTGAGATAGATTTATATAACAATTTGCCGGTATTAGGCCAGTTTACCTATAATATTACCTATATAGTTTACCTATAGTATGCTAATTTTTTATTTTATTTTATTTTTATGCCTGATAGCAATATTTATTTACCTATATAGTATAGACCAGCACTTCTCAACTGGTGCGCCGTGAGCAAACAGAAGAAAAATTAATATGTTTAACATATATATATATTTTACTTTCCCATTAAGCTTAGCTCATTGATTTCACACTACTTCCAACGTAGAAAACGTGATAAGACCTACAAAGTAGCAATATCTTAATTAGATAATCTATAATACCATAGTATCAAGACCACCGACATAATAACGCCCAATTTGCAGTAATCACAACAGAATAAGATCTAAAATAGTCTAGATAAGGCCAAACATGTCAAAATAAGTCCCAATTAATCTCAGTAAGACTTTAATCGACAAAATAATGCTAAGACTGGAGGGAAAGGGTATGGGATGTTTAGGGGCCACTTGTCTGGCATTGGCCGTTTATTGTCGCCATTTGGGCGCCCCTATTTTGGCCCCGCATTTTTTGCCCCTGTTTTGGCTTCAATTGGGGTAGGGTTGAAATTATCAGGGAAGTTAGTGATAGTTATGGGTGGGGTATTGGGTTAGATAAAAGGTTGTATAGGCCTTATTTTTGCCATTTAGGTCCGATTCTGATTTTGTCATTGTTACGACTAGGGTTTTTTTTAAGGTTTGGTTTGGGTGACCGCTAAGTAGTTTTAAGAGACCGAAGTGTTTCATTTAAATACCAAAATATTGCAAGTCCAAAATTTAGGAAACCGCTGGAGAAATTTTGGGGACCGTTTTGGTCCCCCAAACTGATTACGACTATTAGGTTTTAGTCCTATTTATGCCTTATTCCTAACTTATTTTGTTCCGAAGTTGATGTTGTTCCAATTTTGGTCTCAAGGCTGGAGATCCTTTAAAGATTTGCAATTATAAAGCCTATATAATGAAAATTGACACCAATTTAAAACAAATACCGCTACACCTCAAAAATTTCGCGCTCGCTCTGCTTGCAAGGTGTGCCGCCAGGTTTTCATATGTCTCTAGGTGAGCCCAAGTAAAAAAGGTTGAGAAACACTGGTATAGATCGATATTCTGATCTAACAGATATCTCAGATCAGTAATTTTAATTAATATTTTGCTTTAAAAACGAACACATTTGCTATTTTTTGAACTTACAAGTGATTTGTATTTTGATGTTATTTGCATTGCTGACTGAATTAACATATTGTTTAGTGTACAGTGTTCAGCATCATGCAAATTAAATAATGAAATATATACACACAAAAAAATTGTATTCTTTAATAGGTAGATAAACTGAATGGTATTTGCATTGTATTTTAACATAGTTTATAATATTATCAAATTTACCATATCCAATGTATAAAAAAATCGCTATCGCCTATCTGGTATCGGTTGGCATAAGCAAAAAAATTTGGAAGCATTATGGGCCTAGAAGTAATCAGTTAATCTCTAATAAATGCCATGTTTTAGTCACAGGGCAGTCAATGGTATCAGTTGCAACCAACCTTTGAAAAGGAGTGGCATACTCTTCAAGGAGAACCATCTTCACAAGTAAAATGCTGCTTGTTTAACAATTTTTTTGCTAGATTTATTTGTTATAAACAGCCAATTTGTAAGGAACTTGTCCACAACTGCATTGTCTCGTGTATTATCTCAAGATTTAACTGAATATATAAGCCAGAAAAATTATAGAAACTGGTCTTTCAGTGTCGGCATATTTTTTTTCATTGTTTTCCATTTCTTATTTCCAGGTTACCCTTTTAGAACAGATAAGTGAGGTCCCTTTGCAAGATGTTTCTATAGATGCCGATGAATCTCTGACAAATGGTAAAAACAAATCAAAATTTATATATCCTTTAAAATTGCATATGTACTTTTTTAATGTGATTTTTCTGAAATGTTTAAATTGCAAAAATATTGTTTTCTTTATTTTTTAGAATCATTAAATCCTGTGATGAAGCTTCTCCAACACCCATCTGCAGACCACAAGGATACTAGAGGTAGTAAATTTATTGTAGCTAAGTAATAAATTATTTCAACCTTTTAGTTTCTTTTTTTAAACCAGTGCTATTCACGCAGGTATGCTGTATAACTGGATCAAACAACTATGTTTTGACTATAAACCTGAGACGACAAAATCCTAGTCGTAACAAAATCTTTTTTTAGATATAAAACCAAATACCTCTAGCAAATACCCAATTATCATTTGATGAGCAATCTGTTGTATTCTGTTTATAAGAAATGAATTGTTTGGTTTTAACAAAATAAGTTAAAAAGTACTACCTTAAAACTTTCTAGTAGACTAAGAAGGCAAAGAATATTTCATTTATCCCAAAAATACAGTGATTAATATTTTAATAACTGAAATGTTAGTGGGATGCATAACCAAGTTAAATTTTAGTGAAATTACTATTTCAAAGTAATTTTTGATAAAAATTGATTAAGTAAAGTAATCAAAATTTTACATACGGTCATGAAGCATGAAGTTATCTGGCCTGCAACCGCCATGTTTTATCTAGTTAACTGAGCAATTATGAAAAAAAAATTGTTGCCAAAAATATTTATTCTGTATTAATATAGCAATTTAATCCAAGCTTGAGTTTTTTGAATATATTATTTAATGTCTATAAAGATATACTAATTTAAAAATTCAGATCAGAAGCATTCCAATGAGCACCTGTCCAATGTACTGGAGAAAGATGACTCGTTGGCACAGAGAGTTAAAACTTTGCTTGAAGACGAACTGGATGCGACCAACAGCGAGAAAAACAAACCAGACTCACAACTTTATGTGCAAATTCCAAAATCATCAGCCAAGTCCAACACCACCAGCAGCTACCTTGAAAAACAAGCAGAAATTTTCCCAGAAAGAGAATTTCCAGATGTGAATTTAAGCTCACGTGATTTTAACCAGGGCAACCAGTTTTCCCCGCTTGGCAGCTTGTACTTTAAAGAACCCCAGACCCCTTCTTATCAACAACAGGTTCCTGAAATGCTTCGAGAGAGCCTTAATGCTCCCGCGACTGACATCGATAATCTCATCAGCCGTCTGTCCAGGCCCAGTGACCCCTTTGGCAGTTTAAACACGTCGAAAAGCACAGAGTATGGCGATCTGCCCGACGCCGTTGATATTCCGCCGGACATAATAAAGCGACTCAATAACATGAGAATGATCGATCAAGGATTTCCACAGGCTAAAGAGGCCTGGTCCCCAAGCGCAGAGATAAGTGAAAGGGGTGAGAAACCAAACACAGATGCACCCCCGAATTCAAGAATTGGCGCTTTAGTTTCGCAAGAAAACGCAGCCAATAGCGGCACCGCACCGATTTCCGGCGACGTTAAGTACCACCTTGGTTCCAACCCCACGACGCCGCAGCTCCCCATCGAGATTGAGAATCTTCAACAGCTGCAGAGCTACATGGAAAAGAAAACTGGGGTGCCTTCCATTTCACCGCTGGTTGCCGGCATGGAACTGCAGCAAACCGGAAATGTGACGGGGATATCTCCCCTTGTAACTTACAGCACCCCATCTGTAACACTTCCTCAAGGCTTAAATGAGGTCGGGAGATTCGCGACAGCCACGACTTACAGTATTACACCGCCCACGCTGGCAGTTACAAGAGACGAAGCAGGCCCTAATTCTGCTGTCTCGTTGTACGGCCAGCAAACACCACAGGAAGCGGACAACTTCAAGCGAATTGAGCCGGAAGGTATGAGTCCGCCCGTTGTGAGCTCGACGGTCACCCTGCTCACACCAGCTGAAAGAAACCTTCAGGCATCCTCGGGTAAACCAAACTCAACCGCTCGCATTGGCCCCAAAGACGAGCAAGAAGAAGCAGCATGGCTTGCAAACGTGCACAACACCCCACCGCCGCCAAATCCAACAGAAGATATCCACATCGTTGAGGAAGAACAAAGCCTAGCCGATGAGTCGATTCTGGCAAGAATAAAAAACGTGCTTTCCGAATCGATGTCGCGCCAGCACTTGGGTGGAACATCCATGGGCATGCCGTCAACAGATCACGGAAGGTCGGAAGTCAGCTTTGCCAGTAGCATCGACTCGTTGGCAGTTCAGGTTAAGGCTCTCTTGCAGGAAGAGGCTCAACAGGGAAACGAGAACGACGAAGACACCCAACAGGCCAATCTCAGTGAAGTGATTGAGAATTTCGAACAGACCGATCTGTGGCGATACGTCTGTCAGTTTCTTCCCTCTGATGGAAATGGCGATGTCAGTGCAGCGCCTGCGCCTCCATCCGCAAAATCTGACAGCTCTCCGACCCTTAACGAAAGCATTTCGGACGTGACTATGAATAAAATACTGGAAAAGATTCGTGAAGAGTTCAACAAAGAAAAAGAAGCGGCTAAAAGTGCAGAGCCCCTACCAATGCCAAAGCTGTCACAAGACTACAAACCAAAGCAACCTGTGCCTAATCACTCAAAGCGCCCAATGGATTCAACTTTAGCAAATTCAAAGTGGAATCAACCTGTAGAAATTCAAAGCAAGGAGATTTCAAATCTAAATCAACGGGTTGCACCCACTACCCACGAAACAAGGCGTGATGAATATGTTCCACCAAAGGCACAGAAAGAATTCGACAGAACACCAGCACCATTGTACAGAGGGGAGCCACTTCTTGAAAGAAAAAGGCAACAGTCTGAAGAGTTTGTCAAGCCTGCGCCCATTTCTTCTGGGACAAATACTACAGTGGAACAGGAGACCCAATTCAAACAGCCCCTTCCCGTATCATCACCTTTAAAATGGGGCGGCGAAAGTATTCCTGGCATTCCCGACTTTTCGCAGAGTGTATTTTCTCCACGAGAAAGTGACACAGTGTCTTCTTCCACGCCTAGAATGCAGGTAAGTTTTAAGGATTTGTGAAATATTAAGTTACCCGATATTCTATCGTAATCCAGGATAATTCGACAAAGATATGCCATTGTGGGCCATAGAATAGTAAAATTTATTCAGTTTATCCCACATAGTAAAATAAACAAGCGGGTGCCTTAGGAAATCCTTTGAAATTCTTTTATACCCGATTTTTTTCCCGTCTAATCGGGATTATCATATAAGCAATGCAAGGATAGAAAAGTTTAGCCTGCGGTGAGGTTTGAACTCATGACCTTCAAACCGTGACCGTCGCTCTACCGACTGTGCTACACAGGATTAGTGGAAGCTGCTGGTCGAGAAACAACCATAGCATCGTTACCCACTGGATTCTGTTCGTACATACAATCGCAATCGACGGTATCCAACATTATTACATTCTAGTGGTGTATTTAATTTTTAATTGGCAACAGACAAAATTTAATAATTGGCAAAAATGAACGAGTAAAATATAAGATCATTTCAGGAAAAAAACAACACCAAATAATTAAGAACCGCAGTTCTAACAAAAGTGTCATATAAAAAATGTACTTTTGAACACGCCTTTGTATTTCTTTTTGCGTCGTTGAAAGTATTTAGATGTAAAACGTTTTCTTTTATATTTTTAAAGGTTCCTGCGTTTGACCCTGCAATGACACCGGTTGTCAAACCTAACACTGACAGTCAACCACGGGATAAGGACAAAACACCTTCAACATATGGTCGTTGTAAGTGTGATTACTATCTATTATTGGTTGGTTGTTGTTGTTGTTGTTGTTGTTGTTTCGGTTGAGCCAAGATTTTCCAGTATTCCGGGCTAGATTTTGGGGCAGATGTTGGCCAGCCAGTATTGTTGATGCTAGCTTTAATTTTTTTTAATCAGTTTTGTTTTGTTTGCAGTAAATCTTGCCTGGGAACAAGACGCATTGCAGGTTTGTTACAAACTCGTTTTTTCATTTGTAGATTTATATATTTTTTTAATACATTTGCAAGCAAATTCAAACTTTTACAATATTCAAATGCATTCTAATGAATGTTTAATTATCATATTTTAATTTATTATAGGACCAAGATGACATCAGAATCTCTTCATTTCGAACAGAAGATTCAGAGACGGCGTCAAAACATTCCACCAAAAGGTCCGTTGTTCAAAGTACAATAATTTGTTTTCTGTCCTAAGGTGGATTCGGATCATTTCCTTTTTTTATTTTTGACAAATTTGCAACCGAACAAATTTTTCAATGGTTAGATCAAGACCAGCCCCTGAAAATCCACCGGAAAAAACAAAGGCAGAGAAAGAACAAGAAAGTTTGACTCCACGGGATGTGAGAATGTCTTCACAAGGTATTAACTTAACTTATGTCTTATTTTTTAATTAAATAATTTGTTTTTAAAACTTAAACACAACGCAATGTAGAATTTAAACATCGATATACTATTAACAGATAAAATATAGCGATTGGCGTTCTGTGGCAATTATTAGTAAAACTGAAAGGCTGATAAAACTACAAAGAAATATGCTTTGTTTGTTACTAATTATTGTACAGTGTCTATTTTAAATGTTTTGTGATTTTTTTCTTGGAGATTTTCAACCAGCAACTTTGCATCCTTTGAACCAGTCATCAGCTGCTGTTTTGTGGGACAATGCCAGATCGGGATCGAAAAGTGGTCAGTTATATTAATTCTTGTTTTATAGATTAACAGCTATACATTTATGCAACTAAACCAAACTCTTACCTCATTGTTACCTCTTTGTTGTTCGTACATTTTTGGCAAATGCACATTGTATATAGAAATGAAGCTTAGTACCGAAATATCAGACTATGTTTTGATTTGCTCGTTTTTCTTAATACACGATTTTTTAAGATTTTTATGCACACTTCACCCGATCCGTTAGAAATCAGTGCATTTCTAAGCAAAAAGGTCTACGACAATCAGGGCATCCAATGGCAGAAAAGTCTAGACTTTTAGACCTTGAGGTCCTGGCAATGCACTGATTTGGACCTTTAGGTAAACTCCCGGCGAAGATAAATTAAAAATATTCATTAAAAGTTCAGAAAAGATAACAAAAAATATGAGATAAGATTAATAACACTTGACCCACCTAAACCCTAACGCTAACCCGAATCCTAACCCAAATAATGTGCGTTATTTTAATAATTCTTTAAATGCTGGGGAAAAAAGCCCAAACTCGGATGGTTTCTCGTCCATTGCATTTAAGATTATTACGTCACAAAATGAGGTATTGGGGCCTGAAGCGTTATAATTATTAAATTATCGCACATTATTTGGGTTAGGGCGCTGGTTAGCGTTTGGGTTTGGTTGGGTCAAGTATTGTTAAACTTAATCTTCTTATGCACATTTGTTAATGCAAATTAGTGCATTGTCCAAGACCTCAAAGTCTAAAAGTCGGACTTTTTGATCCTTTGAATGCACTGATTGTCGCAGACCTTTTTGCTTAGAACTGCACTGATTTCTGACGCATGGGGTGCACACTTGATAAACTTTCTAAAAAAATGTAAAAAAGAGAAAAATGTAGCTTTTCTTGTGGTTGTTATCAAGCTTCTATATATGTAGTTTATAAATGGCTCTAATCTTCATTACTTTTCGTGTTTCAATTTTAGCTTCAAGTGCATTAAGCGGTCAATATGTTTCGTCGCCTTCTGCCGGTGTTCCAACCAGGAATGTCTACAGAAGCTTAAATTCACGAAATTCAGAATCTCAGAAAAACTCATCTCTTGGTTAGTAGACTTTTTTTTATCGCATTTTATCTTTTGATTCTATAATCGTTTCTTTAAATAATACTACAAAAATGTAACGCACATCATGTAAATATTTTTTAATCTTCGATTTCGACATTAGTGTACTGTTAATTGTGAAAAGGTTTGTTTAAACTAAAGGGTTTAAATTGCTTGGTGCGAAAGTAGTTATTCAATCTTTAAAGCACGAAACGATGTTTTACAGCTAAACGGTCTTATAGTGTTTTAAACGTTATTATCAGCACACCTGCAAAATAAAATGTTTGACGCAATTATCCTTAATATTAGACGCACTTAAAAGTTAGAGTATTTTTGCTCATTTTAGGGTATTTTTAAGTGAAGTCTGATCAAAAATTACTGATTTTAAAATATTCTCTGAGATTTACGAGATTTTTTTTATTGCAATAATATTAACATATTTAGGAATTTTGTAAAATTGAGTCTGCTTTAATTTATTCACCAAGATTTTAATTTTTTGTATTGATATATTAATGAACTTTTATGTAAACACTTTTTTAACAGAAAAGCCTCCCAGTAAGTCAGGCAACAGAACAAGAGAAGAAGTTTCCAGCGAGAGAAAAACTTCCCCGCATCGGCGCCGCAAAGAAAATCGCCGTCTTTCGGGAGAAGTTTCTAGAACAAGCGAAGGGTCTTCGAGAATTCCAAGGCGGGTTCCATCGCGGTCACCTGCAAAAACCGAACGAGCAAGACAAACGTGGCCAGCGCCGAAAGCAACATCTCCTCCAAAGAAGTCAATCCTTGCCGAGCGGGTACCGGTGCGTGATTGGCTCTCGTCGCCGCAGCATAAAAGCCTTAAGAGCAACGAGCGGCGGCTGCCGACTTTTGATGAGCTAATGCGGGAAGAAAAGTCAAGCGCTCCACAACCGATCGAAGATTTTAGGATCCAAGATGAACCCACAAGAGAAATTTCGCAACACGCGAGTAAAAAATCAGCACAACAAAGCTACTTGTCCGACGATCCTGTCAAGCTATCTTCGGACACAGATATCCGTGCTGATCCCGTCAACACAGGCACCAGCAATCTTGGTCCTTCATCCATGATCTTGGAACGAGACGAAAACGACTCCTACCAACGACTGTCCTCGCTCAACCCCGCTTCGATGCGCTATGACTCCTCTTCACGGATGAGGACCCAGGCAAGCGACTTGGACATCCAGCGGCGCATCCTGAATCCGGACATACCGATGGTGGACGACCGGGAGCTGCTTCCCGCTCGTTCGACACCGAGTTCTACACTCCTTAACTCGCTTAACGATTTCCACAAGCTTCCAGAAGACACGCAGAAGCAGGTCCTTCAGAGGCTAGTCACCATGCTCCAGCAAAAAGAGGAGAAAAAAGCTCCAGCTAAAGAAGAAGACCGAAAGACGCGCATCCAGCAGGATCAGCATCAGCGAAAGACACCAAAGCGAACGAGCTTCAGTCCTAAGCGCTCGCTTTACGAAACCTCGCTTACCAGCAACCAGGCGGTATGCGACAGCGATAGCACCGAATACTGCGAGCTGCCCTCCTCACGACAAGCCTCGATGATGACGCAACAGCAGCATCGGCAAGGCGATGACGTCATCAATGACAGTGGCGCCAGCGGCTTCCGCGAAGTGCTCGGCGTGGACGAAAGCAGGGCCGAGCGCATTATGAAGCGCTTGCTGAAGAAGATCGACAAGCAGAAGCGCGAAGACAGTCGCAAGTCGTCGCAAAAGAGGTGGGGTTTATTGAATTATTATATGCAATGTTCTGGTCAAATTACAACAAAAAATATTTGAAGTTACGTTCGCGAGAAACTGCTTGCCTTTGGGTCTTAATGTTTGGAGATTTAGCTAGACGGAGTAGGAATATAAAATGTACTATTGAAGAATTCAATGAAACATATGTACACACATATGAGTGTTAACAACTGATAGTCTTTCTGAAGCTGCTTTTTGACCAACGATTACGGCTTACATGTCATAAGTACACTGAAAGCCATTTGCAGATTCACCGAATCTGTCGATCAATGATGCAAGCAGGGCAGACTAAAAAAACAACTAGCCTGCAGTGAGGTTAGAACTCACGACCTCCGGCCTAGCCGGGACCGTCGCTCTACCAAATGAGCTATGCAGGCTCAGAGAGGGCGAGTCGAGAATAGGGATGTTCAAAGTAGAATCCCAAGGTATTCTAGAATAGTAGGTTTCGAATCTAGAATAACGAATCCAGAATAGCGAATCCTAGTATATTTTTATTAAATTATTTAACCTCGATTTTGTTTGGGGAAGGGATTAATCTTAATCTACCCTATAGGGTAAACTGTAATATGTCAACTGTCCAGGTTGTTGCCAAAACTTATATTTTTGCCAATAGTGAGTACAATGCAACACTGCAGACAGAAGTCTTAAGCAATTCGGTCCTGTTGGTCTAAAGTTGACCTTAAGTAACCCTATAGCGCATTTTGTGGACGGCCAGCACGTTTTACAACTTAACGCATCTAGGGAAATTGCGAACTCCACACCAGACATTACACGTTGATCGCTCGCCCAATAACGCTTGATTGACACTTAATTATTAGACGAACGTTATCGCGAGACGCGGTAATTGGTCGCCCGAAAAAACGCTAACACTGCACTACCAGGTTACATTTAAAGCAAGCACTGTAAATTGGTCGCCGCAGCAACAGGCCAACTTACCACACGCGTTTGTACAATTAGGCGCAACAATCGGCGGTAAAACATTAAATTATATCGGTTCCAATTACCCGAAATAAACGGCAGAATTGGATTCGATATTCTACTTTGAACATCCCTAGTCGAGAAACAACCATACCCCAATGCTTGCTCAATCTGTTAGTACAAGCAACTTCAATTGAAGGGGATCCACAGCATCATATCATTTATTCAATGAAACATATGTACACACATATGAGTGTTAACAACTGAGAACTAGCCCTTCTGAAGCTGCTTTTTTAGCAACGATTATTGAAGTAGGTCCTTTATTATACGTCCACAATAACTATTCACACGGCACTGATTATTATTTTTACTATGTTTGTCCCAAACACGCTGTAACTTTACTGACCTATTGCGGGTCTACGAGCTCCTGATTGGGAACCATTAATCAATGGTTTGCTAAGTTTATCAAGAAAGCTTTCGCTTGTCCTCGCATTTTTTGTTTGACGTCTGACGTTCTAAAAAAACGTATGATATCACCCAGCCCAGTGCGGTACTTTTTTATGTTTTATGTGTCACTACTATTTTATTTTTGCTGATAGTGGCTAAACTTGTTGGTAAGGAACCAACACTTACAAACGTCCTTTTTTTAAACAATTTTACGCTGAAAATAGGTTTTTCAAATCATACATCATGTTTTTTTTTTAATTCTGTTATTTTTTCCTTAAAATGTAACGAATTATTTGTACAGCCCAGAAGAGCCTAAAATAACTCAGGAAATTCTGAACGTGTAGTATTCTTTTTTTTATTTTAACAACATGTTAAAAAAAAAATAAATCAATAAATGTGTAACGTAAAATTGTACACTTTCACCTTATCTCTTTTAAAACTTTGTTAAAATGTATATAAAAATAAATCCCATATGTTTTCTTGCAAGCCAAATAGCGATAGCATTAAAAAATCGGTTTAAATGATCTGTTTCGAAAAATTGACACTGTTAAACTTCCAATACACGCAAAAAAGTTATTTTTTAATTGTTAAATAATACGCCTTTTTTCATTTAAGAAACGTTTTTCTTTGTTTTACTTAAGAATGGTGATGGCAGCTGCATCCAGCACTCCGCAAAAACACAGACCACCACTTATCGTCCCTGAAGCCAGTTCCATTGCGTCGACCGATACCGACGCCACCAAAGTGCAGTACGTTAAAGTAAAGAAACACTCGTCGAACAGAAAGAAGAAGGTTTGTTAGATTTCGCCCCAGACGCTTTAAAAATGGGCCAAGCCGCCAAACCCTTTAACGCAGGGGTTCTTAACCTTTTTTTACCCCCTATTTTTTGCTTTGCGTGGACCACGGTAGGCAATAAATTTTCAAAAATGACGTCAACTTTACTTCGCAATGCAAATAGACTTTCAGAAGTATGCTGATGATTTAAGTAAAATGAAGTCTAAATAATTAAAATAACAATTTGGCCTTCACGGACCCCCTAAAATTATTTCACGGGCCCTAGTTAAGAACCCCTGCTTTAACATGACCACATTTTCATGCCTTTTTACAGCCATATTTTTGTAATACTCATTCTTTAAAAGTTATATGTTAGGTAAGGTGAGTGGCGCTATAAATATGCTATTTTTTGTGCACCAATGATAAACGGGACCGAGTGAGAATAAGTGTAAAAGTAAATAAAAGAAAAGAAAATAAGGTGAGGGTTGGGCTTGGTTTTTCCAATTGGCGAAACGATGGATAGGAATGACTGAACAAGTCGGTAGTCGGGGTCCAGTCCTCAACAACCTGTCTCCGCTAGGAAGGTAGGACCCGGGAAGTTTTGTAAATGTTTGTATTATTTGTCGTAACTCGTAACTTATACCGCTCCCGCAAATAAATGGTTTCCCTAGGAAAAAAGGGCTTGATTCTACTCGAACTCGGTAAGATTGCACAGGGGCTCAACTTACCGTATTCAAACAGAATCTATAAAAAAAGCCTCGTAAAAGCGCTATAAATGTGATACGTCGTAAAAAGCAAGAAAATTTACTGTTTAGGACATGTATATCAGTATGCAGCCTTCGCAAAGTTTAAAGTTTAAAATGAGATGTATGAATTCTCTAGTGTCTAAATAAAACCCTTCTCTATATCATCCGCAAGGTGGCGTACGTCGAAGAAGTATCAAGCAGCGAACCAATCGTGGTGAAAATAAAGAAGAAGCCCCGACCTGTGGTCGAACCACAACGTCGAATTGTACTCCACGACAGGTACCCAACACTTTTGTAAACTTGAATCTAATTTACCACTTATTAGAATAGTTGTTTATATTATTGATCAAATAGCTGTTCGAGTTTTTCCAAAATATACCAGCAATATGCAGAAAATGATTTTTCCAGGTTTGGAAATTCGCATTCCCCTCTTTACGCTGATAAACGTGCATCTCAAATTGATATGTATGTGATAACTTGGTTAAAAATTTCGCGCAGCCCTTTATTCAAAAGAGGTCGGACTGATGGGCGACTTTTATATTGGTTGGCGCTTTGCATGTGGGTCACTGAAAGCATCGAATAGACGTACAATATACATTATAATGTATTTGTAAATTTATATTAAATTTTAGCCAGGGCTGCGGACTCGGGACTCGACGGAATCGGTTTATTTTACTGGAGTCGGACTCGGGACTGGAGTAATACTAACCAAGTTCCGACTCCGACGCGCGTGTGTGCAGTACCAAATTCGAAATCGATGAGTCTTTCAACTATAAATTGTAAATGTCGTATAGCACACGTTGGAATATTTTTTAAACACGTTATGGGGATTGGTAATATTATTCTCCTATATGAGTGGAAAAAATACAGCCAATAGACCGGAGCCGGACACGGGATAAGGGAGGGAGTCGGACTCGGCTTTATTTTTCCGGCCGGAAACAAACCCAAGGTCGGTTTCATGTTGTATTTAACAGACTCCGCGCGATATGGCTTTAAAATTAAAATAAAATAACTTTCTTTCGAAAAAGGATTATATTCTCTTCAAACGGTCGGCCAAAGTCGCTATTAATAAAGATTTGACCTCAATCATGAACGTCGACTTTTTTCAATTTATTTTTTAATTTTGCAGATCCGTCCAAGCAAACTTTGAAAGCGACTCACCACAAGATGTCGCCACAAACTTCCCGTCGCCGACATTTTCAAAACGGCAGCCGCAAAAATCCAAATCCCTGCAAACTCGCTTTGTCGATGGTGAGTAACAGCATATCCCGTTGTGAATTGTAAATCAAAAATTATCTCGAGCTTCGACTCAACACAATATCCCGTGTGTCCCTACAACGTTAAATTGTGTGAGACGTTTGCATAACCCTTACATTCATAGCTTGCATAAGCCGCCAGAAATTTGTAGATTACGTGCAGTTAAATTAGAAAAACATTTTTGTATTAAAAGCCTATTATTTTCCTAAATATTCTTTTCTAAAAGCCTATAAACTTAATTTTATTTTTTGAAACATCTTCGGTTGGGAACTCCATAGAAAAACAGTTAAGCGTTATAGCTTTCACTTTTACGTATATATTATGGCGTTTGTAAGCTTTGTTAATATTTCTGTGTGTATGTTTAATTTGTCTAATTTTAAGTAGATAACGGTAATTCAAATTGGATAACGGTAATTCTAAATTCTAAGTGGATAACGGTAATTCTAATTTTAAGTGGATAACGGTAATTCTAGTGTTTGTAGATGGTGAAAATAAGGAAAACGATTCTCTCAACGATACAATTACCGTTGAAACCTCCGCGAAAAAGCCTGCAAACAAAAAGGCCGTGGAACGAGGTACGTTTTCTCATCATTAAACAATCGTTCCTATCTCAAATTGAACCTAAAGTACAGTGGTTCTCAACTTCTCACCTTTGTTTAAACTGCGGGAGAATAATAAGATTAAAAAACAAATTTTCGACACACTTTTTTCAAAACCAACACCCTGACATTTTCGGTTATCTAGTGGTTTATGTTCATTGTTCATGCAGGAATGGCACTGGCCTATTTATGTTAAAAATAGATTATTTGAAAATACAAGAAACTTCAACGGCACACATGACTGTCTATCCAGGCGAAAATCACTGAACTGAGCAATTAAACTTACTCAACATCCATGTCAACATAATAAAAAGGCAGACGTATTGTTTTAAATTACATTATTACATAGCATTCCAATATAATTAGAACCTAACAGTTGTGCTCACTACACCACAGCACAGCCGGTAAATACGTTACTATGGTTATATAACACAGGTTGTGCGGAGCGAAACTAATTTGGCCCGCTAGAGGCTTAACATTTGAGCCCCCGAAACGAATTCTATGACGCGTAATTTTGTAGCCCGTTAGTGCTTTACTGCAAATCCCCGAAGACTATAAGTGCACTCTTTTTTGTCAATATGTTGACTCGAATTACTAGGAACTCACGTTGATGTAAAATTGATTTTTTTAGCGTTTTTTTTTTTAAGTTTTTCTGAACTACAGATACATGAATTCCAATCATCGATAGTACTGATTAATAATTACCTTGAGAATGTTTGGCCCGTAGTTTAATCCGCATATACATGTTTGGCTCGTCGAATTAAAAGAGGTTACACACCCGTGATCTAAAGCAGTGGTTCTCAACCGCCGGTCCGCGGACCGGTCAACTTTCCTGCCGGTCCGCCAAATATATTACAATTTTATATCTCAATTTCAAAATGTCAAATGTAGAACTTCGCCAGTTACGTAATTCACAACATTGTTACGTAACATAGAGTTAATGGTCTACTTTTGACTTAATCGTACGTCACAATGCTGCAAGTTTTGTGCCTAATTGTTTAGGAGTACAAACTCGTTCAAGTCTTAAACTTTAAGACCAGTTTTATGTGGAAAACTTTAATAGAACCACGTACAACACATATGATATCAAAAAGACAGTAACAAATTGCTCATTCAATTAAAGTTTCCATGGTTTCCATTTTTGCTTTTAAGTTGCATACTTTTGTCGTAATTACATTTTGGTAGATTTTGAGTTTTAAAGGTCCACCGGTCCGCGAAATTTGTTTTAAAATTCTACCGGTCCGTAAGCTAAAAAAGGTTGAGAACCACTGATCTAAAGGATAGTGTGAACTGGGTAGTCTTGCGTGCTTTGCTGACATATTTCTTTTATGAAATATCTATTCTTGATAATGAATCTCAAAGCTAAAAAGAAGGACTAAATCAACTCCATCTCGATAAAAACGCTTCAAAAAATACATTTATCATCATCAGTTAATGTCTGACTAAAATATATCCAAACCTCACTATTAAAGGCGGAACGCAGTTCTTTATCACGATGATGTGGAGAAACTCGCCCTTTTATGGTGTACCTAAATATCATTTGGTAATGTTCTGCCACACTATGTTTAATAATCACTGATGTAGAGTGGTTGTTCACGTTAGCTGTTATGTTCACAAAATCACTATTTTATTTGTATAGGTTAAGTTATAGTTCGTTACTTTATTGCTTTGCTTTAAACTTGAAGTTTTTTTTACATTGTTTAGGTGGCGACGATAAGCAACGATTTTCAAGCTTCTTCGTCGATTTATCGCCGACAAAGAAAAAGTCGAGCGCCGAAGAAAGTAAGAACTCGCTTTCATACGATTCAATATCGCGGATTCGCCAAAAAAATACCGGTCACTTTGCAATACCATGGCCGGTAGCGCGAAATTATGACGTCATAAATTGGCTTTATAAAACAAAACACTTGAGAAAGGCGTCAAAGCGTCTTTATAATTAAACTTTTTTTTGAAAAACTAATTAGTTTTTTTTTTCAAATTATGCAGCAAGAATCAATTAAGTTTTTCCTACCTAGTTTAAGACTGCTATATGCACATAAACGAAAAAGTAGTGCGAACCAGTTAATTGACCAATAATAATCGGCTGTTGGAAAGCCAAGTCAAACCTTAAGTTAGTTTTATCAATTCCTACCAATTTGCTTAGAAAAAACGTAGATAAAGCAACTTGGAATCGCAAATCATGACTATAAAAAAAAGTTTAGTATCGGATCTGTATCGACAAAGTCTCGTTAAGAACGAGTGCCGTTGCTGCCACCCGGTGTCGACTATTTTGATCATTGGTGTCGAACCTATAACGATTTCAATTATGTAATTTTTTTTTCTTGGTCGCCATTCACTCGCAGAGTCAGTTGTCCCTTTCAATCCTACCCATATGCCGTATATAAGGTGCAGCCAACTTATGTTTGATTGCGATTGAAGTATTTTTTAGAGACTCGCGATCGACTGGTTCAGTAAAAAAAGTCTCAAGACCACTTAATAATCATTTTAAGCGCTTATTGCATTCCAAACCAGCGATGGGTTTAATTTTTTACGTTCTAAATTTGTTACGATGGAGGTTAATTTGTTGCGTGAGAGCGCTTTTTTAGGCTTGTCCAAACAACAATTGGTCATTTTAATGTTCCGCTTATGTGCGACAGCTACTGTAATGACGTAACACATATTCGACGCGATCGACGTGTTGGCTATCCCTGAACGTATATCAATGAAATATATATACATTATTTGTTCACTATTACACAAACCGCACGTGCATTTAACATACGTTATGTGTTTTCAGTCCGAGGCCCGGTCCGTAAAAGTCTGGCTTGGTACGAACCTTATCGCTACGAACCGCACTGGATGGACACGCAACAGAATAAACCCGAAGGTGAGGTTGTTTTTGAAGCAGCGAAACTTCTAGGCCTGCGGCAGCCTTAACTAAAGACAAATTGATTACTGCACTCTTATTTAATTTTCATCCTACACTAAAGGTAAATAGATCACTGCAATTTAACACAATTTTCACCCTTTACTTAAGATAAATATATTTGTGCACTCTTACTAAATTTTCACCCTTCACCAACGATAACAAGATTACTAAAGTCTTACTAAATTTTCACCCTTCACTAAAGATAATTGATTACGGTAATCTTAGTAAATTTTCACCCTTTCACTTTAGTTAACTATATGTTTTATCTGAGTAAATTTTCTCGTGTTTTACTGTAATGTTATTATAATTAAATAAACAATATCAATCGTGTACGATGTAGTGAAACATTTTAAATAATCGTACACAAGCAAAAGTAAGGAGAGGCTTTATGAAATGGTACAAATTACAGTCCCAAGTAATCCCAAATATCTGTCCGAACCCAAATGCATTACGAATGATATAGAAACCACTGACCTAAAGCGATTTTTTGGGCCCTTAGGCCACACTAGTTATGTACTCTTTTGCAAAAAAGGCGGTTTCAGAAAATATCAGTTCTAATGTAACCTAAAAGTATTTAAACCCTTGAAGTCATTTGTGGACTTTTTGATTTTTTACCTTTTGAAGGCATAAACACAGCAGAAAAATTAGATAAGATTCTCTTCTTGGCGTAACAGCATTATTTTTAATATATAAAATTGTTTTATATGGTTTACCTTTTGTGGTTCTTTTTTTGATCTTCGATGTTGAAAACAGATCACAACGGACAGTGTTGGAGCAGGCATTGATCCTAAAATACACAATAAAAATAGTAATAATATTGTTTTATCAACTGAATATCGACTCTGCTTTTTGAATGCTACTGGCATAAAAGACTCTATTTAATACATTTCTTACGTCGTCCCTGTTTTTGTAATTACACTGTGGCCTAAAATCCGTAATCCGCGACAACACGTAAACTAAGCTTAGGTTTGGTATGAACTTTTATTTGGCATTTATCAGTGGACTTTCTTGCGTCAGCAAAACAGAAAGTGGTCCGACTTTAGCATTTACTAAGCCCGCTTACTAAAAAATATTGTAATTTCTTGCAGAAAATCGGGGCCTGGTCCGACTCAACTTGCAGGAGGCGCTAGCAAGCAACCTTCCCGACTTCGTTTCAAAATCCCGGGAGAGACAAAGACGCATCGACATCAACGCAGAGGAAAGGAGACTCCAAGAGGTCGGTTACCTGGCTCATATTAATTATTTACTTTATGTTGAACTTTGCGAATATCTCTTTAGTCATTTTCAACATGGTGAGAAGGCGCTTATTCTGAGCATATATAATATATGTTACTTACTTCTGTATAGGCTTTGTTATTCTTACTACGTCTCACTACAACCTCCAACCATTATGCTCCAATTTTTTTGTGTGGGTTAAATTTTGGTTTCCGCCGAAAAACGTCGCCCTTTGTGGGTCTGGAACACTTAACAGCAACAGCAAATAAGCCGGAAAAACAATAAGAAAACTGCTGCCTTTTTTTCTGTGAAGTTTGCCCCAGTAGTATATATATACATAGAAAAAATTCTTTCTCTGTCTTGTTGAAAATGTCTCAAGATTAATTTGAAGTGTGCAAAATATGCTACCTACTTTTGTATTTGATGTAATCTAATCTTTTAGATAGCTGTGGTATAACCATTCTCTTTCTAACGCAGTGGTTCTTAACCTTTGGTAACCTGTCGAACCCCTATGTTATTCTGCAAGCGTTTATCGAACCCCAAATTTTCGCTCAGTATTCGTTTCTTCCTCGCAGCAACTGAAACTGGGCATAATCAAATTATAAACTTGCATTTACATAGATTAAATTAGCCAAACTTTCAATTTATATCGTTAAGTGACACCTTGACACATAAAAGAGATTCGAATTTAGCTTGAAATAACAGCATTTATCAGAGGACGTTCTCGCCGAACCCTTGAAACAGCTTCGAGGTTCGATCGAACCCTGGTTAAGAACCACTGGTCTAACGTTATCTCTTACATTTGTTCATGCCTTTGTGCATTTCTCTTTTTGACCTATAGCAAGTTATTAGTAAACTGTTGTATACAACGGAGAAAAAGGTTGAAGAGTGCTGATATAACCAAAAACCATATTACATAGGTGCGATCCTAATTCGCCCGCGTACACTACGTCATCAAATGTGCTTACGTCATTGCAGGTATGGGCCGAGGAACGTCAACGTGTTTTCGGGTATAAGAAGACGGACCGAAGAAGCAAAAACACAACAGGTGAGTTGGCAGCGTTTCTGAGATTCTGTTTATTTGAATGTATAGTATAACATTTTTGCTTTCTACCATTTTAGTGGTCATTTATGCAAATTAGGAAGTTATTTTTGTGTCTCAAGCACTTGCCTTAACCGAAAAAAATCATTTGGCGGTTGTTTTAAAATGGTGTATTTTGAATCAATTTCGTCAGTTGGCGGCACATCTGCCGTAACGAAGTCACTTTCTACAATTTATCTTTAAAAAAGTTTATGTAGTCACTTCATTGGGCCGCCATTGCTTTCAGAAAAGGTACGAGTCAAAAAACGTATAAAGAAAACCACAGATTAGATCAAACCTGGGCAAACGATGGTTAGCGGGCCGAGTCAGGCCTTTTTAGCATAACCCTTTACTTTTTTATCTTGATTTTAGAATATGTTATTAAGTTTATTAAACTTGTAGTACATCTTGCCTACTCATACTTACACCTATAAATCACGCTTTATGTCATGCATTTTTCATAACCTCTTTTAGGGATGCCGATACTTGTAACCTCATCCCGATACCAGTTCCCGATATTTTCATCCAATACCAAATGACGTCGTTACTATGGCCAAATAAAAACCAACGTGGCGAAACTGAATAAGTGCAAATGTTAATAATTCTCAAGAAATTAGACCGATATTTGCTTTTGCAATAGAAAGCCTGTTTATTTTTTATTTTAAAATAATATTTTCTTAAAATTTGCTTTTATAGGTTAAAAAAATCTAGGTTGAATAGCAAAACACGGCTGTTACGCACAAATTAATTTAGTATAGGATCGGCACCGAACTACCACTTGGCATCGGGTATCGGCTCCGATCCGATATTATCGGACATCCCTAACCTCTCTTTTTCACCCGGGCCTTAAAGTCAGTTTCTGTTTTTCGGCCCGCTTGTCAAAAATAATTCCCTATCTCTGCCATATATCCCAGTGCTCTTCAACCTTTTTTGGTTTGGTGGATCCTTAAAGTTGTTGTGACGAACTCATACAGCCTGTTTAGTTAAAAGGTAAACTGAGGTAAAAAGTCATGAAAAATCAATATACACATCAATGTCATTATGTCAATTAAACCGAGCGAAGCTGCCGAAGTTTTACACACTGTCCGTAAGAGTTCGATTATGGCTGCAGACTGCTTGCAAGTACTATTGCATGTCATAAAACAGCATTCAAACAAACTTAGGGAAATATCAAAGAGACTATTTAACGACTGTTTAGTCTTAAAAAAAAGGTCAAATATAAATGGTTCATTAAAAATTTGTTATGCGCCCTTGTATACCTTTTCGTACTGGTGCACCCCATTCATATTTTGGTGCACCCGTGTACACCTGTCGAAGAGCACTGATATATCCTATCTTAAACCTACATCTTCGTTTTGTCGAAGCGGTGCCGACGAAGAAACGAGTTGAGCTGAGTCGTCGTCAGATCGTCGCTGAAACCCGGGAGAAGTATCACAATCTTCCGGAGGTTCAAAGAAGAAAGAGGGACGAAGAAAGGAAGAAGGAGTACGCGTCCAACAGGATCAAGGCCCAGCTCTACAAGACGGTGATTAAAGCAATTGTTCCTATAGAATTAAACGGGAAACTGTGAGATTGGACGCTAAGTCTATAGAGCAGTGGTTCTTAACGTTTGGCAACCTGTCGAACCCCTATGTTATTCTGCAAGCGTTCGTCGAACCCCAAATTTTCGCTCAGTATTCGTTTCTTCCTCCTATCAGCTCAAACTGGGTATAGTTAAATTATAAACTTGCATTTATATAGGTTAATTGGCTAAACTTTCAATTTATATTGTTAACACCTTGGCGCATAAAAAGACATCTTGGCGCATAAAAGAGATTCGAATTTAGCTTGAAATAACAGCGTTTGGTTCCGTCAGACCCCAAGGGTTCGACCAAACCCTGGTTAAGAACCACTGCTATAAAGATACATAGACATTATGTCGGGTCGTGAATAGGGATGCTCAAAGTAGAATATCGAATCCTTGGATTCGAATCCAGATGGGATTCGAATCCAATTCTGCCGTTTATTTCGGGTAATTGGAACCGATATAATTTAATGTTTTACCGCGGATTGTTGCGCCTAATTGTACAAACGCGTGTGGTAAGTTGGCCTGTCGCTGCGGCGACCAATTTACAGAGCTTGCTTTAAATGTAACCTGGTAGTGCAGTGTCAGCGTTTTTTCGGGCGACCAATTACCGCGTCTCGCGATAACGTTCGTCTAATAATTAAGTGTCAATCAAGCATTATTGGGCGAGCGACTAACGTGTAATGTCTGGTGTGGAGTGCGCAATTTCCCTTAAGCCGATAAGTTGCAAAAGTAACATTACGTTGTAAAACGTTCTGGCCGTCCACAAAATGCGCTATAGGGTTACTTAAGGTCAACTTTAGGCCAATATTCAGCGAGGTTATGCAGTTATGCGCAGTGTAATTGTCAACAATTCGTTAAGTCAATAGTAACTTTGTATTCTTTGCAGTACATCATTTGACTGCATAACAGATCAGGTTAGTCAAAAAATAAGCCCTAATACCCAACAATGCTTGAAAAAACAGGACCGAATTGCTTAAGACTTCTGTGTGCAGTGTTGCATTGTACTCACTATTGGCAAAAATATAAGTTTTGGCAACAACCTGGACAGTTGACATATTACAGTTTACACAACTGCTTCAAATGACAGTTGTTAAGAATGTTAAACATATGGGAGATTTTTTTTATTATGATGTACACATGTTAGAAAATTGTTTGGGCGATTTATTGCTGTGATTGGGGGCCCTGTAGGGTAGATTAGATTTAATCCCTTCCCCAAACAAAACCGAGGTTAAATAATTTAATAAAAATATACTAGGATTCGCTATTCTGGATTCGTTATTCTAGATTCGAAACCTATTATTCTGGAATACCTTGGGATTCTACTTTGAACATCCCTAGTCGTGAAATCACCTTTCAAAATCGATTTCCTCACACCAATACATGTTCGAATGAACTTAATATTGATATACAACAGTTTCAGGCGCCAACTGTATCTATCATAATCAATATGAGACAGGTGGATTTAAAAAAAACGATTTCGTGACCCGCACTAATAGATATATGGTGCAAATTTTAATTTTTTCAGAGGTTTTGGTTTGGTCATAACTATTTTTCAAGTCGTAAATCTCGACATGACAAATGCAAGCACTCGTACTCGGAGAAGTACCATTGTTTTTTTATGTTGTACGAAGCTTGTATTTCAAATGAACTTTCTATAAACAATGTGTCCCTCCCAACTTTATTACATCCTGCGTGTGGCCCACGATGTAATAACATTTTTCAGTTTTTTTTTTATTACTATTTTAATAGGTGCGAACTTGCTGTATTGCGCGATCACGCATATAGTTGGTGTATTGAGCCACCGCAGGCCATGACCCTCATAAGTCAAAACCATATTTTTGCCAATTTTTACTCGTAAAAACAACTCTCTTTTGGTCGCTATGCGTTGCTTATTAGGTTTTTGTCCGTTTTTAAGGTATGCATTCTATGGCACCGTGTTAATTATAAACTCTATAAAAGTGCATGTTTTGTTAACTTGGACTATAAATACAGTTTAGTTTAAGCAATGTGCGATTAACTTTTATGTATCATGCCTCTAGAATCCTTTTGAATCGATTTCTTGCCAATTTAAACCAAATAAAGTAACGACTTTTTCGCACCTCGCGCAAATTAGACTGCATTTCTGAGGCATATTTAGTATTACGCACGAACTTCATCGTGAACAGCAGGGAAACTATTTTTGCTTGGTACAGTCGTGAAGGATTTTAAGTTGTGTAGACCTGTTCCATAACATTAATTTTTAATGAGGATTTGTCTTAAATATTTTGCCAAATACCAGGAACATTGTACCGTGTATATCGAAAGCTTTACCTATTTCAAGTGAAAAAATATTCATGGAGTAAGTTAAGTCCATTTTTTTATAATATTTTGCCTTTGATTTGTTAAAACTAAGTTTTTAAACTGTGTGTGATTCTTTTGTGTTTGCAGAAAATCCAAAACCGTGTGCTCGGAAAGCTGTTCGTGGAATAACAAGCTTTAAAGTGTTGTTTTTGATGTTGCATATTTTTGTAGCTGATTTTTAACGCGTTGCGTTACCACAAGCGTGAAATTTATACGGCGATAGAGTTTATTTTCCGTTAGATGTCTACATCAATAAAGAAACCAGTTAATCTAGGAAAATGTCTTTTTTATAAGTAGCCCTGGTTAAAACGAACTTATAGACAAATCATGGCTGCCATGATGCGTCAGCCCACATACAGTACACTTATCTAACCTACATCATTCTTATATATTCTGCAGGTAAAATACAACTTTTTGTATCAATTCCTTAGCTTTATATTCGGTCATTAAAGTTGTTGTCTGCAAAACCATTTTCTTTCTTGTTTAAGTATGATGTTGGGCAAGCTGACTAAACCAGGAAAGTTTGTCCGCAATGCTGATAGTTGCCCAATTCATAAATTAGGAATTATAACTCACTCGACACCTTAGCGTTTAAAATTAGTTGGCGTGTTCAAGCTGAGCCTATGTGTGCAGATACGAAAAGGGTTTGTTTTGTCATCTTTAAACTTGAAGGTTAGTGAAAGTTTCAAACCAAGTTGTGCGTTAAAACTCAAACTAAGTAGTACGGCATATATAGATGTTTATGTTGGGTTCACGTAGCGTAGAACATGTTCAATAAGGCTTTGTTGAAGTTCAAGTCGACTTTTATTTCCGACTTTGTATGTGAAGAATTATGGAAGTCAATAAATGAACCAAGTGTTACTGTTTAAATTCCTTGACTTGAATGTATAGTATAGAGATATCGACAATTTGCTCATTTTTCGTTAACCAAAATGTTGCACGCTATTAAACAGTATAAACACTTTTAGGCCAACCTGTTGTAATCGTTTCAACGTTATGTGTAAAACCGAATAACGACAGATTGCACAGAGCCATAGAAGGGACCACCATCATAAAAGATCGGAGAACCACTGCTCTTTACCATTTAACCGTTTCCCTCAAGCGACGAAATGCGGAAAATCGAACTAATCCATGAACCAATTTCCTCGGGTTTTGTGTCGGCCGAAGCCGGTTGCTGACCATTTTAGGATATGTAAACTCTCACAAGACACCATTACGTTTTACGGTGACGGATTCTCAATCTTTGCTCGATTTTGTCTGGTATTTCAAAGCGCCAACGTCGTAAAGTGCCTATATTCCAACATAAAAGTGTTAACTTTGTAAAGGTCGAAACAAACTTTCTTGATTCTAGAAATAGAATTAGCAAGCTGCGAGTTCTAGAAACGTGTAAAAAACTTGTAACAAGCTTCCAAAAATATAGCTGATCTCAAAAAAGTAAACCACTCCTATTTTGATAAATCGTTTAACAAAAAGTACTGACACTAATTATTGCACTGAGAATATGAAATCAATGGAAAGCGAAAACACAAGAAAATCAATCGCTGAAATCGTCGCCCGAGGACAAGCTCTGACTTTCATTGTCGGAATCCTCGTTCTCCGCTGGCGCTGCGTCTGGTACAGCCGCGTCAGGTGTGCTAAAGAGAAAACAGATTTAGCGTTCGTAGAGAAATCAATTTTCGTACGTTTTATTAATTTAACATGGGTGTGCGAGTAGAGGTTGGTCATTACAACCGTTCGTCCAATACAGGGTTGCCACATATTAAACACGCTTTTAAAAATTTAAAGACACTTTTGGTAACATTTTTAATAATACTGTATTTCACGCATAAAAGGCATTTTAAGCATTTATACTACTTCACATAAAAAAATATATATAAAAAATATTTAGGGTTTTATTGACAAACTACCTGGTTAAGCTATACAACATAATAAAACAGAATTATGTATATTTCATGACAACCTTACTCAGTAAGTAATACTTAAAAAAAGGCTAAATCTATTATCCTGATATTTCATTTAGAAGGCAAGAAAAGCCCCAGGAAGGATACTGAGAAAAAAGTTGGCGAATCATTAAAATTAAAACTTTAAGTAGTAGAAAACCAGATTCCGTGATTGACTGATTGTTAACAACAAAAACTAGATGGATAAGATGTTTTAAAAAAATTTGAATTGTTTTAGGAAAGAAGATGAAAGTAACTAACAGTTTTGTCTGGGAAAAATTAGTATGTAATATAAATTCATTTAAATTAATAAACGTGTTCATAACATGAAAAACATGTATATACAATATACATGGTTAAAATTGATTTTATAATAACACTTTGTATTTTCATATAAGCTTGCCTAAAGTTTTAACGATTTAATGTTGTTGTTTTTTTACAAGTTGTTACTTGACACATAACAAATAAAAACTTTTCACTTACTCTAGCAGAGATGGATCCAAACCTTCCAAGCGCATTTTATTTTCAATGGCAACTTTTGGAACTCCCACATTTACCATCTTGAGGAACTTTGCGTATCTGATGAATAACAAAAAAATATATGATTAAATCAGATAACTAAAAAATTATTATCATTGAACATACAAGTTTACATAAATGCTACCAGGCTTATATTAATATTGAAAAACAGCTCCTCTGGTAATTGTAATTGTCAACCAACGTTTCAGCAACCTATACCGAATTGCCTTCTTCAGAGTTTGAGGAGCTGTTTTTGATTGTGTAATATATAAGTTTATCTTTCAAAAGGTATAAATTGAGGACTGTTGGGCAAACAGTTTTCAACCAGATCTTTTAACCAGGTCTCTTTTGTAAAATGATTTACATGAAGCACCCAAATAACTCAAGGCAAGAAATAGTGCCTTAGGACACAGGCGACGAACTTTTTAAATTCCAGGGTGTTTTTTTCAACCAGAACAAAATTATTTTTCTGTCATTTCAGTCCAGATTATATATTTGTAGGTGTGAACTAACACTTTGATACTTACCTAACACTGTAATTAAGGAAAGTATTTTTGATAATGAACCTGTCTTATACTGTCTTACTGGCGGCGTTATCTTAAATAATTATAGTTTTCTCTTATGTATTCTGGCCAAATACCAGGGGTGTTCCATACCCTGCGAGAAATCCAAGGCGTTGATAAACGCTCTGCACACCCATGTTTGGCACCTATGCCTAAGGATATTTACCTTGGGTCTTGCTTCACAGTGACAACATTTTCAGCCTGTGGGATGTTAGCCGGTTCTTCCACTACAACTTCCATAGGTGTGGGTTGCACAGAAGCTGCAGTTTGCCCCGTCCCAGATGGGGTTGTGTTTGGGGCTGCTGGGGTTCCTGCTGATGAAGCTTCCTTATTGCCACCAACATTTTCAAGACCAGGAATTGAAGCCAACTGTACAAAAAATGTTTTTTTATTAAAATAGTCAGATGAATACAATTAAAAACCGTAAAGGTCTTATAAATTTTAACCTCTTAAAATAACGAACAATATTTTGTTCAGGTATTATATCTCTAAAAACAGTTTTGTTAAACATCATACATATCACTGGTCTGGAGTAAAACAAATTCAGACAATAAAGTTCCCTAATCCCTCAAAAGTTGTGTATAATATCATGGCACCACAGAATAACATATTTAAAGCTCAAAACTTCGTCCAAACACATATTCACCTTTGCTTCAAGGATGTTCATAGCAATTTCCAGTTTTTGAATTTCAAGTGACTGCTTTGCAAGTTTTTGGTCGGCAACAGCCGAGAAGTTGTTGAGAAAATTCACAGAGTGCATAACATAATGGTTGAAGAACGTGACAGATCTACGTTGGTTAAGTCCAGGGACCTAAAAAATCAAATTGGCCGTATTACAAATTAAGGCGCTGGTGTAGAATCCTATCACAACAGACATTATTTGGGTTCGGGTGCTGGTTAGCATTTGGGTTTGGGTAGGTTGGGCTATATTATTAAATAATAATACTTGACCCACCCCTACCCAAACACTTAACTGACACCACAATCAAAATATTGTGCGTTGCTATAATAATTGTTTCAACGCTTTGGAAGGATTCTAGACCAGCACCCAAATCAGTAGTTTAACTCATTGCTTGACAAAAACATAGTTCAATGGCTACTTCTAAAATCCTACCAAAAAATGTAGGACTTATTTTTTTTGATTTTCAACATGAAAGTATTGTATCATAATTAATTTTAGGTTTAATGTAACACCTGCCATAATAACATTTTTTACAACAGAAAATGATTTTTACACTATTATTGATACCTCACCACTACTTGTTTGGTATATGTTTAATAATGGTTGTGATTACTGAGAGTAGTAATATACTGCAATAGATCAAATTTCATACATATTTTATTTTTTAGGAACGAAAATATACTGTAACAATTGCAAACCAAAATAAGTTGCAGTAAAAAAACATGATCAAGAATTTATTTTATGAAGATGCCGTATATTTTCAATACCTCATTTTATTAAATCATATCCTGCAAAATGTAATGCTATAACTATTTAAAAAATAATTGTTTGAAAAACTGTAAAATTAGGCTTACCTTGCTTAAATCGATGTTTGGACCGCCGATATCCATTTTCCGCCCGCCAGGTGCAATTTAAACAGTCAGCTTTAACATAAAACGCAGCGCTTTCAAAAAAAGGGAGAGAAAGTAAAAGGCTGTTACAAAGGCAGGAAAAAGCACCTAGCGCCAACAACCCACCCACCCCCACACACACATTACCGATCGAAAAATCGGTTGAAACGTAAAAACAACTCGCGAAACATAACAGCGGTCGCGCGGCGGCCTCAGCTTATTGCTTTATTTAATACGGAAAGAAAAAAGGGATATCGTTGGGTGGCGCGGTGCGCTGCGGGTCACGTGACTCGAAAATCGGTCGCCATTGCTGTGCGACTGACTCGCGTCGATTCGCCAAGGCTGGTTTGCTTCGAAGCGGCTACCACGCGCTGGCCCGAAGACAAAGAATGAACATCGGGTAAATACGGAAAGGCGTCGGGCACAACGTGCAGGGGCCCCGGCACGGCACAGGACGACTTTAAAAGTAGGAAAATTCGGTGCCTGCTCTCGCGGTGCGTTGATTGCCTAAATGCGTCGTGAAGCGGCAGCGGCTCTCGCGTAAACTTGGTCGCGATTTCTGTGTGCTGGTGTCTGGATAGTTCGCGCCTGTACAGCAGCTTGAATCAGTTTTTGCGCCAAGCAGAATTTCTCGCGTTGTTTGAGAACCCTGGAGGGTTACTGCAAAGCGACTTGTGTGCCGTAAAGATCGCCGAATTTGTTTTCGGGCCAGCCTGCAGTAATCAGGGAAGTTTAATTTTTACCCTAAGCTAGTCAGGGAACCATATAGCCTACTAAAATGAATATAGTGAAACGCGATTGCTGTAAACCCATTACTGACTGAAATATTAACTATAATCCAAACGGACATTTAACTTTTTGCTGTTAAATTATGCCTTCATTTACAGTAATGTATTTAATTTGGTTTAGGGTTTGTAGTAACAATGAATACAAAAAAACCTGATGATGGTGAAAAAACAGCTTTTCTAAATGGCCTGCAACAGTTTTTGAATGATAAAGGGTAAGGTTTTACTTAATAAAATAATTTTGCCCATATTATAAATGTATAAAATTTATATCTATATTCTGGTAGCAAAAAAAATATACATCATCTAACTTGCTTACAGTTAAATTCATTTATTTAGTTTTGTTGTAACACAGAAATGTAAAATACTAGAATGTTTTTACTTGCAACAAAATAAACCATTAAAATAATGTTTCGCTTATTTCTTAAGCCTGTTGGAATTTTTTAATATTTGTCTTTTTAGTAAAATATAAGTATTTATAATATGAAATTTTTCTCTGTAATATATGCCTTAACTTTTTGGGTTTAACCTACACTTTACTTTTAATTTGTAGAAAAAATTTATTGGACGGCAAATAATTTTAGTTGTAACGATTTACCCTAAATATATTGATTTTCAATGAAATATTGTACATTTTGGACACATGATTAAAAAATTTGGTCTACTATAAGGGGTAAAATATTTCGTAGTGTAAATCTATTAGAGCCAAATAATGCTATGCACTAATCAAATAAAAAACAAACCAGCACAAAACAAATATTTGCGAAAGGATAATGCTTGGCAGATGTTTTGGTTCATTGGAGTAGGGTTTTTGGATTAATGAAGACTACAGAAATAAAATTTTATAGTGGAAAGTGACATTCACCACATCGGTAAAACTCCTACAGTAGTTGTGGGTATAGTGTTGTGTAGTGTGAAAAGAGCAATTTACTTTGTTCTAATGTTTTGTGCCTACTACTAACTTTTAAACTTACAATGTAACAATTTTTTAGAAAAGTTCTTTTTCCGTATCCAAGGCTTGCTGGAAAGGTCATTGATTTGCATGGATTATACAACAGAGTTACATCATCAGGTGGTTCCCAAAAGGTATGATCGCAATATTTTTGGATATGTCTGATTAAAAGAAGGCAACATTTGTGTCCGCGTTTAAAAAATTTAAATGGCATTTTTTATTATGTATAAAACTAGTATACACAACACATGTACATATTTTTTTTAAAGTAAAAGTTAAATCCTTTTGGGATTAGGTTTAAACACACTGTTGTGAAAATTTGTGTTTATAGCATTGTTATGTTAAATTGCCAGAAATTCCTGAAAAGAAGTTATGTCTTATAATAAAAGCCTTTGTCCACTGCTTTTTTTCTATGAACACAAACAACTTAACCTGAGCACAAATAACTTGACCTGCTAAAAAGCAACAAACTAAGTTAGTTAAAAAATAGTGAAAGAAAATAAATTTAAGCACACCATCAGGTTTTATTTTTCAATGAAAAAAAGTTTTAAACAGTTTTTCCTGATACAGTCGCAAGGCTCTTGCAGGGTTGGCACAAAGTCTTAAAATCTTGAAAGTTCTTTAAATTGATTTGCCTTTCGAAAACTATTTGAAATTATCCTATGCGCTGCATAAGTTTTAAGTTTAAAAACTGCCAGTTTTTCAACTTTTTGTTAGTGTGTCGGCCAACCAATTTGTACTTTTTTTTTGTCTGAATTATAATAAAAATATGTGGAGCAATTTAAAAGCTATGAATTGTCTTGTCAGGTATTTAAAATTTCACTTAAAACCATAGAAATGTAATGTACTTTGTTTTTTTTTTTGTTTTAAGGCCACTGACAAGGAACTTTGGGAAGATTTCTTACTGGAACTAAACTTTCCTGTTGTTTCTACGAGCCTTTCATATGGTTTGAGGACCATTTACCACAGGTTGAATATACATGTGGTGTTTGTTGTTGGTAACTCTCTTTGAGGTCTAGAATATAACATACCTTGTTTGCAGATATTTGGAAGAATACGAAAAAGTTCACTACTTTGGTGATGATGAAGTGTCAAAAAAGCAACGAATTGACTATTCTATTCGTCGTTCCAGACATCCAAATTATATTTCAGGTTAGAATTTTTGCGTTTTATATAACCTAATTCAAAATTTGACTAAAAGTCACATGAGAAAGATGAACTGTAGTAAAACAACTCAGACCAATGTCGGCTGTGTTGAGCTGATAAATTTAAATTGATATATTTGTCTTAACTTTTACTGTAGTATGTATTACAATGGAATTGATATTTGTGGCATTTTTGTCAGCTAAATTTATAAAAGATTGCACGGTTGCCAGCTGCTACGAAGTCGTTTTAAAATCTTTTTTTTAATTTTAAATGTATTGAAATTGACTCCCTTATAAAAGTTTTTAAATCATTCTCGTTTTTTTTGTAAATAATTTAAAAGTTTTTTTTATTTGTTTTTGCACTGCACAATGGCAGCCGAAGTTACGTGTGTTTCAAAGTGTGTTGACTATGGCATTTTTGTTTTGCTTCCAAAAATGATTATCTAAACATAAGTTATTTAATTTTAGGTCTTTAAAAAACTATAAAAATATTTGCTTTAAAAAGTCTTAGTTGAATATTACAAACCTGTGGCAACCCTCCATTGACAAACGCTCAAAACATGCCAAAAGTTTTATAAATAGAAATACATTTTATTTGTAACCCTTACTTACAATTGTTGTGTTGTAAAACCTTAAGTTGGTTTGTCCAAACATTTTATAAGATGCGTTTAGTAGTTAATTTGTTATAAGCGGAACATTAGTGTGACAGTCTCCTTAGCCGTTGCAAGTTGCAATAATTTAAATTCAAACATAAATTATCAACAAACACCATGTTTTCCGTGTTTTAGAACATGACCGAGCCAACTACGGTCTCAGTGCAACGAGACTGTCTGAGCCTCGTTTCGCAACAGACACCAGCGATTACGAGAGGATCGCATTCTCCCTGACATCCGGTCTCCCGAATGAGGTTGATTTCGCCATAAATGCTTGCACCCTCCTCTCAGGGGAATCCCGCCATGTCCTGAGGCTTTCAAGGTGCCCCCAACTGCTTGAAGCACTTCTGCTTCACGCTGGGATAGTTTCACAGGGTAAGACCTCTACGTTTTCACAAATTAGATGGCAGATGCTCTTAGTTCTTAAGCAGTGGCTCCCAATCAAGCTTTTCGATACACCCTGGGGTGTCAGTTTTAATGCTCAACATGCCCACTGACCACATATGTTTTGGATTCTTTAGGATTTTAGGTATTATACTGTTTTATGAAGCCTCCTTATTGAATATGTACAAAAAATGGTTATATCTGTTTTTAGCTTGCACTCACACTTACACACTTTCTACTAAACAATGTTATTATAACTTGACAACATTTTTGCTAAAGACCATATTATTATCAGTAGGGCGATTATAATTATTAAATTAGAATTTTGACCCATTAGAAATACATTAATTTAAACAGAGTAGTGTTTTATAAAGTACTGTATTATTGTCTTGGTGTCGTGGATCTCTTAGTCACGATTTTTGAGTTTCACCAATCGGTGGAACAGAAATCTTTTTTTTCTTCTAGTTTATACAAAACTCGCGTTGATATTCAAGGCATTTTAAAAAAGCAGACAAACAACTATAGAAATGACAAAGATAAAAAGATGCTGGCTATTTTAGAAAAGTGTTGAGTAAACTGTTAAAGAGGTAACACACACTGTGCATATTATCAAAATAGGAAATGGTTGAATTGTAAACCCTCACCAATAAAGACAACAAAAACCATTCAATACCATATTGTCCAATTATCAGAAATACCCAACTATGAAGCAAAAACAAAGCTTGAGCTCAACCTTAATACAATAATCTGGGCATGTGTGCTTATTTCTGACAACATGTGTATACCATATATTGCTCTAATGAAGATATAATACCATTAAATTGTTGTTGGGTGTTGTTTAAAACTAAACTTTAGTCAATTTTTTTAACTGAATGACAATTTCAAAAAGCTTGCTACAGTTTTGTTACATTTGTAAACAATATTTGTCCATTTTAGAGAATTGAATTTGGTCATTTTTGACAATTTCGACCTAAATTTTGACATAAGGGACTTTTTTGCCTAGTCAAAAAATAATCGCCCTAATTATTTATCAGTTTTAAAGAAATAACTCTGTAGCCAATGTTGCCTGTTTACCAGCATGCATTTAATGTACAAATAGGTTACTTTTCAAAAAGCTCACTGTAAAAACCACTGGAATAAAGTGCAATTACTAAAATAAATATCACTACATGTTTTACCGCCAATATCTGTTATTAGAATATTGTTTATTATAACGTTTCGTAAACAGTGCAAATGCGCTGTAATCCGGTAACCTTTACTAAAAGGACCATAAATAATATAGTTTGGGAACCACTGTTCTAAGCCTGTTGTGTCACTGTCCGTCACAAGACTTTTTTGCAACAATTTAGATGAACAAATCTTATTGCACAGTAATGTTGTTTTCTTCCACAATTATTATAATGGCTTCTCTTGTGTGTTTTCTTGTCTCTACCTTGTCTGGTGCAATGTTTTTTTTCTATTTATCATAAACTACACTTTGCAATAAACAAACCTGAATTAATAACACTTATTTTCGACAATTAAGTCATTTATTGCTCTTTTCCTTCAACACAATTGAAGTGTTAAGAAAATAAGGCGCTGTAGCTATGCAGTGAAGTTATTTTGTGATCAGTGTGGAATTCTTCACTTTGCTTTTATTGCCATTTTTTCTATTAAAATAACCGATTAGGTTTAAGAATAGCGGAGCTACAACTAGAGATTGACTGTTATCACTTTTTTGGACCAATGTTAATACCCGTTTTTTTATAATTTTGTCAACCGATACCTGATACCAATTACCGATTTTTTTTATATGCATTGGAAATGCTAAAAACTTAAAATAATTGAAAATAAAATCCAAATAACGCTTTAGTTTATACATCTTTATAAATTATTGAAGTATTATATTGCATGTTAACTTGGTGTAATGCTAAAACCTAAATTTTTTTGATCAAAAAATGGGTATGTTGTTTGTTATACAAGAAAAATGATATAATATTTTCATACTAAAATATCCGCCAAAGTATCGGCCTACATTTACCGATACCGATATATCAGTAGAAGCCAAATATCGGCCGATATATCGGTCTATCTCTATTTACAACCTGTGCTGTGTATTGTAAAACTACCAACTTTTATAAAAATATTTATTTTGGTTTAGGCATTTTATATTTAAACAAACAACATATATAAGCCTCGTCAAATTAGTTTTGCCACTTCTCTCACGCAGACATAAACTCCTATGCAAGCATTGCCGATTCATGGCAAGAGAAGAGCGGCCACAGCTTTCAACGCTTTTGGCAAGACACGATCGAGGCCAAAGACGTGCTGAGGGAAATGCTGTTCGACTGCTGGAAGCCAAACCAAAAAACTGACGAACAGCTGAAGACTACATCCACTTTAGATGTCCCCACAAGTTCAAACAGTCTGGATGTTGTCTTTTCCAAGCTGAAGCCAGATGATTGCTCGCACAAGGACTGGTCTTTCCTTTTTCAATCTAAGCGCAGTCTTGGTGTGCAGGATTATGAAGGCCAGCGAATTCTTCAGGTATAATGTGTGTGTTTGGTTGTTCGATGAATAACATTTAAAGCTGATTTAATTAAACAAAATCCACAACAAACAGTATTTATTTAAAATAATAAAGCATTAAGTTGCAAAACTATTAAACCGGAAAATTGTTTAGGTTTGATCAAAATTATGATTTTACCTCTGCCGATTTCACCGCTACAAATACAGCTTTTCGTAGTAGACTTAAAAAGAAAGATTGGAATGTTAATTTTTTTATTTTCTGGCTTTCATTTAACAGAAAACTTGCAGTAAAAAAAATTATACCCCATATATTGCTTAATTGTTTATTATGAAATTAAAAAAATATAAACTTTCTTTAAACAATTATTGCTATGGTTGTAAATTATGACCAGCATAAGAAATTGCTAAAGTCTTATTAAACTAAATGAATGTTGTTTAACCCCTTAAATGGATTTCAGTTGTCACATCAAATCCACAACTTACCGCTAAAAACATTTGAGCATATTTGTATTAAGCTAATTTTTCGGTTTTACCAATTTGTTTCATGTTTTATTTTGTAAAATTTTCAGATTGCCCTCGTGCTGCTAAACCTATCGTTTGAATCCTTCAATGTGTCGCTGTTGGCCAAGAACAGGCCGTTGATCAGATTTGTGTTTCTCTGCATTTACTCCAGCTACTCTTCACTGCGTCAGACCGGCCTGGACATCTTGGGAAATCTTTCATCTAATGTAAGTGCTAATAAACTCCACTCCATTTCTAACCACTCAAGCAGTGTGGTATTTTATATATATTTGCATAACATGTTTGAAAATTTAATGTGTACTAAATTTTGCTTTACTCCTGCCTAATGGCAAATCAAACCTTAAAAAGCTATGCTGCTAAACTTTTTTCATCTTGCATATTTTGTGCTTTTTGTATCCTTTCTCTCTTTTTAGCGTGATGTTATTGTAACACACCTGTTTTTATTGTAGTACTATAACTAACCTTTGGCCCTATTGTACCATTATAATATTTGCCTTCGAATATCGTTGGTAAACCACAAGTTTATTTGTTATGTAGAAATGCAAACTTGACCTGTTATAGCACTCACAGTTGCCAACTTGATTTAATTTGTGTTCCAAAACAATATTTAAATTTCTTTAATTATTATTAGAATCAGGCTACACGCATTGTCAATTTTCTCCCATTTATTATTTATATCTTAATGATGTGATAAGCAGTCTTACTTTATTTATCCAGGTAATGTTACTTTTATAACTCATGGCCAACGATTTTATCATTATGCACTTTATATATTAGTATCACTGTGATAATTTGTGATTTATGTAACTACTAAATATCTTGTATTCAGTTAGTCTCACTGAAATTCATCAGTTAACTCAGGGTTTCCCAAACTGTGGTCCGCGGACCATTGGTGGTAGTCCGTGGCAATATGACAAGAAAGCTTTTGCTATCCAGTATCGCAAATCTTACTTGTTGCGCGAATATTAGTGGGTAAAAAGTTTGTTCTGAGGCATAGATAAAAAACGAAGTGAAGTTAAAGGATAATTTAATTGTGTAATTATACTGCCATTGAATTAATTGTTAAGTACAATAACTCAACTTTAATTGTATTGCGGTCCGCGACAAAAACAGATTTGCAAATAGTGGTCCGTGGTCCAAAAAAGTTTGGAAACCCTGAGTTAACTCACAAACCTTTTGGTCTTCCAATATAATATAAATTTCCATTAAGAATATAGCATGGAAATCTAAAAACTAATTTTGAGAAAGGCCAAATTGAAACCCGTTTTAAAGCAAACGAGTTCAATTAAAAATGCTGTGATGTGTTCTCCTTTAGTGTATTTAGATTCCATTTCAATTTTACTGTCGTTTTACCCTATATAGCATATTGTTCAAGTCTTGAACTACAGTCGTTTATTTATGACATCATTAATTTTATGCCGACTGTAGTCCATGCGTTCAAATAATTTTTAAGGGGCAAGGCATTATATTTATATACATTATATCTATAAAGCTAAGAAATTCATTTTTAAAATTGTTAAAAAACATTTGATCTTTAAAAATAAAATTTATTTACATTAAAAATATAAATATATAGCACTAAAATTTAATTAATTTTAGAAACAATGCCAATGCCTTATTTCCTGATAGAAAATTTAAAATAACAATTAATTTTATTTTTTTTTAGTTACAGATTAAAAACCTAATATAAAGCAATTTTAAGACATTGTTTTATTTACAGATGACTATTGAGTCCTTGGGAATAAACCTCATGGAACGAACGTACCTAACAGCCGAAAGGTGCATCAAGTCACCGGACAAGTTTAATCAAATCAGAGGTAAGTTCTGGTTACAAAACTATATAGCAACATATTTACAACACCCAGCCACACAAATCTGACCAAAAAAGCAGGCTTAAAAATTTTCTACTAAAAGGTTAATTTTTAAATAACAAAAATGCCTTTCTTTATGTAACTTCCATTTTTGTTATCACAATAAAAATTACATTGTATAAAATGATATATATATAAATCCCCATTTAATTTTTAAATAAAAAATGCTATTCTTTATGTAACTTCCAGAACTGTGCGATCACAATAAAATAAACTGTATTGTAATTGTAATTTGAGCACCATACCCACAATTAGTTCACATTGTCTGTCTGTCTGCTGGTTGCACTTTCTCCTTTGTCATGACATGGGAGATTCCCAGGGGAAGCCCCACTGTTGCTTATTTAGTCTTTGTACAATGATCAAGCACATTAAGGAAGTCTTGTATAGTGGGGGCGAAACAAAAAACTCCTGTTTTTTAGAGTATACCAAAAATGATTAAGAGATTTGCAATAGTGGGTAGCTTTATTTGCATGCTGTCCGACAAATGTCTGCACTTTTGGGCATTTCTAAATATTGGGTACAGTTAACATTTTGGTTGTAAATGTTTTATTTTACAACTTTGATCTCCATTTATCCCTGGATCCCACAAGATCACTGCTTTGTAAGGATTATTAAATGTAATATGTTGAGTACCCCAATTATTGCTTTACCTAAATTTTTAAATAGTGCTCAAATGAGTTTTTTTAAGCTACATACGACTAGAGAAGTGTCTAATTTGTTTTCTTTAAGCTACATATGACCAGAAAACTGTCCAATTTTGTTTTTTATGTTCTGTTGTATTGAAAGAGATTAGTGTTTATCTAGGTGTAAATAAGACATGCCCAAATAAGTGTTCATTCGACTACTGTTACGTGCCTAATTAGCAACCGGTGATAATTTTGTAGTGCTAATTAAGCACATAACATCATACTAATATATATACATTGCAAGAAATGGTTTTATCAAAAAAGGAACAATAAAAGTACAATAACCGCCCGACATACTTGGCAAATAGATTTTCATTGAACCTTGTTTTCCTGGTCCTTTCATTGTAGATTTATTTGTTCTAGTTTTATAGAGTATGACAGTTAAGTAAATTCCCATCACTCCACTGACATCATAAAGGAAACCTTGTTATGCGGCTAAAATGCACGACCTTTACGTTTTCAGACTGAAAGAAAGTCAACACCAAAAAAGGTCTTTAGTGGGGCCATTTGAACACCAGTGCACACTGCACATGGTAAAAAATAAAGAAACCAATGCTGCTATTTATTGAGTAAAGCCTATCGCTAACTCGTCAAAATAGACTCCATCTTTCCCATTTTAAGTCTTTAAGAATAAAACATTAATCTAAAACAGGGGTGAGAAATTAATTTTAACGGATGGTCTCATAAGAAACTTAAAATGTTATGGCGGGCAAATTTAAGTCAAATTTAAAATTGAATATATGCGACATATTTGTTTTTAAATGCAAACTTTAATGTAGACTTAAAGGGGGACATGACGCATTAAGCGCAGGTAAAACTTGTACATTGCTTGATATTTTGGCATTAAAGGTTAAAATAAGCTTAAAAATGTTAAAATAAGCCCAAAAAATATATAAATATTAGGCTAAGTTTGTTAAACCTTTTGTTTGAGAAATGCCACATGCAGAGGATTCTATTTGTCTGCAAATATGCCAAAAAATCGTGTGCAACATACAAGAAAGTCAGAACAGAGAGATTCGCTTGAGGCGCGAAAACAATTTCTATTTCAGTTTTTAAAACATCCTAAATATAGAGTTTGTGGGGCCATTATGTTGCCCGGGTCCAATCTACAATAACCATAATTATGTCTGTCGTCTTGAAATTTGATTTAAATATGTTCTGTTGCCATTTCCAGGGTATGAAGTGTTGGGAAATCTATGTAAAAGCTCGGGAAACAAAGAGAGTCTCCTGGTTTCCCTAAATGACAACATGTTCAAGTCTTCAGTGCTGGTCTTAACCATAGGGGACATTGAGCTGGCTCTGGCAGCCATCGAGGCCCTGTATTCACTCTCAAAGCTCGGAGAAGAAACATGCACCAGGATTGCAATTGTTCCAGGCAGCATAGGTGATCCACTCAAATTTAATTTATTATTTTTTTGGAAAAATATAAAGTATAAGTTGTGTAACTATGTTTAAGCATTGTAGTGGCAAACTCAGCCAATATGTAAAGAATTTGGTCTGATTTTTTTAGGTTATTTATCAAGGAAAAACTATTTCATACAACTTATTTACCCATTTTAACACCAATGTTTGCATATTGATATAAAAGGCGCTTGTGATTTTAATATTTATATAAAAGGTTTTTTTGGCAACTTTCCGCACATTGGAATGACAAATCCCTAAATATTATCTTTCTATTTGAACAACTTATTTACTGTACCTATTTCAACACCAATGTTTGCCGAGTATATAAAATGCCCTGTTTTTTTTAACATTTGTCTGAGCTGTTTTATCGGCAACTTTCCACACTTGCTACAGCAAATCCCTAAATATTATCTACTATTTAAACAACCTATTTACCTATTTCACACCAATGTTTGCCTAGTGATAAAAAAATGGCTTAAAATTTTAAATTAAGTAGATGCAGCACACATGACATCAAATTAATAAAATAGTGCATTTAGTCTTCACACATTTATGTCAATTACTTATTTAAAGTTCAAAAAAATGTGCTGAAAAGCCATTTTTCGTACAAAACAGCCTAACAGATGTTGTTGAAATGTGACATTTGTACCATGACTACTCACTTTTTTACTGCAAAACAGGTTTATTTATGGCTATTCAATTACAAAGCAATGTAAAAAAAGAAAAAAAAAATTTCAGGGGGAAGATAATTTATTTTTTTCAAAAATTTTAGCCCAAATCTGAATTTTCAAATTGACGTAGCGCGGTTAATACTGAACCAAACGTGCTCAGATTTGGTTTGTGGGGTTTTTAGACGCAACCTAAGGGGGTCCCCACTAAAATTTGACCAAAAAGTGTTTTTTTTTTGAACAACCCTAAAATTTACGTTATACAAGGCTTAGATATTTGTAGAACTTCTCTGAAAGGTTTTATTGCCCACTTTCCAAACTTGGAACAGCAAATCCCTAAATATTCTCCTCTTTACAGATATTCTGGTGTGTCTGATCACTTTCAATGTGCGAACGCTGGGCTCTGGCCAGCTGTCGGCGATTCGCATTGCACGACGAATTGCTCCTGCACAGCCACAACCCCCAACACTTCAGCAAGCCCCTCCGCCACCCCAATCAGTGCATCAACAGTATCACGGTGAGAATTTTTTTAACTTGTCCTTTTAAAAACAAGCATCAAAATATCAAGACGTTGCCAAGCCTTTATTTCAGGTGCGCCGAATCATAAAAAGGCACGAGAAAAATCAGAAAAAGGCAAACATAATGCTTAGATCAGCGGTTCTCAACCTTTTATGTTTTGTGGCCCCCTTAGAAAGGCTTTTAATCCTCGTGGCCCCCATCGATTATAAAAAAATTAGCTAGAACTTGTGGTGGCATCATTCTTTCTTCGAGAATGCTTTTATCACAGTGATTTATAAGTTTTGAGGGTCCGAATTACACATTTAACATCACCAGTGAGCATTGCAGATTTTCGACATTTATTAACACGAAACCTTGTTTAAGCTTTCTGTAAAAACGTATTTTCAATAGTAAACATGTGAAAGTATGTGCAGTTCAACTATTCTTTTTCCTCTTAAACTGGCTTTAGTTTAACAAAATTAATTTTGCAACAAAATTTATCAATGGAACAACAACAAATCTATCTCTACGAGCCAATCTGGTAATATTGTTATTTGACGTTTTGTGAAAAAAATGTTCAACTGGCTTGCATTAGTTTTGCTATCATTCTAACTTGCCGTTTACAAACTATTTAAAATGCTGGTTAAACGTTCCAAAGAAATACGGAGTAAACTGGAAAAACACAAATGTTGGTTGTAAGTGACGTAACAATGTTTGGCTATTAGGCGACAGACAGAGAATTGCAAGCTTGAGGTCAACTGTTGCAAAACTTCTCACGAACAGCAGGTAGTCACATGTAAGAAAAAAAAAGTAGATTTAAAATTACAAGTTTAAGTTCAACTGAAAAAATTGAAAATAGAGACACGGATTTGCAATACCACGACATTGCTACAAACTTATGCTCATGGCCCCTCAATTACAGCTCCGTGGACCCCAGGTTGAGAAACCCTGGCTTAGATAAACCAGGGTCGGTTTAACACAACTGGAAATGGCTGTGTTGTTTGTTATCTTTTCTATTTCTTCGTAAAGATCTTTGGAAAACCAATAACAAAAGATTGCTTTATATTTGTTGAAACCTAGTCGGTGATTCTCTCTTTGTTAACCAATTGGGGTTGACTTAAAGTAAATTATTATAAGTGGTTTATGAACAATCTTAGCTTTTTTGTGCATTCTTACTGCTTTTTTTTCAAAGTATGTGTAGGGTTTTAAATGTTAATTTATAATGTATTCTGTGTGAACAAGCCTACCTAGTTTTTTTTGTTCAATGCAACAAAATGAGAAAAACTAAGTTTTCCATTTATACCTCTGTAAATTCTTATATGGAACACATAAAAAATATATACACTTCTTCCTGCTTTGTTTAAAAAAATATATAGGTTTTTAAATTTTATATCAAACTATACTTTTTACATTTTATAAATGCACATACCATGTGCAAGCAAACCCACTTTAAAGCATATAGGCAACTTTTCCAATGCAATAATAATAAGCAAAACAAAGTTTTAAATTTATACCCTTGTAAATTCTTATATATGTTTCCATAATTCCACAGTTCAACGCCCAGGATTTTCCCAACAAGTACGACCACCCCACGCCGTTCAGCAAAACCCAGCCATGCCCCCTATGCTGCCCACTGTCCCACCTGCTCGGACAACATACCCCACCCCAAACTCAACCCCCCAAGTGGCAACTCCACAGTCCCAGCCGAAACCGACCCCCAAAAAAGACAGTAGGCCGGTCGGAGCTGGACCCACCTACACCCATTCGGAAACCAATTCCACCCCGCCTGTATACCACTACATACCTGCTCCACCGCCAGATATTGTTCTCGACAAAAGCCCAGAGTCTTTTGCTCAACTTTGGTGAGTATGCATTGTTAATATTTTGTTTCTCAGCTGTTTTTTTACGTTATATTCAGATTTGTAACATTTCCTGCTAAGTGGGTGTTTGTTCCCACTTTATAATGTCAAAAGATGAATTCTTTGTTTTTTAACCCCCCATAGAGACATCCTTGTGGTGAGAGCACTGTATAAATTAGAATAACAACATTTTTAGAATAAAGTCTTTTCAAGAATAATACCAAAGTTGAACTAATACGATTAGTCAGGATAAAGCCAAATTAGAAATAATAGCTAAACAAGTCAGAATAAGATCTAAATAACCTTTTTTACCTTGCCCCAAACCCAACTGCATAACTAACTTCTCTATTAATTTTAATGCTAACCAAAATTTTCACCACAACCTTTAACCCCAGACAAATGCAAACAGTCCATTGCTAACTAGGACAACCAAACAATTATACCGAAACGGAAAAAAATTGTTTATTTATTTTGACATTCTAATTATATTAAAATAATACGTTGAGAGTACCAATTTTGGATCTTAAAATCCTACAAGTTTTCTTTAAAAAGTCTTTGAATGTGATTTTTTTTCAAAAAATTGTGTGGCAACCCTGACGCATGGAAAATATATTTTCTTCAGGAACCCAAAGCCTTAAGTCTCATAGGCGCCTCGTTGTTTTTGCTCTGCTAAATCTATTTGATTGCAGCAATAACAACCTACTGTTCTTCAGGGTCTGGGCAACATACGAGCAATGCGGCAACGAAGACGGTAGCGTTCCTCGGGTTCAACTCTTTGCCGACTACGCCTCGGCTGCCGGCCAGTATGGCATGTGCAGCAAAAATCAAGTGCTGCCAGCCGCCGATTTCGGCAGGTGTCTCCAAAGGGTCTTTTCCAACACTGCTTCCAGGTACGTAGCGTAACCTTGCTTTGCCACCATGAAGTTTGGATAGTTTTGCCGAAAGGTATTCGAGTTTTCGTGGCACGATCACAGAATGCTGCAGGCAGCTGTCCAATTGTTGTCCTTACTTGGTCCCCTCTGAGCCTATCCAGGTAGTCGACAACTGCCCGGGAATTTGTCTAGGTCTTGAGTTCAAATCTCATCACAGGCTTGCTTTTCTAGCATTAATGTCCTGAATGCACTTAATAACAGTTAGTTACTAATTCAATAAAAGATGTTATGAGCAAAATATCTACAAAACGATGTTGAAAATAAATAAAGAGATATTTGAAACATTCACAAAATGTTACTTGTTGCACTATGGCTTTGGGCCAAAGCCTTTGGCATTCGTTCTACGTCTATAATACGATCTTTTAAAATGTAGCCTAGTGTTGTATTTGCGGACCATTTCAAATTTCTTCCTTAGAAAAATGAATACCTCTTCATAAATTGTACCGGTGTACAGCGCTTTGTATTGTTGTGAACAAACACAAAAAGGTGCTTTATTGAAAATTTGCTGCCCTAAGTTTACTGTCGTTTGAACTGACATGTTCAGTTTGTTGTAAATTTCGTAAGGAGTTCAAGAAATGTTGTGCAATTCATTTAACCCTTCCCAATATCCCTGATCCATTATTTCTAGTGTGAAAGTTGGCTGAGGCTTATCTGCCACCACCACAGTTCTATTGCAATTTTGGCAATTATGATTATCAAATACAGGGTTTTCCAAGTTACAATATATATTTTTGACAATATAGAATTATAACGCTTTAAGTAACCAAACTATTATTCTTACAATAAAATAATAACACAACATTGTTAACGTGGTCCTAAATATTTCTGTATGATTTATGCTGTATTAATTTCTTTTTTACCATGGTCATTACATAATTTCAGTTTCAATTATATCTTGAACCTCGTAATGACGCAATTCTTGTCTTATCAAACCAAATATATTGTGTGTTGGAATAGAATGTAATATAAAGGACACCAGCTGAATCACTGACTCAGTTGTTTATTTTGTCAGGCTGTTCAACGACTGCAACGGCCAGCCCATGTACCACATCACCGGCATCCGAAAACGCCAAACCCCACTGCCAGTGCCAGGACACCATCCCCTCAACGCAGACCTGGCAAAAAGCGCTGCTGCTGCTGTTCAGTCCCCCAAGGTTCCCACAGAAATTGTCACCCAACCCCAAGTTTCCGCCGGCGCCGAGGCCCTAGCTCCCGCAAACGCCGCTGTTCAAATTCCAGCGGACACGGCTACCCCAGCTGTCGCTCGAGTTTCGCCGGAAATTGCGGGCGACAGCACCGCAGCGAACTCCGTCGCCGGACAAACTAAAAAGCCCGCCTCCGCTGAGATAGCGGTCGCATCCCGCGCCGTGGAATTCAGTTCCAAGCAGCACAATCCTTCCGCCACTGATCTCAATCATAGGACGTCAACTTTGCAGGCGAACGGTCTGCCGAACAGTTGCAGCCCGAAATCGTTACTAAACGGCGACTTAGAACCAACGTCCGGCTTTCCCGCCGAACAGATTAAGCAGAAAGCTGTTGCTTCGCCCGCTACGAAACCTAGCCAAAGCGCTGAAGAAAATCACCTCCCAAACGGCGATTTGTCAAATGACGTCGACTGTGATACGAGCGCCGATCGACTGAAGCCTCCTCTACACTGTGAAGACTCGATAAACGGCAAGAAAATCACCGTTCCATCGACAACTGCAACGGTAGCTTGCGCCGAAAGCGACGGTCCCACTCGAAACTTAAAAGGCGAGGTGATGTGCAATGGAGTCGCTGAAGAAGAACCACCGCCATTAAGCAAAGTTGACATGATGTAAGTTGTTGATAGTTACTGTGTAAAAACAGTAACAGTAACAGTTACTGTGTTTGCGAATGTTTTAGCCGTAAAAGTATTCGTCACCCGACAATACGCGATAATTAGGAAAACAGACCTACAAATTCTCAAAACAACTTGATACATTATTTTTGGCCATTTTGATATTGAGTAACTGCAAAGTTATTTCACTAAAGAAGCATTGTTTTTCTCCTTTAAAGCTTTTGTAGGTTTATTTTTTTAGAATCACCCCTTTTGTTTTAACCACTAATGGTTGCACCTTAGCCTAACAAATTCGAATCCACGTGTTTTTTTGAGCATGTTGCAATATAATTGTATATTTCAACCAAAATTATCTAATTTTTTCTAACAAACTTGGAGAATATCAAACCCTTAGAATCGTTCACCAGGTAACACATAATATGACGTACAAAGCGACTATGCCTGTATTAAAAAAACTTTTACCATAGTATTAGTCCGCTGACAAATTTCTGTGCATTTAAATGTACCCAGCTTTAAGACCTGCGGCGGTTCTCCAAAACCCGCTTTGCAACAAGACGCTCAAAAAATTAACCTTACAAAATCACAACCCGGGCATAGCCAACCGCAAGCAAATGACATCCAAGTATCACGACATGATCCATTCACTTTGCAGCATGACAAACGACCTAGAAGTGGGCCACAGTCCGTCGTCCGAAGTGGCTTTGGTGAACGGATCTATGCCACCATCACCCGAAGACTGTCCGACGTCTAACGAGCAAGGCAAAGCGCAGCAGCACAAACTGAACAATGGAGTCCATCATGCGGATTCCAAGCCTGATTGGTCACCCCATAAGGTCGCCGGCAAAACGCCTGATCCAGCGGCCGATGACACCACTGGCAAGGTTAGTAGTTTTTGAACTTTCGATTGTGCCAGTGTTCCTGAACCTTGTTTCGTGCTGACCCAAATACTGAAGCATAAGGTAAACAGCGAAGCGTTGGCGACCCCGTTCTTCTAACTAAACATTTTGTGAGCGAACAAAACGTAAAACACACGCTTAAATAAACTGGATTATAATTATAATGATAACCGTATTTCTTTTCAAAATTTAAAGATATTTTCCTCAGAACCAATCCAATATATCTAACCATATAAAACTGATGCAATCCAACGTGTATAAACTAATACAGTCGGTGACTCAACGAAATCAAACGTCAACCCGAATAGGCTGAGAAGCACTGGTTTATGTGAATCGAAAAACGGTATTCTAGCTTATAGGCCAATTATACATAAACTGTGTAAAGCGGAACACTACTTTGCCTCAACAGATTATTAGGCGGGTCATGAAATTCTTTGTATTTTTTGGCAATTTCTTAGTGTGCATGCACGCTATACATTAGAAAACCTATGATATTGTTATATTTACTGTTGGCTTGCCGTCTACTAGTGGCGTTTGTCAAGTTATGATATTATTGTTTTGTACAAACTGTATTCTGCGATAATTCTTTGATTTTTGTGGTGTGCCAGTAGTAAAACCCAAGTTTTAGAATCCCCAGTATTCTGACAACCAATACAACTGATATTATATCGATTTTCCTATTGTCGCTAACTCAAACAAAAAAAGCATTTGCAAACCATAGGAACCCATAAAAAGAATTATTTTCAACACCACGGATTTATTCCGTGAACCCAAAGGTGTGGTTCAACTTTTCACCCAACAAAATAATTGCCTTGAAATATATACAAAAAATCGACTCCTACCCTCAGCCAACTAATAACGTGGTAAGATATCGATGTACTGTTAGTTTCTAACTAAAAATAAAGTTCGTAAACGGTTCTAATATTTCCTTATAAATTCATCCCCGTTTAAGTTTTTTGTTTAAAGAAGGTTGAACCAAGTTTAAACACAGTAACATCTTTAGATACCACAGATTTGTTGTTTCGCTTAATTAGATAGTCACCTGATGCTAATAAACAGTCTTAACATGCGAAACTAGTTAGCGGTTATATGTAAATTTGGACAATAATAGGAAGACACTGCTTCACCCTAGGTACTACCTCGTAAACCAGACTTGGACAACTAGATAATTCTAGTTTTCTAATTCGTTGAATTAGAGCAAAATGCGGCTAATTCTACTTCTAATATAATTTGTGAATTGCTTGTTTGCTCTAATTCTAGTTCTAATCTAATTTGAATTTTACCAAAAATGCTACTTTGTCCAACGGCATTTTTAGTCTCTCAGTTCAAACACAGATTTTCAATTAAAATTTTCTGGTTGGAACGACTTGTATGTAATTTTTACAGGCTAAAAAGCATAAAAATGCATATAAATTGGCACACACATATTTACCATTCACGTTCTTATAAGAATAAATAGTGATTAAATTAAATTGGTTGTAAAAACTAAATGTGATTCTAGTTCAAATTCTAGTTGAAATTTGATTTTTTAGGAATTCGGTAATTCTAATTCTAATCTAATTTGAAAAAAACTCAAAGCGATCTAATTCTAATTCTGATCTAATTTGGAAAAACTAAAATGCTCTAATTCTAATTCTAATTTAATTTTAAAAAGCTAAAATAAATCTAGTTGTCCAAGTCTGTCCTATACGTTGTTTCCATTTACACTTTGCAAGCCGTGCGGGAGGTCGCAAAATCAAAATACTAACAAACATTTTAACGCTCTTTTTAACAAGGGTGGTTTGAAGTTTGTATTAGCAGTCTAAGAGAGATACAAAGCTCAAACAAAAGTGACTTAAAACTTTGAAACGTTCTCTTAAACGCCTTTTGTTTCACTTTGTACGTGTAAACTATAAAACAAACCTGAAACAAACTTGCGATGACTTTTACCGGATGCACGGTATTAATAATTTAGTTGTTGCTGTCAAAAGCACAATGCAGTAATAACAATGTGATGCGTTAACGGTAAATCGTGCGACAAAGAACAATTGAATATGGCTACCGAGTGTTTGTCCCTGTTTAAGGTTAGTGGTGTGTAATGGTTGGGACTGGAAATTAAGTTAGGGTTAAAATCATAGGGAAAGTTAGGTTGTGGATGGGTTGAGGTAAACGGTTGTATCTAGGCCTTGTGGCCATTCAGGTCATATTCTGACGTGTTGATTGTATTATTCTTATTTAGACGTTATAACGACATTTCGGATTTAGTCCTATTTTGATTTGATTCCGAACTGTGCTGTATTCCGACTGGACTATGATTTATATGTTGCTTTAGTTGGGTGTTTCAAAACGTGCTGTAGGAAAGCAATTTTTAATCTTGTTTGTTTTGTGTTGACAATAGCAGTTGTACTGTTTTGTTTTCACAAGGATATTTAAAACACGTCGGTTGATCAAATTTTGTATCCTCAGAAAATTAGTCATTTTTTCCAAATTTATAAACCTTTAAATATGAACAACAGACCCAGGCCATCACATCGCCCCAAACCGCCCCGATCGCCCCCACACAACTCGACCGCTACTACAAGGTGCAGCAAAACGAAGAGGAGCCAAAAAGTTCCGAAATTCCCGCTACCGCCCCCGTTCCCGGTGTTTCCCCGGTTGTTGGTAGCACCAACGGCTACCCGGTCGCCCCCAGTTCAACTGCGAACCCTACTGCCCCTGCATTTCTTCCCTCTCCAACGATGCCTACTGCAACTGCTACTCCTGCTGCTAACAACGCCCATCAAGTTGTGGTGCGGGTACGTTTTGTTTTGCTAGTCCTATGTGTCAGGCTCTTTTTGGAAATCCCGATTTATCGCAATTCCAGGTAAATAGACAACTGTGACCTTCGCATGGGCGGGGGGTGCTAGGCAATTCTTCACCGACATAAGCTACACTTTTTGTCTGTTTTGATTACGTAAATTAAAAAACAAAAGTTGTCCAGTTTTGCTATGTTTGTATCTCTGTTTTAAGCAAGTCAAGTCGGTCCAAGGCGCTGAGATGCATACTATACGTCATGGTGCGCTGATTGATTCGTAAACTTGGTAAACACCTTGTAGTAAATTGGGCTATAAATGCCGTTATTTCGAATCTCAGTTTTGTGCCTAATGTGTCACATATTTTAAATTGGAAATTTCTGTCAAATTATCCAAAAAATGCTATTTTTTGCGCTGTTCGTGCATTTAAACTGGTTATGAGCTGCCTGTTTGCATTTGTAGCCATACAAGTTCGCTAAAAACAGCTTATCTATTTACCAGTGTCAGAGTAAGAAAAGCAAACATTTGCATCCGCAGGTTGTACTTACGCATCCGCCTTAGTTATTGTATTTGTTAGGGTCAAAAAATGCGCCTTCTGTGCAACCCATGGATTACATAGGATTGTCCAAACAAGATGGATTAACGTAAAACTAAATCCGATTAAAATAGTTAATTTTTTTCAAGTTTTATTTTGTAGATGAAGACCGTCGTATTTTCAACGGCTAGTTTATTAGTAATGTCGAAACAAATTGGTTTAAATCCGATATCCCGTATTTTTTTTAATAGTTAACTAAAATTTTCATTCTAGTCGACAAGCGATTTAGCTCAGCAATTTATGAGTATACGTACGGAAAATGATCAAGACCGTTGATGTTTTTTTTTGATACTTTTGCTTATCAACTTTTGTCCAAAATATCTAACCAAAATACGAAACTCTGATATTCGAAACGCCACCATTAAACAAAAAACAGTGTATTCAAAATCACAATGCCCTCCCAATAATAGTAATTAATAACCTCTTTCAAGATAAAAAATGTTTAAAAAATATTCTTCTTTCAGGCTGGCACAAAGCGACCAGCGAACACACCCGTCGTTGAGCAACCACCCATAAAGCAGCCCCGCATCCCACCTGCCGCCCCTAGGCCCCACCAGCCCCAAGTTCACCCCGTACCCCCACCCTCTTCACACTCACTTCAGACAACCACCTCAGGTCACGTAGTATCCGCACCCAATCATAACCCCGCGATGGGGCACACCGCCCCAGCCCCTCAAGGCCCCTCGTCGGGTGCGCCTCACCCTGGGTCTGCTGGGACGGCTCCGGGGGGCAGAAAACCTCCTCCTATCGACCTGATGGCCCCCAATGCGTCGATGATGGTGCTAATACGGAACACCGGCAAACAGCCGTTTGAAGACTTTTCCGTGAGTAGATTTTTGATGATTTGTCTTGCGCTTCCTGGAATGTAGTTGATACTGTTGAAATATGATTCGTGTTATAATTAATAGGGTTGTGTTATTTCGAATTTCAGCCGATACCTCATGTAGTAGTGACCAGGCTGGCAGAATCTTGCCAGCCTTCTGGTGACAAGCATTTTTTGCGAAAATTCTTCGGTTTTTGGTCGCGCCCCTAAACTTAAATGATGTGTTCGCCCAAGGAATGTATGAACCTTGCCATGTTTTGGCGATAAACAAGGCTATTAGTAAGTAAATTAGACGACAAAACGTAGCGCCGAAGGCGCAAAAATTTTTGTGACATTAAGTCATTAACAAATACATGCACGGAAAAAATATTCTTTGGTTAAATTTCTAATTTATATTGCTCGAAATAATGATATTTATAATAACATTTAATAGAAATTGTCACAGTCATAGTGCAACATGCCACATAGTATGCATATTACCTTTGGGATAGATTTGTTGAAAACAAAGACACATAAACCTAGCAAAACCAGACTAAAGTACGCGCGAAGCACGAAAATGTTTTGCATTTGCGTAATTAAACAACAAAAATATACTTTAGCCCTTAGGTGGAGAAGCATAGCCTGGTACATTCTTAATATGCTGATGCGAATGTTATACCTGTACAATTAACAGGAATTGGGAAATCTACTCAATATACAGAAAATCAACTCAATATAGAAGTACTTGCCAATTCAAAGTAAAACTGCCAACACGTAACAATTGTATGATCAAAAGTGTGTACTTTTTAAAATAATAAACAGTCTATATGCCTTACACTGGCTGTTTCTCACTAAACAACGTGCTTCACACTACTGTCACCTTTTTCAAAATGACACAACCAAATGAATTTCTGCCAATTGTAGTGTGTTATGTTATTACATATTTCCGCTGTTCAAAAATAGATGTGATTAAATATGTGTGGAAACAACCACAAGGTATTTTGTAAATTGGATGTTTGAAAAAAACTTTCTTAAAAAATGTTTTGAAAAACAAAGAAAAAAAATATTTTTTTTTTCAATTTTTTTTTTTTACACTAATTTCTTCGGTTTTCTGGCTGATTCTTCGGCCGACATAGTCGCCAAGTCCCAAGCATTCTGCCATACTGGTAGTGACTTGGACGTCCAATGTAAGGGTCAAATCGACTTTAACCAGATTACAAGTTGTTTTGTGGTTTTTAGTCATGGTTTGCTGTTGCTAGGAGATGACGGGTTCAGTTTTAGGCGAAAAGTTTGAAACGTTCCTCATTTCTGTTTGTGTTTTGCACCGTTTTTTGTATTTTTGCTTTACAGGACGAAAAGGAAGACCCTATCAGCAAAAGTCTGCGACTAACTTCCACTCTCATTCTCACGAACGTGGCCAGGCATTGCGATTACGGCAGAAGGTGGGCAATATCTGTCTTTTTATCTCGTTTTTAAATCGCTTGCATTTTTTAGTAATATCCTAATTCCTACCTTCTAAAAAAATAACGGTTTGGAGCCGGTAATCGATTTAAAATTCCTGTTTTCTCTAGTGATAAATATGTGACTGAAATTTAATTACTTTAAACCTTCAAAGAATGTATTTTAAACTCAGCAACTTTGTTTCAGAAATAATGGCGAATGTGGCTTTATAAACATTGATTAAAAAAAACTGTTTAAAAGTATGTGCGAAATTGTTGCAAAACCTGCACTAAAATCAGTCGTAGAATAAATATCAAACTCAATAAAAATTAGGTACGCTTAGATATTCGTTCTACTTCTAACATAAACCCTACAAACATATTCTCTCTAAAAACAGTACAAAATCGAATGAATTTTTTTATTACCTTATGCTGCCAATTTTTTTCCTGCAATACTGATGCCTGAAATTTAAAATTATATAATTTAAACTCTGTATTTTAGGAATACTGTGGCTTTATAAATATTTAATAAAAAATGCTATTTAATAAAATTGCCAAATTGTCGCAAAACTAAACAAAACCAGCCACACTTCTAAATATACCCTCCTACCATTGTGCTAAAAAAAAATCGAATGAACTTCCCAAAAAGCTGCCATATTCTTTCCCGCAACAGAGTTGGCTAATTTTTCTTCTCCCTGTTTAGTCTTCTCCAGCGCCACGAGAACTGGTTCGCCCAGTTGGCGATGAGCGGTCTCGACTGCTCGCCCAATCTCGCCAAGCTCCTCGCCGACTTGGACAGATAGCGGCCGCCCTAACACGCCGCCCGCTGCCGTCGGGTGGCGCACGAGAGATGGAACGTACTAGCGAGTGGCGTGGTAACGAAGCAGCAGCCGTAGTTGTTATCCCCGACCGAACCTGAAGCCTCCAAGCGACTTTTGACTCTAGAAATCGTTCCTGATTTTTTTTTAGTTTTAGGAGCGTTTTGTTTTGCCGCCTGTTCTTGTCCGAAGATGCGATGCCGCGTTGAGAGTGGTCTACATGGAGAAATGGACTTTGGCGGAGTTCCTGCCGTATTTCAAACTGCGTGTCGCGTGGATAGCGTCGCGTGTCGCTGTGGCGAAAGAGCGCTACAGCGACGTCGCTCCCAACTTTAAACCTCGCAATACTCCCCCCTCTAAAACCATGATTTCCCGTGCAAAAGCACTAAAAAAGAAATCCTGTGAAAAAGCAATAATCTGCCATTCACCAACCCCGTTCGAATTGACTTTGGTTTTCACGGTGAGACTTTCGCCTCTCACGCGTCATCATCTTTCACGGATTTTCACGCGTGAAAATTCGCCATGACTCCTCCGTTGGCGAACGTTTAACAAACACAAGATTTATAGACGCCCGACCTTCGTCGCGACGGATTTACTGTGTTTTTTATATTCTATCATTTTTCGACGTCACCGCTATGACGTCACTTACGCGCGCGTTCACAACATTGTTTTTTTTGCAGTATTGTGTGCAAAAACATTTTGTCCTCCGTGGCAGACACTGGGAGGTCACTACTTTAATCTTCGTTATTTTCGACTTTTTTGCAGCGCGTTACACTAGAACAATTTTAACCTTGCCCCATTTGAGCTAAAATGGGAGTTTCTTTGTTGTTTTCCGATAAAGAGTAACTTTCATTTACCGATTGCGGGGTCTGGTATTTTCAATTTAGGTTTAACCAAGTACCCTGGTCAATTTACCGGCATAAGCTGAACTATGTGTTCAGTCCGCTTAAATTTGTATCGCTTTCATGGTTGTGCATAATGTGCAATTTCAAAACTTTTGGCCGAAATCTTTCTTAAAAGTTGAGAATTTTTAGCTATGTAAATTCGCCAATCCGCAACCGAAAATTAATTGTAGGTAAAATTTGCCTTATTTGTATTAAAATGTAGAAATTGGTATTAAATAAGAACTAAAGTCGGCGTAATTGATTGTAAAATTTAACTAAATCGAACATCATTAATACATAAATTTAACAGAAATAAGTTGTTTGATATTCCAAGTCTGCAAAACAACTAAAAATAACTCAACTTACGTTCCTCTTTTTTCTCTAATCTGACAAACAGTGTGGCGTTTGGCCATTTATCAACTTTTTCAAAAACACCATAAAAATCCGTTTTTTGCTGGGCCTCCTTTTTAGTTACGTGGCCGCCATGTTGAATCGCGAAATGTTTGTGCCGAAAGAAAAGTAACAGGCCACGAAATTAAACCAAGGCTCCGCTAAGAAACCGTATATTTTCACTTATTTTATGGGATCTAAAATTTTTACTTATAGTTCAATGAAATCGAAAATACGCGGTTAGCAATCGTTGAGTAGGTTTTCGACTCCCATAACGGATAATTATTTATTTTCAAATAAACTAAATCGATGAACATGATCAGTTCTGCAGCACGTAAAATATAGGACTAACGATCATAAAAAGTGAGTTTTGTAAAAATGAAACCCATCACGCCATTCGGGTTGCTCTTTACAAAACTGGCCTTAAATCGGCGCCCAACTACTTTCCCCTTGTTTCAAAGGTCAAACATGAGCTTGTGGCTTTAATAAACTTATTTCCAATGCTCGCTGAAAATGGTATACCACCGTCTGCAAACAATCATATGAGGCGTTGGTCCTTAATGCAGTAAACTCTTGCAAAACCAAAAACAAACGAAGCTATATTTATTCTTCCGCGCTAGAGTTGTCCGATACCTCGTTTTTTAGTCCGATTCCCGACATTTTGAACACAGATACCGTGTTCCGATACCAAAATACATCCCTACTACTAGCCAAAATGGATAAAATTTGCACGTTATCAGGCCAAACTTGCGGTAAAACACAAAATCGTTATCTTCAAATGTCACGTCACTTTTTCTTGTGAAATTTACCAACCCGTGGTAAATTGGATTTATAAGTTTCTCAGCGGACAGGTACCGATACCAACCAAGTATCGGACGGGTACAGTTGATCCGATACTATCGGACAGCCTTATCTCGCACTGTTGTGGACACGCGTTTATGCCTGTCTTCGCTCGTTCAATATTTTTCCTTGTCGTTTGCGGCGTTGCCAGGGTACGAGCGCCCCCGTGTTGTGCGCGGGCGCAAGGCAACGCCGCTGATCTGTCTGTTCGTCTGTTATTCTCTTGATGGAGTCATTATTACTTTAACACGATTGCTATTGTTTCTACTTTGATGCGCGACACGGAAAGCGAAAACAAAACTTGTTGCGTATCAATAAAAAAGCTATTATTATTATTGATAGTAAACCGGCGTGTTTTTGACTGAAGACTGGCCAGCAGTGTTGTAAACAATGACTCAAGTCCCAGTCAAGTCATTTGTGAAATAACGTAAGTCGTCAAGTCTTTTAGAAAAATAGCAAGTCCAGTCATTTATAGAGCAAGTCAAACCACTAATACAGTACAATAATAAAACAATAAATCATTAAAATACGTCAATTCGTCCGATTAGAGGCAATCATTAACTGCAAAAAACAACTTTTAGCAATCTAACCGTTTTATGTGCTTGAGATAAAAAATGTTAGAAGAAAGCAATTATTTTCAACCCAAATTATTTAACTTTAGTCCAAGTGAAGCCCTTTATCTAAAAATATTTAGGTCTAGATTTTATCAAAACGACTTCAGTCAAGTAAAATAATTTGAAAACAATGACTAGAGTCAAGATATGTCTTTGACTCAAGTTATAATAGCATTGCTGACCAGTCAACGTTTTTCTTGTTTAGTGTTGCGATAAAAGAAAACAGCCCCAAATTGGTTTGTTCTACAGTAGCCTTGCAACTAAAATTACTTGTCCACAAATGACCTGACGACACCGATAGCTTATAGCCTACGTCTTATGAATATAGGATCATAATAAGAAAACACAGGTTTAGTTTATTTAGGTGTAAATGGAACAATTTGTACAACGAATTCCATTGGGAACATTATCTAAAAGCAAAAATTGTTGAAACAAGCGTTCGCATATTATTTGTACTTGTTTACTACCTGTACACTCCTGGAGTCGTAAAAAGTATTCTTGTGGTTAAAAATAATAACTTCTAATGAATGATTAACAACGATGCCTCAGCAATAAAACTTAAATTGGAATACGTCGAGATTAAACGCAGTTCAGAAAAATACCAATAGGCTATAGGAATAATAACTTTGAACGCGACTCGTTTGACTTTCCAATATGTCTTCGTCCGTTTAAAGAATTTGTCAGTATAAACAAGTGGTGCGTGTCACGGCAGTTTTCTGTCATCTAAAGTCAACAGATTTAGAAACTTCGACAACGTGATAGCTTTTATTTGAATACTCTTACATTAGGAATGTAAATTCGCTTCCATATAGCTATTTATTGTGCAACATCTATAGCAGAACAAAGGTGTAAATGAGGAAGAAACAGGATGATACTTATTTCTTTCAATGTGTAAGATGTGGCTCTTCGTGGTTCACAAAGTAATTCCACCTATAGGCCTACTCCCCTAATAATTTTAATCGTAGCAATCCTTAGACAAAATAGTGCCCAAACTAAGACAGCTTAGTAAGACACACCCATTCGTCGCTCTGAAAACAGCTGTTACTAAACTGTCGGCAGCCAATTGTCCCTATTTTAAGTTTTATTTAGGTTTAAATTCGCTGAGTTTATGACATATTCCGCCAGTTTTTGCTATTATTAAGACGTTTTAGGTATAGGTACTTCTGTTTTAGATTGTAGAAGCCATTTTGTCATATTGTGTTTACACAGAGAATTTTTGTTTTTAATCGATGTGTCGTAACGGAAAATTTTCAGTAAAAATCTATGGCCTAAATTCTTTGCAACCACATTGTAATGTTTACGTTACTCCTTGCAGCCAATGTGCAAACGATAAGCGGAAAGTTTTCGGTAAAATTCCGTTACGTAGATTTCTTGCAACCACATAATATTGCGAATTTGCAAAAAAATTCAAATTGCTGACACCAATTTTTATGCGTCAAGGTATTTACATCCGTTTTTTTTTGTATATGTTTCAAAACACCGCGGTCTGAACATTAGTCGGTTTCCCCGGTTGTGCGATTTTCAAACTGTTGACATTTTAACTGGAGGCAGAGGCTGTTTCGCAATCGCATTTTGACGTAAAATTTGTATGTTTCGCGTCAGAAATAAGTGTGAAAAAGGTTTAGACCACGCCTTGTTATCACGTGATATTTTGTTATGTATTATAAGAATTAATGACGTAAATCTTTCTTTATCGCAGAAATTTTCTTAACTGATTCTCGTCTATAAATAGCGTGTTCAATCAATAAAGAGAGATAGAGGCTTTTATAGCTTCTACTCAGACAGCAAACTTGAGTGCTTTTGTGACTGAAACAGTATCAACCAGTATCAACCAGTATCACCCAGTACTGCCTAGTGCAGAGGAGGCTTTTACAGCTTTGACTGAAGACAGCAAAAATTGACTGTTCATGTATCTGAACTAAAGGAAAGAATTGGACCTGAATGGCCTCACGAAGACAGGCCATCTCAAATCTTGTAGGAGTGTGGTCGATTCATCTTGGCAATTATATAAATGAAGACTCATTTATCAGACCCATCCCCACAAGATACTACTGCGTTTTGAAGTTTATTATTATGTCGTTCGAGCCATGTGTAAAAAATCAAAAACAGAAAAGTGACGAACAACATATTGTTGTATTGAAACCGTTATGACGGCTGCGAGAATGGTTTTCCGCTTGTTAATTTCTTATGCGCACCTAGTCTAGTAAAAATATATTCTCTTTTTTAAGTAATTGGTGGTGACAAACCAATCACTTGCTATTGTAAATCAATTTTTTTGAGTTGGTATTAGCCTAATCTGAACATATTTTTTTCAAATATTTTTAATTTTCTTCGATCGCATACGAACTTGTTGAGTTAGACAAAAAAGAGAAAGTTCCACTAAACTGGGTTGTGCAATTTCTAACGGCACACATAGGTCTACCAACGGTGTTTTTTCAATCGCAATTTTGATAAGCTTGTGTAAAACTGTTTCCTTATAGCTACACAAGCTATATTACATTGGTAGCCTTATATCACGCGATTGTAGCCTAACAATGGTAATAGAACGTTTACTTTTTATGACAAGTAGGCTACTTGGCTTGAAATTAAAGATTTGACTTAAACTTCATTTATTTTAAAAATGAGTTTACTGCGGCTGGGTCGATTCAAAATAACATGTTTACACACTGCTTTTTTTCAAGGAAGTAGGGGAGGTGCGGGACCCATAGAACGAATTTGTTTTTTCCGTAATATCTTTCGAATTACAACTCAAAAACACTCGCGGTTATTTTCTTTGGAAAGCTTACAGCTATTGGTACCTACATGGAAAAAATAATGGAAATCTGACATATCCTTCTAAGTTGTTGTTTTTTCAATATAAAAAACCTAACTTTTTGTTCCATCGATCCCACCCCACAGGACCTATGGAACATCCTATGGGACCTATGGAACAGAGCAAGATTGCCTCTCAAAAAAACTGCGCTAAGTATTGCTGAAGTGCATAACTATATATACTCAGTTAATGGTGTAGAAACAATAGCACAAGAAAATGTATTTTTAGAAATAAAATAAAAACACATGGAAACAAACACAATATGCTGAAATGATATTTTTTATTTTTGGTAGAATTCGCAACCCAGGTTTGTTATATCCATTGTTTTTATTTTTAGGAGAACATATCTGCAAATATAATAATAGTCAATTGTGCGATTTCGTCGGGTCCCGAGTCCGGCCCTGACTCTACAACATGTATTCCACCAAATTACGTAACTAAATACCGCGGATATTCAGCAATCCACTCATAGGGATGTCATATAATTCATCCACTCACAATAAATAGTTCGAAAATATCCACAATATGCTATTCCGCTGTTACACACTGCAATTGACGGCAATATCTGTTTTTGGTACTGCTCATGCGCACGTCGGACTCGGGACTCTGGTAGTTTTACGTGGTCTTACTCGAGGCCCGAGTCCGAGTCCGCAGCCCTGGTCCTCAGTGAACAACCCCTTATTAGATGTTCTTGTCTTAAAAGTTGGCATTCTAATAACCTTAAAATCTAAAAATATGATCACAAAATGATCGAGAAACCAATGGAACAGACTGTTCCAAAGGTCTTCTAATCGCCATTTTCAATAAAAACACTCTAGCCAGCACTCGGAACCAAATTAATCAAACTAACTTTCAACATGTACCTAGATAACACCTCTCTCCACAAAAAAATATTCACTGATTTACAATCACCTATTAAAGACTATCAAAACACCTTACCAATGCCAAGCTAAAAAGTACATTTTTTACCTAGAAAAGTAAAGAATTGGAATAAATCAACCATTTCCAAAAGCACTCAATACAACTTTTGGGACAAAGTTCTGTACACAAAAACTCATTCCACAACCAAAATTTTATTTAGTTCGGCCAACAGGGGGCGCAATATCCCAGTTTTCCATTGGTCCCCATGTTCCATGTGTCCCGCACTTCCCCTACACACATTTGCTTTGAATATCGGCAATTTTTTATCGCGAATTTTGAACTTGTTCCTCAACAAATAAAAAAATAGAGACAGCTAAATCACGAAAAAAAGAAGCTTGCTAAATGGTATGCTTCTTTTTTTTACTAAATGGTATGCTGTATTATGCTAATTCTGCAAACGTGTAGCCGAACATACCCCAGAATCTACAATCTCTAGATGCCTGACTTACAAACATACCGTATTAAACTAGAGGAATGTCTCGTTTTTGTGAATAAGTAGTCACGGTATCACATGCAGAAACCCACAAACAGACATAAAGCCAAGCTTGTGAAAAATCAAGAAGCATATGTATTCGTCTGACAACGTATATTATTTAGCTATTATATATTTATTTTGGTCAAACCTTTTAGAGCAACTTTTTAGCGCTCGTACCCTTTGAGAGTTCTTGAAATTTTCTTGTACCCCCTGTCTACAATGACCGACGGAAGTAAATAAAATTGTAATATTAGGAATTACACTCAGTGTATTTAGATCTTACGTGTTTACATGAATTAACTACAGTCTTGTCAGTTCAACAATATTTACACCACACAACCCATCAGTCAATTTACTAATGACTTTTTGTTGTTACTTTTCGTAAATTACGCATTTTTCACAAATATGCCTAAAATGCATTATTCACACTGCATGTCGTACACCCTGCTTTGGTGCTTCGTACCACCAAGGGGTACACGTACCCCTGGTTTAGAACCCCTGATATATGAGAGGGTATATCAGATTATAATATATGTATGTATTGAATTCTTGGAATATGTGGCCCTATATTTCTTTATTTTCTTGGCTCGCCACAATCCGAAAAGTGGGAGAACTGCACTAGACCAGGGAATATTTTTTTCACCAAGGGCCTGATAACTTTCAGTCTTTACGATGGCGGACCAGGTATAAATTTTTATTGCCAACTTTATTAACTTGTAGCGTATATCGTAAACAAACTATTTTACAAAAACTGTATTAAACTATATATATATGTTTAAATATTGTCTCGAATATGTTTCAAGTTTAGTCTCGAATTGCACCCGACAACATGTCAACTGTATTTTATCTTAACCAAGGATTTATGCCGCGAAACCTCGGAATAAACAAAGCTGGCCGTGTTTATGCGAATCCTGCACATTACCAATGGTAAAAACAAATTCCACAAGAAATAGTGTTTCAAGTCGCTACTCAAATTCGCTAGTAAATACTTAATGACTTAATGAGCGTCCAAGTCGGTTTTGTCCATACCAACTCGTGTGACGTAAAGTAATTTAAACCGCAATGTATCGCGTGTCCACCATTTTGTATTCGATTACGCCTAGCACCACTTCACATGCTAATGATACGCGTGGCTCACGAGGCATTGTAAAGCAATATCAATGTTATTACATGAAAAAGCGGTTTAATATAGCAACTCGTTTTCGTTCGTGAACTACCAATCTTTTTAGGTAATTGTGTGAACCCCTAGCTGTAACTTGGAAAAGCATATTCTCAGAGCTTGATCAAAAAGTTTCGAACCAAAACTCTTCCTTACTGCTACTCGAATTAACAAGCAAGACAGTAAAAAGTTGCCGCTTAATTTTGTTTTAACCGGAGTCTTTTCTGTTTTACAATTCCGCCTCTTTATTACAACTACCCGAAAATAAGGTAATATGCAACAGTGATGAAGAGCCCAGAGCATAATGGATTGTTTCATTTTGTTCAGCCACGCAAAAACAGGTTGATTTCGCAAATTATCGCGCGTATTGCAGGTGTAACTTATTTACATAGCAGCTACAACTATAAATTAGTCCAGGGATGTCAAACCTGCGGCCCGCCTGATATTTACGTGCGGCCCACCAATTATTCTCACTTTCAGTAGCTTTCATTAAAAACAATTGTTTCAACTATCATCAAAACGTGTAGCACGCGCAGTATTTGATGTAGGGCTAATCTTATGTTTTTTTGAAATATAATCGAGCCTAATGTCGCATTTCAACATCCATCGAACACTTTGTGCACCCATCATTGCTAAGCAAGATGTGATTTTCTAAATGTATGGTTTTGTGGACCGTTTTAAGGAAATATATCAGCCCAAACATGTAAAAACTAATTTTTTCGCGCTTTGCCATAATAAACAAAAATAAATAAGGTCGAGATTACTTGCAGTTTGGCGCATGAGTTCACTCTCGAAGAGCTGGTGTTCATAAGTTAAGTTGTTCTATGACGTCACCATATGACGTAACTTATGACGCCACCCCTTTAATTGGAGAGGTTTCGCGGCCGATCGAAATTTTTAAAGTGGCAATGCGGCACATTCTGCTAAAAGGTTGGACATCCCTGCATTAGTCTTTTATCATTTCAAAAACCTATTTAACCTGGACAACGCCGGTTATTTCTTATAGTAATTATTAACGCAAGTCAAGTAATTGGCATAGAAATACAAATATTAAAATTGGGAAAATTTTATAAGCAATAACTCATCTGAAAAATATCAAAAACCAAAAATATATAGCAAGCTATTTGTTTTGCGCAAACGTTTAGATTAATAACCCAAATTTTATAAAAAAAAATGTTACATGAAAACACGTATTTTCAACCCAAGTGATTCGACTGAAAGACTTAAGTCCAAGTCAAATCATTTTAGGATAACCACTTGAGTAGCGTTATTTTAAAACATTGAATCAAGTGCACATAAGTCAAGTCTTTGACTCAAGTCATACCAACATTAGAAATTAGTAAGGGTTGCAGACAAGTTTTGCTTTTTCATTAAGCATCTTTGGTTAAAATTACCGTGTATATCATTGCACGTTTTTTCACAAAAACGTGACTGTCGGTATTTTCTGCTTCTTAACATGCCAACAGAGGCTATGCAGGAAAAAATAAGAGGGTCATTGCTGAGATCATTAAGTTAGCTAAAACGCTCTTCAAACTATACGCCGCCATTTTGAAAGTCACAGACCGTTCGTCAAGGCAGTGGCAGTACGATTTGTACGTCAGTCGGGTGTAGCGTTTCGATTCATTGCCACAAGGCGAATCAGCTATTTTCTACGTCACCAAAAGTAATTCCCATGCGTTTATTTCGCGAGAATTTGGTGGAGATGCCGTCAGGCCAACTATGTCGACATTTTCTTTTCTTTCCGTATATAGTTGAAGGGCTTTTGCCAATTTCTGTACAGTCGAAAATTAAAAAAAAGAACACTTGATACCAGGAAGAACTGAATTGATAAACCTACCAAATTTTTAGGGCATAAAATTCCTTGACATTTTTATGGTCACTTATGAAATAATTGATTACCTTTTCAATAAAAGCTCACGTTGCCAAAAAATCTCTTTTATAAGGCCAAAACAATTTGCGAGAGCTATATTTAATAATCATTCGTATGTAGAAAACTGTTAGTATGATTGCATGTAAAAATAATTTGGAAAAACATTTCACAACGCTAAAAAGTCAAAACTGCGTTGACAGGCACAAACACAATGTTTAATACGCGAAACAATGCATGTTTGTGGGCAGTAAATTTCCAATTCCATATTGATCGAATATATTAATCACTTGCAAATCAGGTTCACTGTTTCGAACAAATCTATATAGAATTCATAAAAAATATTTCGAATACCTCTTGTTTATTAAATTCTAACCGTTGGAGAAGAATTAAATTATTGCAGTTTTCTATTGGAGAAAAACTAAACGTATCGCAAATAACAAAGTTCATATACAGAAGTAGATAACATTGCGTAAGTGTAAACGTTTCTAAAATAACAGTCATATTTAGTTAAAAGCAGCAATGAATAGGGGTACGCAGCCTATGCAATGACGTAATTGGCAGACAAGTGGGGCACGCTTTCGAAGCATTCCTGCTTTTTATCGTACTGCCTTGCAGAAAAGTTCCATCTGTATGCGCATATCGGCTTACAAAAGCGAACAATACACTGCGACAAGAAGGGTCACACCAAGTGCATCAGCCATTTTCGTCAACAAGAAGAAATAGGTACATAAAGGCAGAAATGCCGCGAAGGCATTGCTGTACAATAGAGCAACAGTGCCCAGAGCCAAAATTAGCCGTTGGTAAGTAGATCATTTGCCTCTAGTAGAAACGCATTTTGACGCCCCAATTGATCACCCAATAATGGGTAAACCTTTTATTTTTTATTAGGACTGAAGTGTTTAAGTACGACCAAAATTGATAAGGTCATTTTTTCCTAATAATGTTATCATATATTTCAGAACACCGTAGATAAATTATAACATAGAGCCAGCCCGTTATAAAACAAAGTTAGCCTTTAGAAAAATGAATTTCGTGTTGGACGTTGTTTTGTTTATGCAAATGAGCATGGTTTGAATGGGATCCCTCGTTATATTTTTATAACGTTAAAAATAACAATTTTGGTAGAAAAATTTGATACACTCTATAGTACAAATTTGAAATTACTAACCCTTTAAAATCATGAAGATACCAACGAAAATCAATTTTCGAGTCAAACTTGTTGCAATAAAAAAGTAAAAATGTAGCAGTTAAAAATACACACACGATACGAAAAAACAACAACACGCGAAATGAAGCAATTGCGTCAACGCAAAATGCATATAAGGCAGTTAATAAAACACTACATTATTAAATTAATTCCATCATAAAACAGAACACTTTCATGGTAGAAAGGAAGAAACGTAACATAGTTTCGCAACCGGATTTTCTTGATATGAACCTTTTTACAAAACAAGTCTTGATCGAACGTTTACAAAACAACATGTTTTAAAGAAAATTATTGGTCAAACAAAGAATTTACATGATTTTAAGTGCAGGGGTTGCCAACCAGAGGCTCTCGAATTGCATGCCCCTCTACCCCCAGTTTATGCCGCTTTAAGTTCACGTTTTATTTGTCTTTTTAGGTTCGTCACAAATTACAACTTTATACAATATAAGGGAAAATTTAAAGTCGGCAACCTTACTCGATTCATCTAGCCGATTTCCACACGGGTTCCACGACTTTTTGCATAAACCACGAATAAGGGCCGTTTTCATTACGAAAAACATCTGTTAAAAAACGTGGTGATGATCGTATTTGTTTTCACGTGTATTGTGATGTATTCTTAACATGAAACGTTTAGACAACAAAATAAGTCTTATTGCCTTTGAATTGGTCAAACGATTGCACGGCGACACATTATTTTTAATCAGCCAGCCTGATCAGGATTGTAAACAAGTAAGGACAGGCTAGAAAAACAACTATACCTGTCGGTGAGGTTCTAACTGACGACATCCGGTCATACAGGGCGCGTCGCTCGACCAACTGAGCTATGCAGACTAAGAAGAGACCAAGTCGAGAAACAACCATAGCATTGCCCTACGCATCCTGTCGAACATACTACATCAATCGAAGAAGATGTACAAACCGTATTGCAGTAGGACTCCAGAAGGGCTTGAGCACAGTATACAGATTGTGTATGTTTCAGTTGCACCCATATAAGCGCTTTTTAGGCGCAATTTATCTGACTTTCCGGCATGCGGTCCACGGACCCGCAAAACCCCGAAACGGATTGAAACTCCTTGCCGCCGTAAACGGGGGCTACGTGACCCCACCAGTGGGGCGGGGGTGAGCTCACCTCCTCATGCTGGGGTTCGGGAAAGTCCCCTTCCGCTGCGAACGCGACGCTGGAGGGCGGCACAATGTAACCTGTGACGTCACATATACAATAAAGACTTTTAAATGTTTTTTTACTTGACGGGCGTTAAACTAGCAAGGTTAACTCGCAAATTGCGCTCCCTTAATATATTAGCCCAAATAGTTCTCAAACTATTAAACCTGTTGGAAACATTCCTCTAATGCAGTGGTTCTCAACCGCCGGTCCGCGTCAACTTTTCTGCCGGTCCGCCAAATATATTACAATTTTAAATCTCAACTACAAAATGCAAGATGATGAAGGCTTGTCCATCAAATTTAGAACCTCGCCAGATTCGTAATTTGCAACAATGTGACGTAACAAAGAGTTAATGGTTTACTTTGGACTTTATCTTACGTCACAATGCAAGTGTTGTGCCCAACTGTTTAAAAGTAGGCTACAGATCGTTTAAGTCTTAAATTTTAGGACGAGTTGTATGTGAAAAACTTTAATAGAACCACGTATAACACGTATGATAACAAAGAGACAGCAGCAAATTGCTCATTAAATTTAAGCTTCCATTTTTTACTTTTAAGTTGCATACTTACTAAACCTAACTCTAAACAAGGCCTAAACCACCAGAAAAAGATTTAAATAACAACTTACTTAAGCCTAAACCTCGAGCTTTATCACCTACTCCAATACCTCAATTTTTAAACGAATTTAATCCTATAACGCCAACCACTAACCCCAACCAGGCCAACAGTTCGGTTCCTGAACCACGGCGCGAAACGTCGATACTAAAACGGCATATACCTGCCCACTATGCACCCGCTTTCATATATCATTTGGGCTTCACATATCCTGATAGATTAATGATGTGTTACGTAGGTACGTGTGTATGGGTAGTATTCCGTATGGTTTGGGCCTTGTTCTGTCCTAAATACTGTAAGGTAATTGGTTGCTGTTGTTGGTCTAAACTCTCAAAAATGTTGCATTAACCTTTTGCTAATTTCGCTGTAGATATTGCTCCTTTATGATTCGCATCGTGTGTTGTAAAAGCTTCAATTGCAACGTACATGCTTAGCTTATTACGAAATTCTTTCTAATTGCAGGCAGTAAATGTTTGAAAAAATTAGCTGATTCAAAGGACTTGGTTATTAAAAAAATCCTATGTTAAGCGGTTTAGTTCAGATTTAGTTTCTGGAGCCGACTGCTTTTTTCCATAGAAAGTTTCTCACGTGTTGCAAAAAACATTAAACGATGGCCGTAGAAAGATGACCTTGTGCTTTCCAAATTAGCATCAATTGACCCTAATAAAGTGGTTTGCGTATATTAAAATATGCCGCTCTACTGTAATCTCACGTCATTGAAACGCGTTATATTGGCAGAATAGGCAAGCCCTGCCTTCCGTTTCTTCCCACGTTCGCGCAACTGTTACCAATCCTCAGCGGAAGCAAGTGAAGTCCAATTGAGCGCGAAAGAACACGAGGCGGTCGGTTGCGCCCCATTGCAAGCCTAAGAGCGCGTCGGTTTTGTTTGACAAACTGCGCGCAGCTAGGAATGCTATAAACCCGAGCCCCCGTCCCTATGGGAAAGTCCTCGGGAAAACGGCGCGAGCGAGGAACTCCATTTTTGGAATTTTCGAAAAAAAACTTGACGATGACGTACGACACTACTGTAAAAATTCACCTTGGTGCTCGAGCTGAAACAATGTTGGATATGGTCACATTAACAACAAATTGAAATCGATCCGTAAAACCTAACAAAAGATTGCTTGTTATCATAAAGTCGGTAAAAAACACTTTCTCGGCAAATTTTCATTATAACGCTTTTGATTCTATAGTCTTGTAGTTCACAGGTTGTTATTAAATTTCCTTGCTTTTCAACTCAATTTCTTGATCAAAAGCGCTTGCGTTTTTCTGAAACTTTGTTCTGAAACGCTACACACAGCGAGGAATGCCATAACCCGAGCCCTTCCCTATGGGATAGTCCTCGAGAAAACGCCGCGTGTGAGGAACTCCATTTTCGGAATTTTCGAAAAAACTCTACGACACTATTGCGAGAATTTGCCAGTCTATTGAAATAAGGCATAGAGTCAACTTGGTACTCTAGCTGAAACAATGTTAGATATGCTTACATTACCAACCAAATTAAATCGACCGTAAAAACTTAGATTGCTTATCGTCATAAAGTCGGTAAAAATGTATCAGTTTCTCGTAAAATTTTCCAACAGTCGTCGATTGACCTGTTTGATTTAATGTAAAGCCTAATCGTAATTTACAGGTTTTCATTAATTGGAATTTTCAAAACACTCGCGCCAAAACCTCAAATAAGTTTTTAAATTTGCTAACACCGCCTAAAAGTGTTTTTCGCAAACTGCTTGGCTGAAAAATTCAATGTTTTGCAAAAATTAAGTTTGATAGTTTTTAATTTTTATGGCGATTAGATTGAAATAACAGTGTTAATCGAAAATTTAAAGTATTAAAAGCATATGCTTTTCCTTTTTTGACATGCATCAATGCGTGTCTTCCAAAACGACTACTTACATGGGTTCGGCTTGTCTGCAACAACACAGTGTCTATTTCGTCATAACACAGTATTGTGCTTACTAAATTAAAATCCTACGATAGAATTTTGGCTGTGACAGGCGGCTAAATTTTTGTCAACTGTTCTGCAAAAGTTTTCCAATCGCGCTTGTTAACCTTTTGATGTCGGGAACCAGCCGAACAAAATTTACGTCACGCAGTTATACCGAAAAAGCTACACAGCACAAAAAGTTATCACAAACAAGTAAAGGCAAAATAAACATATATATATGACAAAATTAGGATTAGGATTACAATCAAGCCGTCTCGGGCAGTATACGATTGTCGCGATCGGTTATGAATGATAATATCGTAATATAAAACTACTTTCCCCTCATTTAATTCATAGCAAATTTTTTGTATCACTGGAAAGGTATTTTCCTTCGCAACCCGAATTTATCAGTTATATTTATGGATCAAGAATTTTTTAATAAATTTGTTGCAAATAATATTATTGAATAATAATTTTTTTTATTTGGGTACACTATGCACGCATCTATAATGTAGCTTGATAATGAATTGCAAAGCCAAAAAGGTCGAGTAGATCGACATCATCCTAATTCAGACGTTTCAATACGAGCTTGTATCATCTTCAGCTAATACACATTAATGTATCGAAACGTCTTAATCAAGATGATGCCAATCTACTCGGCCTTTTTGGCTTTGCAATTCATTAGCAATCTACATTAATATCGGATATTAATATTTTTTTTATAATATTTATCATGTTTTATAATTATTTAAAAAAATAGACCGTTGTTAATATCGTGGTATGAGTTTTTCCTAAAATTTTTGTGATATATATATCACTTTTTTGTGATAACTTTTTGTGTTGTGTACAGCTTCAGGTCGCAGGTACGGCGGTGCTCGCTGGTCGGACGCGGAAACTCGCGATTCGACTAATTCTCAAAGTCACGCCTCACCTACAGTGGAAGGCCCGCGCGCCGCTGGCCACTTGGCAATCCGCAAATCAATAAGGCAACCCTACACGCGCTGGGGCGACACTTGATCCGGCCCCCCATTGTCCCTGGACCCTCCTCCGGGGGCTAATGTCACACGCGTTTCCGTGCGCGTTCGGCTCGTACCCCTAAGCGCACCCCGATTTATCCCCCAATGCCAAAGCCCCCTCTTTCGGTTTAGTTTTTGACGTTTTGTACCGTCCGGTGTTAAACGTTTGCGAGGTAACCGGAAAGTACTGAGTTGAATGCTAGTTTTAAGTGAAATTCAACAATAATGAAAACCAAAGAGTAAAACTAAATCGGGCGAGGGACTAGACAAACTTGCGCTTATTTAAATGTATCAAGTGCTACACAAAGAACCGTTTTTTCAATTTAGTTGAACATTTTGAAGACAATCCAAACCCATAATAACACCCACAATATTTTTAACCAATAAATAAAGAGTGTTGTAAACAAGCCATTTTGAAATGACTTAAGTCCCAGTAAAGTCATTTTGAATAAATAACAAGTCAAGTCCTTGTCATAAAAATGAAACGTTAAACTATTAAAGTTAGTAACGTAGTCCAACTATGAGCAATAACTTAAATAAAAACACAAAACGCAATATCAAGCAAGCAAAGTGTTTGATAAACACAGTTTAAGATAATCAACTCAATTTAATAATGCAAAATACTTAATGAAACCATTTCATTTTAACCCGTCATTGTTAAAAAGACTCAAGTCAAGTCATTTAAAAACAGTGACCTAAGTCAATTCGTTGACACACTATATTTTGAGTTCAAGCGGTAAATTATGACACCATTTTGGCACACTTGCATACGAAAACCGATAAATGACGTAAAGCTTTTATACCTTTGTATTTATCGGTGAACGACTGGCGCTTAAAGGCTTCAATTGGTTCCAGTCTTCGACTTTGGACCAATGCGTTCCTTTGTGGATAGTTGGCCACTTTCGGGTTCTAAACGGAAATTAGTTTTTCTCATAATGAAAAGACGACTCTGAATTGATCCAAACAAAGTAGCAAAGAGAAATATACGTCGACGGAGCTTGGTTTTATTAAGTAAAGGCTTAAAGCCGATAACTGTCCAGAATATATATAATATATGACAAAGCAAAACTTATTCGTTTAGATTTCGTCCCATTATTTTAAACCAGGCATTTTGAAATGAATCAACCTAACGTTTTTATTAAATTTATTGATATACATGATTTTGATTTTTTCCTTTTTACCTATATTGGCCGTATATAAATTTCACAATATCTTACGTCAACATATGCTATTTGTTCCAGGGGTGACGTCATCGTGCCGTAAGTCTCGAGTGGCGACGACTTGGCCTCGCTATAGCGAACTGGAAAGGATCTGCAAAAAAAAAACATGTACTACAAAGCAATACTAAAAAAATAAAATTTTAACGTTATAAATATCACATTTAATGCTAAAGAAGATTGATAAACCAGAATATTTATTTTATGCGCAATCTTATTTTACCAATTTTCCAACGTTGTTGCTGCCGAGTTAATCAAGTTCTGTGTAATTAAGATATTCAAAAATCACTCTAAAAAACAATTGACATTTTCACGTTGCATTTAAACAAAAATATGTGCTAGACACATTAAACATGGCTTGTCTATATTTAAAAAAAGCGATATCATCTTTGCTAAAATCCACTCGACCAATTAAATTTATAATTAAATATTAAGTAAACATTCAAAGGTAACTAAGGTTCTCAACAGTATTGCGAACTTCGAGTTAATAAGTTAAATATGACATTTAAAAAAATTTAGTTCACTAAATTTGCTCGTTCGCCCATGGCAATGGCTAATGACATCAATTGACATTGGATCGTACAGCCGTTCCTTTAGTCTTAAACATCGCCTGTCAGTATGGGCACTAAATATCAACTATGGGACATTATTAAATCAAGGCCAATACCTGTGGCCTCCGGGCGGCAATATGGAGGCGCGCTGCCGGCCGAAGTCGGGCGACGGAAAAAACGGGCACTCAGTGAGCGATTGGCGGGAATGTGGGTGCTGAGTTGCCGCAGAACAGGAGCCGATGTCCGGGATGCCGCCGGTCGCTTCGAGTAGCTGTTCGAGTTGATGTATGTAGTCGATGGCGCTTTGAAGGGTGTCCACCTTGCTCGGCTTTCTGTTGGGCGGAACCTGCTAGGAGAAACTAGTTGTTGTGACTGTGAGATTGTAATAGGACCAACGAACTCTATAGGACTACAGCCGTAAGACCGAGATAAGAACAACATCAACGTCGGGAATAAAACACAGTTTAGAATAAGACGACAAAAAGAACTACTACCTCTAATAACGTCTAAATTAGAATAAGTGCTAAATCCGTCGGAATAAGACCTAAATGGTCGGAATCAGTCCTATATAACCTTTTACTTAACCACAAACCCCACCCCTAAGTACATCACTAACTCCCCCAATAATTTTATCCCTAACCTATTTCTAACATTATCACCCAATAACTTCAAACAGGGACAAAAATCAAGTGTAGAAACAACGGCGCCCTAACGGCGTCTGTCAAAGTAGGGCGTCCAAACGTCGACTGCAAAACGGCCGATAACCGACCGACGGCCTCCGATCGTCCCATAACCTCTACCTGCACTACAATTTCAGGCGTTATTTTAACCATTTACGCTTCGGATAAATTTGAACTTGTAATAAATTTAAATTCGACTGATTTAGGTTTTAATCGGGTAATTTAGATCTTATTCTATCGTGCATATTAGTGCGTATTTGGCTTTATTATGTCATTCGACTTAGTACTATAAGATTATAGATTTTTCTGCTTTAGAATTTGTTGCCTTGTAGATCTTATTGTGTGTTCCCGAACTCAATCCACTATTATTGTTTTACATGGATCACCTTGACTGGCGTTTATGGTGCACAATGTAGTCTTGTAATCAAATATCAGGTTAATGTGTTCATTTGAGTGCATGTGAATTCCTGCTTTAACATAAATTTACTGGCCTTCATTATTTAGTCAAAATGAGTCAATTTAGGTTGACTTGAATATATTTAAACATGAGACATTCATCAGACAATAGACTCGACTTGTCCTAAAACATTGCTCAAAATGAATTAAGTTGACTTAATAATCTAATTTAGAAGATTGATCTTAAGGTTTTAAACAATGTAGAAAACTTATTTCACTCAAGTCATGCAAATCATGACTTTGATTTGAGTTTTTTAAGACCCGTTTGTATAATATGACTTATTTTAACTTTACTGGTCTACATTTCTTTGTATAATTGATATACGTTTGAGGATGTCTATGCCATGATAATTATTCTTCTGGAAGTATGAGTTGACCAGTTTCAATAGTTTAACGTTTACGTTTTGCTTAAATCTTTTTTTCATTTTACACTTTTGAATTGGACTGAAGAGTATAATGGTAAGAGGTTGTAGTAAGACATAGCCTAGTAAAGATATAAAAGCCCATACAGAAGTAGGCAGCTTTTTGAACGTTTTAAATATCTTTTTATACATTTTCAACATCTTGAAAATAAATAAATGTTGAAAATGGGGAAACAACGTTTAGAATGCGACCTACTTCTGTCCAGGCTTTGTAATTCTTACCACTTGGACTAAAGTTACTTAAAAAAAATGATGTTGCGACACTGTGGTTGTTGTACATTTGTGGTTGTTGTACATCTTGCAATTTGTTGAATTGTTTCTGTACTTTAGTTTTACTGTTCGTGATCCGACAGTCGACACATAGGAGGAGAATTTGTCTATTTTTACCTAATAAGGCACCGTCCTGTTAAACTTTTTTACTTTAATATACAGTTTCTCTTTCCAAGGGTCAATTTAAATTATACGTTATTTAAAGAGTATCGATTGTTGTAGCACTCCCAAAATGCTTCAACGGAAGTTGTAGCTCGTACACATTTATTGTGATTCGGCGTTAATTAAAAACTAGACTTTCATTAAGTTACCATTTTCAAGTCACTCGACTTGACATTTATTGTGAGGCATTAATGATTTTACTTTTCTAATGACATGTTTAACATTTCATTTTAAAGTCATTGGTCTAAAACTTGACTTGCTATTACTAAAAATGACTTAACGTATAAAAAATATGTTTTGCAAATAAAAATCTGCTTTGAAAACTGTTTTACAAAAAGTCAAGGATTCACATTCTTTTTATGACAAATATTTGCAATGACGCGAAATTCGCGACGTTTCTCACCGTGGGTAGGATTCGCCGTAAGCGAGCAAACCCCGAGTTAAGGTTCCTCACCCTCAGGCGTTCCCGGGCGTTGGCCTCGCGACGCTTGGAGACCCCTTCTTGGGGAAAAGCCTCCTCACAATCAATACCCCCCGCTGTGGCTGTGTGGGGGTGGCCATTGTGCTGTTCATGTGAGTCAAAAATAGCCCCCTGTTGCCGCGGGTAGGACGACGCAAGTCTGTGCTGTACAGAAGTATCTGAATGGATAAATAAAGTGATAACCACATTATGGCATAGAACAGCGAAAAAAGACAAGAGTTGTTACAAAAGAGTGAAAAATGATCTACATTGGCATTTATATTTCTTAAATAACTGTAATTGAGAAGAAACAATAAACGTATATTATTGGCCTCATATACATTTTACAATACCAATAATTACAGTTAAAAAACGCTTTTTATTGCATATAACCTATTAAAGAACTTATTTTTCTATCCATTTTTCTCCCAAAATTTAAAAGTTCCTCCTTAGGGGAGCCAAGTGGCTCATCTTGAGAACCACTGGTATAGAAGATTTTGCTTTTGGAATATGGACAACTTTATACGAATTTGCTAATCGAAGAAAATTAAATAATTTCTATATTATCTGCCGTGCATATGGTATGGTACCTTACACATGGTACTACCTCCACACCGCAAACAACATCAGACCACATATAGTTATGCCCGATAATATTGGATCGGAGCCGATACCCGATTCTAAGTGATAATATCGCAACTCGTCCAACACTTAGTTTTAAGTAATGACGACTTTTGGTATCGGTCGATCAAAAGACCATATATTTTGTCCTAAATATTGCGATAAAATAGCAAAGTATATCGAAAAAAACGTAACAATGAATGTAGCCTAAATATAATACATTGCTACTATATTAAAGTAGTATTTACTATCTTATATTATTAGTCCCCACAGCGGTATATTCGTAGACAAATGGACATGCAGGCAAGCATGCCAAACTTAAACGCGCAATATTTATTATTAGATAAGTGATAATTAAATAGTACGATATTTGCCTAATTCCTTTCCGAAATAATGCTATGGGTTTGTTAAAAGTGTGCAGCAAAAAGCACCACTGGTTTAAAGTTTGCAAGTTAAAGTATATCGGAAAAAACGTAACAATGAATGTATAGCCTACATATAATATATGGCTACTATTAAAGTAGTATTTACTGTCTTACATGTTGTATAGTTACAAATATAAGTCCCAACAGCGGTAAATATACTATGGTTACAAACGTTTATCAATAGATTCTTTCATTTATTGCATCATCTATTTTGTATTATAAATATAGACATGCATGCCGTCTCTTCATTGCAATATATAAAATAAGTACTAGGTTATTCGGCATCCAAGGCATTGAATAGTTATTTTTCGCTCGAAAATCTGTTTTTTGAATAAATTTAATTTTGTGAAACTCAAAAATGATACGAATAAGTGTTGTTTTAAATTTTTCATTACCACGCAACTTAACCCTGCGATTAATATTTATACCGATATATTTATCACGGATTCCACAATATCAAACACTTTCCATTTTATTTGGTTTATTGCTTTTTTGTTTCTACCTGTAAAGGAATAAACATTTGGAAAATTGTAAAGCAACAACGTGACTACAGTTTGTCTAATGGGTTTACAAAGCAACATGAGTTGGGTTGACTTTTATATTTTATTATTTCCTCTATTTACTTACCACCAACTGCTTGCTCTCTGAGACGGAATTGACGACGGAATTGCCGCCGCGAAACCGTTTCAGAAGTCGATAAAATATTGGCGTGGTTCGATTCTTCTTGCATTTTATTGGATCCCTCGCCGGTTTACAACATAAAGTTGTCAAATGATAGCATTACAAGGAATAAACAATCTCACATTTTTTGCATTACCTTTAACCCAGCTCTCGATTTACTAAGTGTCATCCCTAGTTGGTTACTGTACCACAAAAAAACATAACGATAACCACTGATTAGCCTGAAAAGGTATTTTTCCCTTATAATTTGTTCACTTTCGCACCCAACTGAACATTTACCCCAAAAGCGTTTGCATTCTTTTTGAACGGTTCTAAAGTCGGCCATTTGATATCATGACAACCCTAAACTGAAATTTCTTACGGTAAAAATAGGTTTGGTCGCCAAAAAATTAAGGTTATGGTTTTGTTGAGTGTATAGCGCAAGCTAGCGGTCAAACTTAAAGTGTCGCTTTGGTGATTCGTTTAATGCAGTGCCTTCCCAATTTTATGCCGCGCCATTTACTGGTGTGTCTCGAGAGATCCTCAATTGTGTCGCTAAAAGTTTTCTATTCTTCCAAAAACAATCTTCGTAATACAAATAGACACGCAGGCAAGCATGCAAAACTTAACTGCACATTATCTATTGTTAGATAAGTGATAATTAAATATTTGCCTAATTTTATTCCGAAATAATGCATTAGATTTGTTGAAATTGTGCAGCAAAAGGAACCACTGGTTTAAAGTTTGCAGGTTGAAATAGGTATTTTTTTAAAACTTGAAACAAAACGTTTCGAAAGGTGTGCACAATACAGCAAATGATAGAAAATGTCGACTAAAGTTTAGTCTGTATATTGGCAACTAAAGTTTAGTCTCGTGCAAATCCAATAAAATTCGGATGCTATACTACAATCATTTAAATTTACCTATTGAGGCTTGTTAGCAATAGGGTTAATGTTGAGCAAAGATTAAAACTTTCAATGTGGAGCCGTAAGTATGGGCCACGCGAAAAGACATTTGAAATCACAAAGTGAAATTTAAAGTTATCAGCATACGAAATCTGCCCTACAAAACTGCTAATGAAGCTGACCCACAATTAACAAATAAAATATTTTTTTTCTAGTTTTTAATTGGTAAGTAACTAATTAGAAATTTTTAATGATAATAAAAGTACAACAAATAGCATAACAAAGCGTGTGTTTTGCGATTGCGGTAAACGAATTGAATGTAAGGTTTAGGGCTTTTTTCGGCCGCGCCCCCCTTTGGTAATTTTCTCATGCCTTGCGCCCCCCTATGAAAATATTTCGACATTTTGCAATTAAATATCACTGAGAAAACTGGAAAATAGTGAAGGGTGTCGTTGGTCGCTCGAAGCGCGAAAAATTTTGAGTTTTATTTGGTCGAATTGGCTAAACTGCAACCGAAGAGGCGTTTCGCATTGGGCACTCAACAAATTGTGCGAGCTCGACACATTGATTTTATCGAGCTGATTTTGACAAACGTGTTGCGAGGGCATTTATTCCACAGTTGTAAGAGTTATGATGTCGAGCGCAAAAATGTCAAGCGCAAATATTAAACATTGCGTTATCGTGTTTCAAAAGATGTAACGACACACAATACAACGGCAATATCGCAAAAACAATATAGTTTCGCGCAAAAAAGTTCGACTCCCCCTGTTGCTATAGTCTGTTATCATATAAAATATGGATAAAAATAGTCCGAAAGGGATAAAAATAGTCCGAATCGTTTATCTATAAGTTAATTTAATAGGGCGGTGATACCGTTGATTTTCTAAAAGGGTATTAGAAGATTCGCGCCCAGCGCGAAAATTGTTGCACTTTTAATGTTAAAGTTGGCAAAAACAGAGTGTGTATGTAGGAATTATGCCTAACCCAAACGAAACCATTAGAATCACGCAAAAAGTTAAAGTATTGAAGTCGAGCTCGCCCCCCCTAGGGGGGCGCGCTCCCGGTTAAGAACCGCTGGTTTAGGGTATGAAGGTTGTGCATTTTGTAATTATGACGATTGGGGTTTTACAAACAAGAATAGACCATGCCATAACAAACCTATTGCACGAAATATTACGATTCAGGGTAGTTGTACAAATAGTAACGTCGGGATTCCATTTGAATCCCACTAGGTGTCGTTAACAATCTATACTGAGACGACAAGGCGCAGCTTATAGTCTGTCACATTTAGGATACTGGGTTCAAGAAACCCTACTATAGGGTATCAAAGTAGTCGATACCATAACTTCTTCCCGTGCCAAAGTTTTGTATTTAATTCCTTCAAAGCGTTTTTAAACATACTGTAATACATTATGAATTATATATGCGCATTACAGTATTTAAAAATCCGTCGGTGATCTGACTTTTGCTTGGTTTTCTTCACACCAAGCTATATAACTATATGTGAATGTTATCCTCCACGCTCCACTACAGTATAAAGTTATAATATCACAAGTAATTGTTTGTTATCGTGTTGCCGCGATTGTTTTATATTGTGAATAAACAATGGCAATTTGCTAACACATTTCGTATTTTTTGACAATTGGCTGAGTAACGAATTAAGTATTAGCTAGGCTAGGGCTTGCGTGCCATATTTTATAAGGTGGCGTGTTGGACACCCCTGGTGCCGCGTAATATATATATATATATTTTTTTAAGTCGTATTACATGTTATTTTTCATGCACCAATTTTAGAATTCTAGCAATACTAATTAATCTCAATAGCTTGTCATTTTGTAGGAAGTAACTAGTTTTCAGCCCTTGTTATTCTCCGACCTAACCCAATGTAAAGAACACACAAAGAATGCGACAGTGTGGATTATAAATAACTTGCTCCGTCTGTTGATTTTCCATTCAATCTCACAGTGACGAATATCTTCACTTGTAAGTTAACTAGCCTGCACAAAGGACACCAACGAACCTTTTGTTTACAACAAAACTGGCGAGATTTTGTTTTGTGTAATTGAACCGGGCCAAAACAGTTGCTGGTTCAAAAAGCAGCCACGATTATTCCAACCACTTATTGATTCTTGGCTAAGATTCCTTTTTAAAAGACCTTTGTTGATTTAAAGCTTTCGGGGCAGTCGTAGTCCTTCAGGGACACGAAAAGCGATTGCAGTAATTTTTAAATCAAACTTTTGCTGTTATTTTTCGTTCACAAAATACCTCTTGTTTTATCCAGTGTTGTAAACAAGTCACTTTGAAATGTTTCAGTCAAGTCATTTGTAAAAATAACTTATGTCCCAGTCCAGTCATGTTTAACAAATATCAAGTTAAGTCATTAGGTGCCTACGTCAAGAAGTCACAGTCCAACTCATTGCTATAACAAGTCAAATCATTGTTATGCAAAATAAATGTTATACTTATAAGTTCGTAACACGTTATAGTCTGAGAAATGTTCGCATAGCAAACATCAAAAAACGAGGCAAATAGAAAATTAAGTTTTTTATGTTTGAAATTCGATAAAATTAATTCAATGTTGGTGAAATGCATTTAATTCAAGCAGTTTCAAGACATTTAAAGTAAAATCAAGACATTTGAAAACACTGACTTAATTACCCGTTGCGGACCACTGTCAAAAAAACTTGGGGAAAACGCCCTCTTAAACGAAATGAGCCGAAAACAGGATGGTTTTACACCGCTAAGTTAAAGTAAGTTTTACATCGCTTAGAAGTAAACTGAGGTTAAATCACCTGTGGTGCATCCGTGGGCTGTAATAAGCATGTACTGTTTGCAGTTCAGAAATCGTGGGGACCTTAACGACTTGACTTAAGCGCGCAAAAAATGAATTCATTGTATATTTAAAACCCTGGTTTACATTTTACAACGAGAAAATAGGAGTAAATGAACAAGGCTTTTTGAAGAACGGGTTTGCTTATATATAGATGCTAGAAGTAGCTCTTTCTTTGCACCTTTTAAATTTATGTTTTTATACACCGACATCCTTTTCGCCACGCTTGGAAGCGTGTTACTAAACTTAAAACCGATATTATGATATGTCAGTCGTTGTTAGCCGAAAAACAGCAGCGACTCAGTTTAACAAAGAGTACGTGCGCTTTGAAGGCAACCTGTGATGCGAGGTTTGCTGTACTATGACAAAGGTGTTTTACGTTGCACAATATACACTGAATAGCGACACCACAAATTCTATAGAGGCACCCACCTCTCTCCAAATGTATTAATCTTTATTCTATGGACAGCCAGGAGAAAACATGCACAAAGAAGTGGCGCTACAAAGAAAGCTACAGTCAATTCAAGAGTAAAAAAAAACACCCAGGTTGTATGTTTTATATATGTTTTGTGTTGGTCTACCAGGCTAAATATCAATTACCTCCACTGCACAATGCATATACATCTTTAATAAACAACAACGAAAACAAAGAAAATTGTACATTTAACTAGCATAACATAGGTATGTAGGTACAAATAAAGTATGTTGTAATAATAAAACATCCGTTTAGTAGAAGAATATGACTTCGGTAACAACGAATAAACTGTTATATACATTTTGTAATTAATGTTGGTTTATCTTTTCAACCACTCGATTCGTTTAAAAGTGTTTCACGATTTAATAGTTGAAGTATAGGTAAAGTTGATGATTTAATATCTAACATAATAAACAGGTATACATAATTTACAAGCAAAATTATCTAACAACCCTTATAAAAACAAATGGCTGTTTTTTGGTTGGCCAATTGGTTACTTATTGCCTGTAACGATAATATGTGTTTTTTACTACACCTTATTTGTTAAACTCGTCTGGGTGGAACATCTAAAACATAACACTAATATTTACCTTTTCCTAGTGAGTAATCAATAAAAGAGTCCTAGGGTGTCGTCACACATCATTTCATTGTACATATTAATTTTAAACCGACGGATTATCGTAGTAAAATATATTGTTTATGATGTGGCTTGCTGCAACAAATGACGTAGTAAAGCAGTCGCATCCAACGGTTGGTCGGCTAACTCTTCAACCTCCTCCCCTGCAGCCTGACGTACTCTTCGCTCACCCATCTTGATAAGTTCATTGATCCTCTCTTTGCTCTTGTAGTCTTTGGCCGAACGGTAGCAGTCGAGGGCCTCGTGGCAGAAGCCCGAGGCTGATTCCATGTCACCATCCCTCGCATAGGTTGCCGCCATGTTGTTCAGCAGAGTGCCGTAAATCGTGTAGTGCTTTTTCTGGTCGCCTAGGCTCTCTTTCATTTCAGCAATCGCAGCTTTGATATGACTAATTCTCCTTACGTTATTGGGATCACACAGCTCAAGATCGTGGGTGACCGACGCAAACTTCAAGCTCCGATAACGAGGCTCTAAACCCTCCACTTCCCGAAGACTCCTAACCATCTCCTCCATCTTAGGGACGAACAAGTTGCCGAGGAACCTCTGCCCTATGTTGCTTTTTTCTCCCACTCGGGTTATGGACGACTGCATCCCGTCCAGGCAGTCCTCGATCCACGAAACCTTGGGATACGGCTCGATCTGTTGCTCGAGGATAAGCGTGTAACTGATGTCGAAGAGAACCAGCGCTACCAGTGTGTTGCCTTCTTTAACTTGTTGCTTCGCCAGCGCAAGCATGTCGGTAGGCAGGGGGGAGATTTTTTCTCTAATTATCTGGTGGAGTTCATTCTTGTTTCTGTTGTACTCTCTGTTTCTGGATGTTGCGACCAGAACAACACACATCCTTAGTTGGTGACTGGCGTTTTTTAAGCTCCCATCTAACTTCCACCGCTTTTCCAACAAGGCCAAAGCACCAGCGTGGTTACCATTTTTTGTAAGGACTTTGACTTGGTCTGCAAGAGATCACAAAATTGATAGGTTGTTTATTTGGTTAAAACCGTAAAACAGAAGGTATAGGTGAATGAAGTATGTTTTGGATTAAAATGTTCTCATAATTTCATTGGCTCTTACCTGACCATAAAAGGACTAATTCCAGGTTGTTCAGACGAGAGCCAGTCTTGAGATCTGAAACAAACTTTTATATTAAAATAACAATACCTTGATTTTATTTAAAAAGCCAATGCTTATATAAAATTTAGAAAGTTTTGAATTCAGTAGGACGAGAAACGAATAAAAAATAAAGTCTCATAAAAGTGTAGTAAGGGTTGGGTGTAAAAGAGGTTTTATGTCACAAAGGCAACAAAACGACTCTGGTAGGTAACAAATGAACGAAAACTATAAAGTTAGTTTTATATCAAAATAATAACAACATTTCTTTAAAAAAATTCACTATAAAGATAATGTAAACTAAAACCTTTGGAATGCAAGGCTATACTTACCCAATAATTTGAGTCGGTGAATGCAGTTCAATGGGTCGACAGGATTGCTGCTTATTCCACCACTGCTGCTGCAGCTGGCTTGGGATGAATCTAAAATGCACAATAACTACACTAAGGAGGTTACACCGCCTGGCTGAGTGCTCGGGCTCGTCCATACCGGTAAAAAACATACCATACCGGTATGTGTTTTTATTACTTGCAAGTCTGATTAATGGTTCTCGTCTGAGAACCAGTTAAACAAGTTGAGACTCGCACGAAAGAATTGAATGAACATACTTGAAGTCCTTTGAAAAGTTACTATCCTTAAAAATGAGAAATCAGCTTGAATTAAATTAATGAATAAACAATAACGTCTTCTAACTCGTCGAGTGTTTTACACGCATATTACTAATTGGAAGACACCCAATTCCTACTATTAGGTACAAAAGTTACCCTAAACTTTGCTTATTTTCCTTAAATCAGGGAATACAAGCTTTAGTTGAAGGTTTAAGTTAAAAAATATTTTTTCCGCAGGTCACGGGCATGGTCATGACTTTCACTTAATCTAGACACCTGTCTTACATCACTAGCATAGTTCGCTTGTTGACCAACCAATTTTTAATATTTATTTCAGAAAATGTCTTTTACAATGTTTATTAAATTAAATATTGGTTCACTGCACATTTTGTTTAACAATTGTAATAATTTAACTCTTTGCACCAAATGCAATTCCATATAGCACCTGTCATTTTGTCCAAACGCCCTTGATCCGTACTTGTTTTACTGAACGTACAGAACTACTGCGACCAACGAAGCCTACCGACTTAAGCCTTGGCTCTATAGCAAGAAAAACGCCGTTCAACAAACGCAGCCCTTGAAACGTCGCAGTAGTTCCCATTATTATAGTTCAAAGAAAAAAGCGGCCTCTCAGTTAGTTCCTGTTTTTAGATTGTTGAAGTTTAGAACAAAAATTACTGTTGTAGTGTTAAGTTCGATCTGGTGCTGTTTCCTTCGTTTTTCAGTTTAGTACTTTTCGCATAATAAATCAGCCATAAGTATATTCAATTAGGTCATATAGAACAAAAGCGATGTCTCATACATTTTGTGGTATTTCATAATATTTATGACGAGATTGGTCAGTTGTCTGAAGCTAATATTTGCAGAAACATTTGGGTTAACTTCCCATCAATCAACCAACACTAATGTAAAGATACTCTTTATTATTGTTTAGCATAATGCAGATTTCATCTGTTGTGTGAGTATAATAGGCCTTCCCAATATTGTGCTTTTAGTATAACCCCAGGATTTTATGTTAACGTAACAAGCCAAAAATGGATCGAAACGAAGAAGATATCCAAACTCAAAACTTGCTGATCGATTGTAATTTGTAAGTACTTTTTTTTCGTTTTTGTTGACCTACAGTACTTCATAACACTTGATGTATTTGTTTTACAGGGAAGCACTTAATAAATTTGTACGAAATGAAGGTAAGCCATGCAGGTGCCCTAGTGTGAGCCGGATGGGTTTGAAATATGCGGCTTGGCCTTCAAATGCATAGAACATTTGATTGTGATTATATTTTTAACGTATAGATTTTGCATTTGCTTTGCGCGAATACCATAAAAAATTAAACAAATACCTTATTTCTTGAGGGTATATAAGTGATTTATAACGCATAATCCCCCAAAAAGGAACTTCATGTTTTTATTAGCCAAAATTAGAGAAACTATACCTTTTAAGATATAAGTTATTATTTGTACTTTAAAGTTGTGCATAAATATTTCTTTGCATACTGTTTTGATAAGTAAGGTAAAATTTGATGGAAAACCCGATTTTATTTTTGCAGTGGATTTGGGGCAGGTTATGAAAGGTTTAGAAGACATCAAAAGAAAAATCGACACAGCAGGTAAGTTGACAAGCAATAAATTATGTTCCGTATATAGTTTGATTTTCTTGTTTAGCAAACTATCAAAGTTTTGCGGTAACTGATTATTAAACTACAATTTTTAGGCGAAAAACATGATGCAGCAGCAGAGTTGAAGGCCCTTTTAGAGCAATCACGTAAGTAGAAGGAATTGTTTGAGTTGAGCGTTTGCATAACCTTTAGAATAAATCTTTAGATAATTATAGTCTCCGCCGAATAATGAGAACAATAAGCTAAACTATTTTTTTATTTAGACAATGTTTCCGACTTGTAATCTTACACTTTCTATATTTTAAATAGTCTTTCATCGTTAAATCAATATATGTTTGTTAAAAATCTTTATCTTATAGCCTACATATATATGTTTTTGAACAGAGGCTTTGGTGGCGAGCGTAAAAGACTTGACAGGTAAGTACTTGTTCAAAAAAATGTGTAACATGGTTTCAACTTTCGTCATATATGTACATGTATACCCATCCTAATATCACATAGTGCAGGGGTCGGCAACCTTTCGTACACAGAGTGCCAGTTTCTTAATAATGTCAAAATATTAACAACTCGCGTGCCAAACATTTTTCTATGTTTGATTTCGCACTGGCAATCAAGGCTGCGGAGTCGGTTAAAACAACCCGAGTCCGACTCCGGCCAAATATCAGATTTCATTGCGTCCCGAGTCCGATTCAGCCTCTGTATTTCACCAATTTACATTGCTAAATTAAGGTGGGGGGTGCGGGGTATTTCCCCGGAAAAATTTTTGCGGCCACGCCCTCTAGATTGGCTTAACACTTCGCTACACGCATTTTTTCTTTTTTTAAGAAACTGAGTACTCGGATTTCTCGAAAAGAACAATATATTCTTTTGTTCTATTGTTCTCTTAAACAATAGAAAACAATAGAAAATTTAAGAAACTTTTAGTACTTGGCTTGAGCCAAGTTTCTTATAAAAAAAATGCGTGTACAACACTGCTTTATGATTTCCGTCGCATAATATTTAACGTTGTGAAAGCAATATATCACTTTTCATGAAAAGGGTACTCCCCCTTGCCCCCCTTAGCAAAGGGCAGGAGGGGCGCTTGCTCCCTCCCCCCCCCCACGCACCCCCCTCTCCGGCGTCCCTGTGCCTTGTCAGTTTCGAAATTTGGTACTGCGCATGCCGCACACGTCGTACTCGGGTTGTTTAAACTGGTCTTACTCGACTCCCGAGTCCGATTCAGCATCCCTGCTGCGATCTGACATCTAATTTCCGTATCTTTTTTGAAATATACTTCGATAATATTAAGCCGATACCTAGAAGTGTTAACTATCAGTTTCGTTTTTGTTGGTTTCTCAGTCGCACAAAAACACACGTGCTTACTTTTAATGTAGAACAGTGGTTCTTAACCTTAAAGTTTAGGATTTAAACAAGTTGTAGCCTACTTTTAAATAGTTGGGCACAACACTTGCAGCATTGTGACGTAAGATGAAGTCCAAAGTAGACCGTTAACTCTATGTTACATCACAATGCTGCAAATTACGGAACTGGCTATGTTTTAAATTTAATGGACAAGCCGCCTTCAACATCTTGCTTTTTGCAATTGAGATATAAGGTTGTAATGTATTTGGCGGACCGGCAGGAAAGTTGACGCGGACCGGCGGTTGAGAACAACTGATTTAGAATGCCCAGCTTTAACATAGTAAACGTTATACGCCAAATTTGGGGCATTGTGACGTAAGATAAAATGTTGGTAAACAACAAGTACGCCCACAAAAAATAATATAAATATAATACAACACAGTTAAGACACTTATTTGTGACATGAACTGGCAAAGGGTGCAACCATTTAGTTAGCGCTAGTGTTAGTGATGTATTAGTAATGTTAATGATGTGGTGATGATGTAATGGTTGTACTTTCTTAAGGTGATATAACGTCACGCGTGCCAGGGGTTGCCGACCCCTGACATAGTGAAACCGCCAAAGATGGCCGTATTTAATTTGCGTAGCTGTCAATTTACCATTATTACCAGTTAATATATTTTGTATTCATATAGTTAATAAAGTTATATTCGATTTATGTTGTCTATTTAACAGTACAAAGTTTTATCTAAATACTTTGTTAAAGATAACAAGTGAACGTCTAAATTAGATTAACATTTGCAATGTACAGCTATCACCTATTGTTTTTAAATTTCAGGAAAGAAGAAAGAATTCAAGCCCAAAAGCAGATTGCGGCAATCAATCTTGCTTGAAGGTAATTTTTCTTTAAATAAACATCTCCGTGTTATAGATTTATAATTCATGGGGTGGGGTGAATATATCAATAACATGCACCAACCTTGGGCGGCAAAAAATTTTTGAGTTATGACGTCACAAAGTTACGTGGTAACCTTAAAAAACATGCGGTTCTCAAATGTTCTCAAATCGAACCAAAATAAAAAAGACTGCGAAATCGTGTTGGAGCGAAGCGCTAACAATTAATTTAATTAATATCAAATTACAAAGTTTTAATTTTAGAAGGAGACTTGACGCATCGCAGGATACTCGATATTACAGCTTTTACAAATATGTGCTAGTAAACAAGTTGTTAGGGCAATTGACCCAACAGGCTGTATATCTGTAGAGTAAACACGCTACAGGTCGCTCTACAAGGCCAAAAAACATGCATTGCTTTTTCGTTTAATGGTTTAAATGAGAGACGTGTTACTTATGATACGATGGTCATATTGCTATAACGTTAAAATAAATTGCTTAACCTAGATAAACTGAACGACATTGTATTTTAAAAAGAGTAACCTATAAGGAAACATGGAAAAAGTTTCGATGGTATATTTATATATTAAAGACGAAAAGAGGATTTATATAGATTAAGTTAGCCTAAAGTTCATTTCAGTGAGTGTTATAATATACACACGGCGCTTTTGTGCTAAAAGGTTCCCTGCAAAATACTCTAAAACTTATTAGAAAGACTAGCAGTATTACCTCAATTAGGCGAAAAACATAGTTTAGTGTGCGATGGCCTTGTGCCACAGCGATTGAAAATCACAGAATGGAGGTGCGATAAATAAACATGGTATTAGCCTGCATGTCAAGCATGGCAACGACATATTTCTCGAGGTGTGGCTTTAACATTACCGAGTGAGTTTTTTATGATTGTAGAAACCAGCGAGGAACTGCTCAAAAACGGCGAGTACGACCAGGCCTATGGAATACTCGCTAGCACACAAGAGTTGAGCGAAAGCGGAAGGGATCTTTGGTTTCTCTTCCAATACTGGGGCAATCTTATGGTGGCTGGAGGAAGAGATGCAGAAGCTAAACAGGTCCATGAAAAGATCATGGCGACTGTACGAGACGAACTGAAAAGCGACCACGACGAGGCATTTGATTTGGCTAGATCTCTGCAGAAAGATGACAAGTATTTCGATTCAGCGCTTATGTGTTTGATTTCCGACGACTTGCTTAGCTCGCCCCTAAACCTCATAACGGCCGCCGACAAGCATAACAGCCTCTCTCTGCTGGGCGCCTTAACCGAAAAGTTAATGTTAAAAAAGCATTTTAAAGGTTTCGTCGAAACTGTGCTGGTGCCGAGAGGCAGAGACATGTTATGCGAAATTCTTAAAACTCAGTCGGGTGGCGGCTTGGCCTCAAAGCTATCCCACGTTAAAACCCGCTCCCTATATGTATTTGAGGCCTTGCTGTTGAACGCCAACTCTTATAAAGCCCACATTGAAATTGGAAGGATTGCACTTGATTTTCTCGAAGGCCATTACGGCGAGAACGTGTTTAAGCAAAAGATCTATGGTGTGATTTCTCACAATATCGGTTCTTCATACATGTACCTGTCCATGAATCGCGAGGCAGCCGCCATGTTTCACCAGGCCGTTAAGTGTTTTAACGGCGCTGTAGATATGGATGACGATAACGAAAAAAGCGAGCACACCCGAAAAGCCGAGGAAATGATTCGAATCCATAATCTTGACTTACTTTTGGAGTAATGGTTTACTTAATTTTATAGCTGTGTAAATACCCTAAGGCTCCTGATATGACCGTAAATTTCCAAGAACCGTTTCAATGTAAAAATTGTTAATATATGTATGAGTTTTTTCCCGTTTTACCCATTAATGGTTTTAGTGTGTCCTTTATCAAATACCAATTACGTTTGTTTAATGGTAAAAATAACGGCCCAAATAGACATAAAAAGCGACATGCTTTATTGTTTAAGCGTTTCGGCCAATGCTCGTGCTATCATCAGTGAGCAATTGACGAAACGTTTAAACAATGAAGCATGTCGCTTTTTATGTCTATTTGGGCCGTTATTTTCACCATTAAAGTTATGAAAAGATCCGTATATAGTGTTCCAAATAATGTTTGTGTTTTTTAAATTATGCTTCTAAGTCAGACCTCGTTAATCCGGACAACTTATTTCAAATGTAATCTATAGTTTTAGTTGGGTGTCCACTTTGGAAAAGCAAAGAAATATAAAACAAACCTGGCAAATGCACAAGCGAGTTCATCCCAAAATATTTCCGTTACCTTGGAATTCGGTTCTTCGTGCCCGGTTTAACGAGGTCTCTATTTATTGCCTAAGATTAGACTCTATTGGTTTCCTAGTGAAAACGTCCATGAATATAAAATAGAATGGTGTATGTAGAAACCTACTTCAAGGTTCTTGGCGTGTTTGTTTTATTTTAGAATCGATTATATTTGATATAACTGTACAGTATAGCTACACTTTTTCGATGACCATTTACAGAAATCTATAGTGTTTATATACCGCTTATAAACAGATAAAAATTTGAAAATGTTGGAATCGTTTTTTGCTTTCATGAAACAGACAATCAGATTTGGACAATGTTTCTTGTGAAACACAAGGACAAATATCGGGGCGTGAAGGAAACCGGCCAATCAGAATCGAGCAATTCGGCTGACAGGCGTTCCTGTCGCTGAAGTAGACCAATAAAAAAGCAGACAATGGCCCTTTGTTTAATGCCGCTTCCGAAAGTATTTGACTTAGTCACAATGTCCTTGGGGACAGTCATTGTTTTTGTTTTATTTTTAACCCAATATACAGTCGGGCATTCCTATAAGACTTCTATAATTGTGGACAATATTTGGAGGTTTTTAATAGCGGTATCAACAACACGCGGCCATTTTCTTTAACATGCTGGGATTGGTCAATTAAGTATTGGCGTAATTCGTATTGTGGGAGGCATTCCAGAGCCACGCCAGTAAGTATATTTGTGAAAACCATGGCCTACATGTTTTGTCGCATAATGGCGGCTAATTTTCTACTCTTCGGCAACACTTTCATTGCCCTGTAAACAACGGATTATTTCTTGCCGACTTGAAAAAATACTTCGGCATCAAATCTTTGTTAAACTTTACGTTTCTCGGCAAAATTCAAGGAATAATATTGACGTAAACTCTAAACCTGAATTTGGAACAAACAATAAGACAAAAAAATCAACAATACCTAGAGCAGAAAAATCAATGATACTACAGTATTACCACCAACGACATAATAAAGCTAAACACACAGTAATATGTACAATAGAACAATAACTGCATCTTCTTAACAAGACACAAATCTGTCGGAATAAGTCATAAATTATGGCCTATATGACCAAAATCACGGCTGAAACTGTGGGGATAAGGTATGGGGCTATGGGGGCCATGGCATTGGCCGCTTTGGTGTTGAATTTTGGGCGCCCTGGTTTGAAGCCGCTGTTTTGGCATCTGATTTTCTGGCCATGTTAGGGGTTATTGGTGGCCGGTGGGTAATGGGTGGGGTTAGAAAATGGGTTAGAGTTGAAATTATTAGTGGAGTTAGTGATGTACCTAGGGGTGAGGTTTGGGGTTAGGTCAAATGTTTTGTAGGCCTGATTCTGGTCATTTACGTCTTATTCCGACGGGTTTATGACTTAATCCGATTTTACGACTGTTTTATATTAGTCCTATTTTGGCCTTATTCCGTACTGTGTGTTAGTTTTATTTGCGAACTGTGTGATGTTGACGTTGTTCTTATTTCGATATTATGGCTGAAGTCCTCTAATTTTAACCCGAAACAAACACCAAAGAATAACTAACAATCACTATTATTTGACGTAGTAAGATAGTAATTAGGGATTGCGGTAGACTGTGGCCGCGGGCCACATTATCATGTATCACCGCAAACTCTCTGCGGGCCGCTCCAAATCCTATCGCGGGACGGATCCGACCCGCGGGCCGTATGTTGCCCCGCCCTGCTCAAAATTGTTCTTTGTGCTTTGACCCCTTTGGAATTTAGGTTATATTTAGTCAAAACAATCTTGCACATTTGATGAAGATCCAAGTTGTGCACAGGCATGGGACAACAGGACAGGTCCTCTATCAAACTATATTCTTTTACAACTTTAAAATTTAGGCTAAGTGCAATTTGTTTTAGTTTTCCTGTTTTGCCAGCATTGTTAGCTAAGCTTACAGTTTTTTTAATATGCCAGTGCAAAGAGTGCATGTTTTTTGCTTATTGAAGACACACACAACATGATTCGAATCCATGATCTTGACTTACATTCGGAGTAATGTTTACTTAATTTCATAGCACTGTGTACCACTATGGATCCTAAAATGACCGTAAACTTACAAGTTTCAATGTGAAAATTATTAATGTATGATGAATTCAAATTAAACCGTACAATTAAATCAGTGTTTCCAACCTTTTTCACACTAGTGCCCCCTTGGGCTCAATATTATTTCATATCGCCCCCTAATCTTGCGTTGCAGTAAAGCATTATATTAATCGTAGTCTAACATCATATGGTCTTCACTTTTGTATAGTTAAGGCTGTCTAACATACATTTAGATTTCCTGCTATAGTTTTTATTACATTGGCAAAAAATTAAAAAATATTAAAATATATATGTCTAATATTTTTGAAAACGTTTTCCGTTTGTTCGCGACTATACCTTTATCACATTTTCGGTATAAAATGAAGAAAAATCAGTACTTACAGAAGAATGAAACTCGCGGGCCGTTTTACGGGTTACTAAACTGAAGTTACCGAACAGCAATCCTAAATGTCGACCAAAACAGCCTCCCCCTTAATTAGCATCTAACTTTTCGAACAAAGGAATCGCGCGCTCGGAATAAACGCGCCGCGCGTCAGTTGATGTCACTCGGCACAAAATAAATATTTTCAACGCGAGAAGCGCTCGGGACTTTGGGTTTGCAACAATTGGATCGCTGTTGCTCTTTATGGCTGTTGCTCTGGCTACGACACAACAAACCCACGTCAGCATTTGTTGATGGAGGGGCAAATATATTGTAGGACTATCCAGGCGAAATATTGGGTTCCTCTTTGTCACAGTAAAGTTCCGTTCTTCTGTGCTTGGCTGCGATACAAAAACATAGCCAACCATTATCTCAACTCAATAACGTCTGGCTGATTTAAGGTAACACATAAACCTCAACCCATTCAAGGGCGTCAACTGGATAGGTTTGGGGTGAGTTTGACTGTAGCACAGAAACATTACAATATTTAACCAAACAGACGAAACCCGTTTACAATAACAAATTCCAAGTTGAAAGAGCAACTGAAATACTCGGCTAAAATGGCTTGTAATAACAGCCATTTTGCAACTTTTAAATACAATTGGCATATATAGCCTACTGTACTATAGATTAAGATGGAATAATATTAGCTGTTGAATCAATCCAATTCGCAAAACTGCTAACTGCTGACGCTTCTCATTAGGTTTTAACAATTTAAATCAATAATTAAATTGCGACTAAAATACTTCATATTATAAATTTTTGTTTTCGCAAATTGCGTTTATATAGAGATGACGTCACAAAGCTACATCTAAACGTGACGTCATATTTTTTAGGGTGTGATGAGACGCAGGACGCCCTTGAACTAGGTTAACACATTCAAGAAACGGATCGTAATTCATTTTTCTTTACATTACGTTGTTATAATCGGCAACCAATGCAGTTTTTGTGAGGGGAATGGCCTCGTGGCCCGCCCTGGCTTATATACGTTTGCTGCGTTCCAACGCGTAACACAAAGCTCTGTAACAAAACACCTGATCCGATTCGCACCGCAGCAACCTTGATTTACATGAAGCAGTATTGGATTTCAGCATGTGACTGAAACGAACACTCGTAGAAGCTACATTGGCGAGAGTCGACCTTTTGTGAATAAAGCACGCTTTTGTATTTGCTAAACAACCTAGTGTGAATTCGTCAAGCTAATCGCCCTTCATCCAATGGCATCACAAATTAGTACAGGGGCAACATTTGGCAAGTCACGGGCCATTTTTAAGCTTTAAAATGCCTCGGCGGGCCGTAATGCATTAAACGGAATATTTTGTTGTAAAAACATATGTTTGCAGGTTTTTTACAATAACAAACTTTAATCAAGGGGGATCTAGAATTGTTTGGCGATCGAAAATGGCTCTAATTACATTTAAGAAAGGCATTCGCGCAAAATTGCATTTGTTTGGTGTAAAATTTGTCACGGCGTCGTCCATGATCACAGTGAAAATATGACGTGAATATACTTAAAAAAACGCGATAAACGAAATCGTTAATCTAGTTTGTGCTGTGATTTGAATGGGGACGTTAGACTTCCAATGTTATGTCCAGTTTTGACCGCCGACCTTAGTTTGAAGTGGTATGGGTACGGAAATAATGTAAATTTTTACTATAAATTATAACTTTTTATCGGCGTAAAGGTTTGAAAACGACGATCTTCTCATAAAGCATAGTCGGCCTGAGGACGATTTTGCTTTGCCAGATGTTGACATGTGAGGCAGTGCCTCACCTGCCTCCCCTGACTGCACGTCCCTGCTCACAATAGTGCTTTATCACAAACCATGGCTACAATTCCTAAATTTATTTTATATCGGCTTCGATTGTTGAAATTTCCTGTTGTTGCGAACAAAATATCCTGGGAAATTGGAATCTATTTCTTTGCTTGAATAGGGTTTGAGGCCTTTGTGCTCTTGTGGTTCCTGGACCTTCTAAAAGGAACTAATCATTACCAGGTCGCTGTGTATTTAAACGCAATTACGTATTTACAGTAGAGCTCAATTCAAACACAAACAGATGCAAATAGGTCTTATTTTATAACAACAATATCAACATAATATTATATTACCCTGTTTAAACTATTTGGGCTGTTTTTATATCGAATTGTTTTATCGCACCAACGTCAACCTTGGAATATGGATTGTGTGTATCTTTTGTGACATTAACCAGATCCCAGCTAACAATTTGACGTCGCAGCGACGTAGATTTTTGGTTTAAGTTTGGTCGATAAGACGTTGCAACCAACGTTATTTCTACGTAAAAGCGTCGACACTTTACGACCTAGATGCGAACTACGTTATTTATGCGTTTATCATAAACGTTATTTTTACGTAGAAGTGTCTACTCCAGATGACGTAGATTAGACGTTGCAAATTACGATGTTCAGCGACGTTATTTATACGTTTATCCTGAACGATATTTTCACGTAAAAGCGTCGACACCAAACGATGTAGATGCGACGTTGTGCAACTACGTTATTTAGACGTTCATCATGAACGTTATTTTCACGTAAAAGCGTCGACACTTTACGACCTAGATGCGACGTTGTGCAACTACGTTATTTATACGTTTATCATGAACGTTGTTTTTACGTAGAAGTGTCCATTCCAGACGACGTAGATTAGACGTTGCAAATTACGATGTTCAGCGACGTTATTTATAAGTTTATCACAGACGTTATTTTTACGTAAAAATGTGTGATTCCGGACAAAGTTCACGACGTTGGAAACTACGTTGTAAAACAAGGTTATTGAAAGCGTTCACATTGTTATGTTTGCGTAATAGTTTGGACTCCATGCCCTACAAATTACGTTGGAAATGAAGTTACAAATTACGTTCGCAACTACGGTATAATGCGCAAAAAAGAAACATAATAACGATGTTTTTGAATTTTTAAAACACTTATACTTGTTGTGACATATCTGACTGTAATTATTTACACTTGCAAATTCTTACTAAATCTTCTAAACAATTACCATCCAGGAAAATATAGAAATAATATAGTATTGAAGTAAAACAAACACGGCAGTATAAAAATGTTGACAATAAAGAACTGTAAAAAAGACAAGAAAACTGAGAAAATTGGTCTGTGGACCTGCAAAACACACAAATTTTATAGTGTTACTTAAATTGCTCTATTACACTAACACAGTCTAAAAGACAAAATTGAAAAAGTTTTGCATTTCACAGACTATGTGTAAAACAATGCACATTAAAACAGGAAAGTAACGTTAACAACAACAACAACGTATTGAAAAAATAAGAACAATAAAAATCCAGCGGTGTAAAACGAAAATCCAGCAGTTTAATCCGAATCTGAATGCATGTGTGATACATCGAGAGAGCTGTGGGCAAATAATATAAAAATTAGGGAATAGGGAAGTGACTGCTAGGGCTATAGGGTCGAACAGGGGAATATATACCTTATAAAAATGGCTCATGTGTTTGTCAAGCTAAGGAAAACCCCATCCAACTTTCATCTGTTTAAGCTGCATTAACTGGGAAATGTGATTAATAACTACAAACATAACTTTTAACTTCATTTACCTTATGTAACCAATTCGAAATGAGAAAAGCCAAAAAACTAATTGCAATGATGCACGTGCTTCTACATGGTTCAATAAATGCCCAATTGGTTGCCTTAAACAAAAAATTTAAAACAACCTGACAGTTATTTCATATTTTTGATTTTTTTAGTATGTCAGCAAAGTGTTTTATGAATGTGATTAATTGTTCTCACTATTGGTAATATTATGATCCAGACGTTTGGAATCCTAACACAATTCAACCATAGTTTCAAAATTTAGATGTGCCATTTACCAATTTAGCCAAGCACAGAAATTTTATATCACTGTTAATGTATTTTCTTGTGCAACCTGAATTTGTTCGGTAAAATGTAGTATCAAGAATTTTTATCTCTATTTTTGCCAATAATAACATTTAATAATGAATATTAGTATTTTTTACATTTTTTAAACTTTGTTTTTATATTAAAAAAATATAGACCATTCTTAGTACTAGTCTATGGTATAATTTTTTCCCAATAATTCTGTCATATTATGTTTATTTTGCCTTTACTTATTGTGTGATGGCGTTTTGTGCTGTGTAGCGCTTCTGGTCCACAGAATGCAGACTGGTCAGAAATATATAAAATTAAAATTCTGGTGACATTGTATAACTATCACTGGTAGGTTTTGAAAAAAATTGCTGCCCAAATAAAGAAATTTAAACGCAGCCAGGATACATTTTAAAGTCTTTGTTGTTAGCATCTAGGGCAATTGCAAGCATAAAACAAAACAGTATGAGTCAAATAAATATAATAATTAACAAAAATCTTGAAAATATTAATCACTAATTTACCTGTAAATATTGATGAGCAGCCAAGTTCATGAGGAATATCTTTAACGTGTACCCTTCTTTAAATCCCACCTTGAACTTTTAATCAAGCCTTTAGTCGAGATCTTCAGTAATCAATTTTCAAGTGTTCATTTGGGGTTTTATGCACACCCAAGGTATTTACGCTGGCATGATACAAAGATCAAGATTTGCATTAAAATTGTCTAAAAAGTTTGGGTGTTCACTCGCCGTAGAATGCAATTGGGCGCTGGTTTAGAATCCTACCACAATGATTAAATCAACGCAGAATATTTGGGTTAGGGTGCGAGTTAGCGTTTGGGTGAGGGTGGGCCAAGTATTATTATATCTATTATTTAATACTTGACCCACCCTAATCCAAAATGCTAACCCGCACCCTAACCCAAATATTGTGCACTGTGGTAGGATTCTAGACCAGCGCCTGCAATTGCCCACAGAGGTAATAGAGCTTGTTTTTCTATGTTAGATGAAAATTAGTGGAGGCTTTAAAGTCATTTATTCAGTAAATCAATTTTTTTCCTACTTAAAATAAAAGTTATAAATAAAACTACAAATACAGCTTAGACTATTTAACCTGAAAATATATTTGATAACAAAGCCTAATCGGCGCTGGTCTAGAATCCTACCACAATGAAACACCATTTGGGTTAGGGTACAGGTTAGCGTTTGGGTTAAGGTAAGTCAAGTATTATTATTAAACAAAGAATATAATAATACTTGACCCACCCACACCCAAACGCTAACCCGCACCCTAACTCAAATTTTGTGCGTTGATTTTAGAACTGTGGTAGGATTCTAGACCAGCGCCGCCTAATCTTTTTATGTAACCCTAATCTTCATGGTTTAAGGAAAACAACCTAAATATCTAACAAGCACTCTAGCGCTGAGCTGCCAAAACTTATTTTGAATTCCAATGTCCTGACAGCAAATGTTCAAACTGGACTGTGATGTCATCCGCATATTGGCCAATCACGAGTTTACGCGCCGTTCGAAAACCGCGAAAAAAAGCAGCAGGGAGCGACATTCTTGTCTATTCAGGAAACTGCGTCTATAGCGGTCGCTGCGCTAAGTACTTTTTTATGCGATTTGTTTCATGTAAAGACAATGTTACCCTTACTAAAATGCTATCTTAAATTAAGTCACATCTCTATTTTATGTAAGCATAACTAAGTATACTTCTTTACATTTTCTAAAATAGTTAATCAAAACACATTACAGAAAAAAACAAATATTTTGTAAATAGGCTACATAATCCCGACGCATTCCTTAAAAGAAAGCATTTCTATTTAACGAAAATTAAAACTTGGAAAGTTAGTTTTGACGTCGGTAAACAACGTTTTTTATACGACACGTATGACATTTTGATTCGATTGTACTTCAGCTCAGTCGAAAAAACTGTGTATGACACGCAAATTCGTCTAAAATCAGTTACCTTCAACGTAAGTAGGCTAATTGATGTTGTTTCTACCTCACGTTTAACGTTTCAATAGGGTTCCTTTGACGTTTGTATCAACGCTAAACAATATTAATGAAATGTTTTAATTTATGTATAAAATAGTCTAAAACAAGTTGACCTCGATGACCTTGTTGTATACGTCACGTTTAACGTTTTAATCCGGTTGCATTGTGGTTTGCCGTAACCTTCGAAATGACTACGATCATTTAAGATGATGCAAATTTGGTCGCGATTTAGTTTTTCGTAATGTCAAGAAATAAAGTTATTGGAACTTTTGAAAATAGCATTTAAAATGGTTTCAAATAAGTTATCTTCAGCGACAGTTATCATTGCTCTTTGCATATACGCCACGTATGATGTTTTGAATTGGTTATATTGAAGATTGTAATAAAGTTGAAAAATAACGTTATATTAACGTTAAAAATGACGTATAAAATAGTCTAATTCTAAACACAACTAAGATTCGATGTCAGTATTTACCGTAGTTTTTACGTCACGTGAAGTTCTAATTAGATTGCTTTGTTGTTAGTTACAAACCAAAAAATAACGTTGTTAAAAAGCTTAAAATCATGTCCAAAATGCTGTCAAAGAAGTTAGCTTTGACCTTAGAATTCAACATCATTTATACCTCACGCGTGACGTTGTCAGTTAGTTGAATCTTAGTTTGTCGCAACGTTAAGAAATAACGTTATTAAAACGTTTAAAATTACATCCAAAACGGTCTTAAATAAGTTAGCTTTGACGTCAGAAATCACCGTTGATTGTACGTCACGTATGATTTCCTAAATTGGGTCCATTGTGGTTTCTCACGACAACGTATGAAATGAAATCAAGCTTACTTTGACGTGAGTAATTAACGTTGCATGTACGTCACCTGTGACGTTCTAAATTGGTTACATTAAGGTTTGTAATAAGGTTAAGAAATGACGTTATTAAAACGTTAGAAATGATGTATAAAATAGTCATAAAAAAATTATCCTTGTTACAAAAGGTAATGTTGTTGTTACGTCACGTTTCACGTTTTAATTATATAACATTGTAGTTAGTCAAAACGGTAAAATGACGTTATTATAACGCTTAAAATGGCGTCCTGGTCTCCAAGAAATTAGCTTTGATGTCAAAATTTAATGTTGATTGTACGTCACGTATCACGTTGTAAATTAGTAACATCAATGGTGGTCACAAAGTTTAAAAATAATGTTAGCAAAATGTTCGCTCTGACGTACAAAATAGCCTAAAACAAGTTATTAGCCTCGAAGTAATTAATTAACCTTGTTCGTACGTCACATTTGACGTTATAATCAGGTTACTTTGTGGTGCGCCACAATTTTTTTAGAAATACCATTAAATTGTAAAAACGTTTAAACGACGTCAAAAGTGGCTGAAAAGACGTTAGTTTTGACGTCAGTAAACAACGTTTTTTGTACGTGATTTATGACGTTTTAAAATAAGTTGCATTTGGTTTGTTTCAACGTTACGAAAGAACGTTAAACAAACGTTTGAAGTTACGTTAAAATTTGTCCATAACAAGTTAATTGTGACGTCAGAAATTGACGTGAATTCTACGTCACGTATGACGTTCTAAGCTGGTTGCGTTATAGTTTTACGGAACGTTAAATATACAGCGTTAATTAAACGTGTAAAAGACGTCTAAACCGGTCTAAAAATGTTAGATTTTACGTCAGTAATAAACGTTATTTGCATGTCACCTATGACGTTGTAAATTTGTTTCATTGTGGTTCGTCTCAACGTTAAAAAATAACGTTCAACAAACGTTCGAAGTGACGTCCAAAATGATGTAAAACATGTTAAGATCGACGTCTGTAATCAACGTTGTTTGTACGTTACAAATGACGTTGAAATTTGGTCGCATTGCGGTTTTTCTTAACGTTAATTTTGACGTTAATGCTACGTTTTACATTACGTTTTGATAACACGGCCTCGACGTATTTTCTTAACGTTCGTTTGGACACATTCCCACAACGTTTACTTAGTTTAAAAAAAAAATCCGAACGTCGAAAATACGTTGTGTGTTAGCTGGGATGCTACCGTCACAATGACGCTTCGGGTGTCATAAGGAGCATTGTGCAAACGCTTCTAGAAAATAGCACATCGCTCGTATTCGCAAAAGCTTCAGGAAAAGAATTGTTTTTGTGTTTGTTTGAAGTTTTATTCTTTTACGCCTGATATATCAAAGTAGGACTCTTGCCTTTAATTTGAAAGCCACATATTTGAGCCTGCAAATTTAACACATGGGATTTGCCGGTAATCGTATTCTGTTGAGAGAATTAAGTATCGACAAAATCGACAAAACTGTAAGAAAAACGTTTTATGGCTTCCCCTTTAAGAAAATACCCGGCAACATATAAACATTGACGTTTCCTTTCTCCAAGAAAAAGATAAAACGACGAAAGAGAATTGATTTCATTGAAGTGAATTTCCGCTGTTTGGGATTTTCCAAAAAAAACATTGGCAAAATAAAACCGTTGGTTTGGGATTTTTGCGTCGCTTACTTTTAAGCTTTTCTTCTTCCACATGAGAAACCCTGCGTGACAATCAAAAGGCGTCGGGGATTTTTATGTGAAAAAGAAAGTTTTGGTCGACCACGTGATTAAGAGCGGGCTTTGATTCGTTCGAAGGAGCGTCATTTAGGAAAAAACAATGTTAAACAGTGAACAACTGGCCCATTTTAATAACTTTCCTTTTTATGTTAATGTTAAACGCTTTCAAAAATTTTTCCCTATATTTTTATTTTTTTAACCAAAGTTATTGAACAAAACGTAGGCACATTATGGAAGGATCTGTAATGTAGCTTAATAATAAATGTCAAACCAAATAGTCAATCGACATCACCTTGACAAAGACGCTATGATACGCACTTGTAATTCGTTGCGTTATGAGTTTATGTTAATTGCCACTTGAACTAAGCTGAGGTTACCCTGATTTCCCTAATTGATATACCCTGGAAACTTTATCACATTTTCGGTATTAAATGAAGAAAAATCAGTACTTACAGAAGAATTAAACTCGCGGGCCGTTTTACACTGAAGTTACCGAATAGCAATCATAAATGTCGACCAAAACAGCCTCCCCCTTAATTAGCATCTAACTTTTCGAACAAAGGAATCGCGCGCTCGGAATAAACGCGCCGCGCGTCAGTTGATGTCACTCGGCACAAAATAAATATTTTCAACGCGAGAAGCGCTCGGGACTTTGGGTTTGCAACAATTGGATCGCTGTTGCTCTTTATGGCTGTTGCTCTGGCTACGACAACAAACCCACGTCAGCATTTGTTGATGGAGGGGCAAATATATTGTAGGACTATCCAGGCGAAATATTGGGTTCCTCTTTGTCACAGTAAAGTTCCGTTCTTCTGTGCTTGGCTGCGATACAAAAACATAGCCAACCATTATCTCAACTCAATAACGTCTGGCTGATTTAAGGTAACACATAAACCTCAACCCATTCAATGGCGTCAACTGGATAGGTTTGGGGTGAGTTTGACTGTAGCACAGAAACATTACAATATTTAACCAAACAGACGAAACCCGTTTACAATAACAAATTCCAAGTTGAAAGAGGAACTGAAATACTCGGCTAAAATGGCTTGTAATAACAGCCATTTTGCAACTTTTAAATACAATTGGCATATATAGCCTACTGTATAGATCAGTGTTTCCCAACCTTTTTCACACTAGTGCCCCCTTGGGCTCAATATTATTTCATATCGCCCCCTAATCTTGCGTTACAGTAAAGTATTATATTAATCGTATAGTCTAACATCATATGGTCTTCACTTTCGTATAGTTAAGGCTGTCTAACATACATTTAGATTTCCTGCTATAGTTTTTATTACATTGGCAAAAAATTAAAAAATATTAAAAAATATATGTCTAATATTTTTGAAAACGTTTTCCGTTTGTTCGAGACACACTTGGCAGCCTTCCACGTCCCAACGGTAAAGAAGCGCTGATCTAGTCCAAAGACAGCATTAAAACGTAAACAAACTGGACGTAGAAACATAATTGTCGCGAAGCGCGAAAATTTTTCACCCGTACCAAGTTAAAATAGTAAAAAAGTATTTAAAATGGACTCGTGTCTATTGTCAAAGAGGCGGCGGGTCGAGGGCCGTAGGTTGGCGACCCCTGCTTTAAATATACAAACATTTTGCCGCGAACAAAATGGTGAAACGTAACAGCAACCAACAGCTTTACATAAGAAAGCCAATTATTACGTGACAATGGTCGGGAAACTACTCACTTTGCAGTACGGAAGTTGCCATTTAAGGTTAAAAGTTACCTACGTCCTACAGTGGTGTTTGTTAGTATTTTTATGTGAAATTTTATAAAATTTTGATATAAGTACTTTTATGTAACGCCCCCTTATGTGCGTTCAGCGCCCCCCAAATTATGAAAAGACTCAAAACGCCCCCTTGTAACTCGCCAACGCCCACAAGGGGGCGGTACCGCCCACGTGGGGAACCTCTGAATTAAATGATAATCATTGTCAAACAAATTCTAATTCCCAAGTGGTGTTGCATTTTTTTGAAAAGTGACCTAAATTAGGGGCGTTTTTCCAACTACCTTGTTGGTTTTAGTGTGTCCGTTATCAAATGTAACTTTATCGCCACCTAACCAGTGACGTGCGGTGAGTTTGCTAGATGGTGAGGCACAAAATTCTTCGAGTCACGTTTTGTTTAACAACCACAAAAACGGTATCGTACTAATAAAAATTTAAAAAAACTCAAAAACCATTCAGAGAGCAAAAACAAAATGATTAAAATGTAGTAAAACTATACATTAGGCCTAATATAGCAAACGTTTTCATCGTTTTTGACGTAACAGTGCATGACAATTGAAGGTGTGGCATGCCTGTGATCGACTGTTGTGGTAGGCTACTTCTCATAAAAGCTAAAAAATAAATTATTATTAAGAGTACAATATTTATAAATTTTCGAGTGGCCATGGCCCCCCTGTCTACGCCTATGACAGCCACACAATCACTATTTTTTATCAATCTCTCTGAAAGTTGCGTGTTATTTTTTTTTGTCCAGTCGTCTGATGCAAAACTTTTAAATTTGCAACAGGTCTGCCTTTATTTATGACTTCAACTTTAGAGCTTTGACACTACAAGAAGTCAATGTACAGTTGTACACGTACTATGCGGGCACAAGTTGGTGAGTTTTGATGTTACATATTACAAAAAAGAGAAAAAATGTCTTTTGCGAGATCAACCCAGATTTTATCGGTTAATTGAAAATGTTAGAAGCCTTAACGTATGGTTCTTAATCACCATTACGATCTATTACAACTCCATTGTAAGTTTTCTGAAGCCTCATGTTATAGTCGATGATTTTAAACTGTATAAAAGTAATGTTGCTTGCATAGAGTCATATCTTCGATTGATTGCTAAATGTTTTGGCTAAAAATAACGTAATGTCACTTTAAACCAACAAAAAATGATTTTACCACGGATAGAATAACCAACATTCACACAACGTTTGCCCTAAGCTTGTTGTTATCGTGTTGTTATGTCACGACAGGATACCTTGTCCGCGCGACGCTGAGTTACGTTAAGGTCTCCTTGCAGAAAGCCATATAGTCTTCTTCTGGCAACCTGTTTTGTTTAAAAACTTCTACCTGATTCATACTGCTTTCATATTTTTGTGTTTTTCGGTTATCGTCATTCATTGTACCGCACCATTTTCGGGTTGTAAGATTTATGCCATTTCCTAGCTCAGCGGTTTCTTTCTTTGCCTTTCCACCGTTTGTATGTCATTCAATTTCCTTGTTTGCTTGAGTGTTAATTATGTCACTACTTTTGCATGCATATTTATATTTATAGTTTTAGACTAGAGGTGGGCAAATGTATTCAATGGAAGAGCCATTTGCAGAAAATACAAGTACCAGAGAGCCTTAAAATTTTTTCAATACAAAAACGGAATATAATGCAAGGTCAACGGCAATAATCAACACAATAATAATAACAGTAATAGCAAAATAACACGCACAATATTATTAATATCAGTCTTTTGTTAACACATTTTTCGGATTCTATGTCTATTGTTACGTCATAAACGAGATGCTGGTCTAAATAAAGAAAATAAAAAGAGAGAAACGTTTATAAATGGCAATTTTAGTAACCTTCACGTCTTTTTTTTAATTTTACGATTCAACTAGAAGGCCCACAAAAAACATGCCGGTGAGCCGCAGTTTGCCCGCCCCTGTTTTAGACCTTGCTGACTGATTGTTGTTTGAAGCGATGCGCTTCTCACGCTATGTTATATGGATTTGACTTATTTTATTAATTTTATTATTCATTTGATATGTAAGTCTATTTTACTTTACTGACAGGAACTGCCAGTGTAGACGAAATATACATTCCTTTTGAAAATGTCTGCTTTTGTGTGACACTCTGGTTTTCAAACTTTTATTAGTTTTTAAGTTAGTAATAATGAACGTGTTTTCTTAAACACGGACGCGGTCGCAGCTTGTGCACCGCAAGTAAAATACAAACATTTATCGCTGAGTTTTACCCAACCTTTTTCGCAAATTAACCTCCCTCCCTTTTTGAAGTCATACTCCAAGATATTTTTCAGTTATATTTTTCGTTGTTTATTTTGATCAGGCACTGTGGCGTCCAAGATGTCTGATTATCACCAACTAGCGGCTTTATTTGCGAACTTTCTAACATGACGTTCATCTAAGACATGAAGTTTTAGGTATTTCGATCGAATAAATTCGATTGTATGACGTATGTGTTCAACAAAAACAAAAAAATCACTATACGTAAAGTTATGCATTTGTTGTATTTTGCTAGATATTTACGATCTAAAACTCAGATCAGGATAGAACAAGTGAGGTTGTAAAAAAAACTTGGCTCTTATTGCGATATCGATACCCGAAATTTTGGGTAAAACTACAACCGATCGGATAACATACGACCATATTACTGCAGTCAAACAATAACAAAAATATTAAATTGTAAGCTCTGATAAGCCTATTTGTCTACGAATATTACAAAATTTATCTGCATCACAACACTGGGAAGTTATGAAGGATAAATAAGGAATATTTATTTAAGTAATTTAGTGAAAGTTTTTGAAAGATTATCATTTGATCAAAAAAAAAAATAATCGAAAATCGAAAAACATAGGCCTAATCGAAATCTATAGACTTGTGCCCAAACTTGGGTATCAATTCCTTATTCCAAGAGCAAAGATATAATAGCCTACAGGTTAAAGATTAGATTTAAGCTATATTTCCCTAAACGAATTTATGATGTATGCCTCCCCCTATTTTTATAAAGCTCATCAATAACAGATTAAATAAAACGCATAACCAACGGAAAGCAAAATAGCATGTTCAATGACGTCACAAATGACATAAAAAGTATTATATGGGTAATTTACCGGGCTTATATGCGAAAAAAATTATTAATTCATATAGTGTAGGCCTACCTTCAGTCAACAATTATTTTTATATGGCGATTAAAACTGCTGCGGTAGATGGGACAACGTGTCCCCATCTAAGAAGCTGTTTTTTGAATCTTTTTTTTAGGGTTTTGTGGTAAGAGTACCTATCCAATGATTTATATTTTACCCGTTTAGCAGTGGTTCTTTAGAAGTTTATGGGAAAAAGTCAAGGGCGTCATTTGACGACAACTTGAAAAATGATAAAATAAATTGATAGGATTTACTGAGATTAACTGTTAGTTACATTATAACCACTTTATTTGGTGTTAACGTACTAAAGATATTAACTAGGGCTACTCGAAAAGAAAAATGTTTCTAACCCTGGGAATAATACTGAAAAAACAAAACTGAATACTAAAAGAACAAGGTGGAAATAAAAATGGCACAAGTTTTCACCCTTTTTAGGAGGAGCTATCTTTTTGACAACGATTTCTTATCAACATGTTTGTAAGAAAATTGCCAATGCAGTAAACACACTACTGAATAAAAACACCCCAATTTGAATGTAAACAAATTAATATTTAAAAGTCGGCACAAACGCATAGGCAAACCGACAAGATTTGGCCAGTGTCATGTGTGATGAGACCTATTTTCACAGGCAGAATACTGAATAAAATTTAGTGAAGTGAAATCTGGGCGCACCCCTGATGCCCAAGAGACATATTCTTTTATGTGACTTTCTTCGCACTTATTCTGTTAATTTTAAAATTTAATTTTCGTTTATTACAATGATTTAAGTTACATATCACAAAGCGTATCACGGAATAAACAAAAACTCTGGCTTGACAACTAAAGCAAGAAAGCATATATAAAGAAAGCAACAGCGACACAGACGACATCAAAATTGTTTTCACAGTATTACAGCTCTCTAAATCGGTATAAATGTTTGTCAATTTTATTGACAAAAACATTAAAAATATGAAGAAATTGGAATCTATTTAAACCCAATACAACTAAAATCCAGAAATGCTGCCATATAAAAGAGACAAAAAAGGATTTGGAAATGGACATGTTTTATGTTTTATTGCAGGACACCGTATTTTTTATTCTGATAAAGACAAAAAATGATAATCCAATTTATTCCATGATACTTTGGTATTTAAAGGAGAGAAACAGAGCGAATACAAACAATGTTATTTCATTCGCCAAAGAGCTCCAACGATGCTAGGAATTAAGGTGTTGAAATTTAAAGGCAGTCAATGCATTTTAAATAAGATATTAAGGGCGTATAATAAAAAACCATCAATTAAATATAAGACGACATTATGTTATAGAACGATTATTACGGTGTTAACAAATTACATTTTGGTCGGCTTGAGAACGGTTACAGAAGCAATTCCAGGTTGTGGATTCGAATCATTTCTTCCGCCTTTCGGATATCATTCGTTTTTTCGTCTTCGTCATCCATATCAACGGCAACTTTGAAACACTCAATGGCCTGGTGAAACATGACGGCTGCCTCGCGATTTAGGGACAAGTGTAGAAAAGAAGAACCGAGGTTATGTGAAATGATCCCGTAATACTTCTGCTTAAGCGCATTCTCGCCGTAATGGCCTTCGAGGAAGTTAAGTGCAATCCTTCCCATTTCGATGTGGGCTTTGCGACAGTTGGCGTTCAACAGAAGGACCTCGAATGCATGCAGGGAGCGGGTTTTAACGTGGGATAGCTTCAAGGCCAAACCGCCACCCGGCTGAGTCTTAAGAATTTCGCATAACATGTCCCTGCCTCTAGGTACCAGCACAGCTTCGACGAAACCTTTCAATGGCTTTTTGGAAATCAAAGTTTCGGCTAGGTTACCAAGGTTAGAGAGACAGATAAACTTATCGCTGGCCGTCTCAACTGTCAGCGGAACCCTAAGCAAGTCATCGGCAATTAAAAACATCAAAGTAGAATCAAAATACTTTTTATCTTCCTGTATCGACTTGGCAAGATCATAAGCCTCGTCGTGGTCGCTTTTCAGTTCGTCTCGAACAGTTGCCATGATCTTTTTATGGACCTGTTTAGCTTCCGCATCTCTTCCTCCAGCCACCATAAGATTGCCCCAGTATTGGAAGAGAAACCAAAGGTCCCTTCCGCTTTCGCTCAACTCTTGTGTGCTAGCGAGGATTCCGTAGGCCTGGTCGTACTCGCCCTTTTTAAGTAGTTCCTCACTGGTTTCTGCAAACGCAAAGCGGTTAAAGATGCCTTTGCAATTGTGGAAAATGGATCAAAAATGATTAATGAAGCTCGATAATATCGGGTGGGAGCCGACATGCACCCGATGCCAAACCGTGGACTCGTCCGATACTAGGGTATCGGCGTTGATCCAATACCAAATTATTATAGGAAATTCAGCCACGGTTTGTAATGTAGCGATTCTAACTTGAAAGGTGATTTTATCAAAACATAACAAGTTAACAACTGGAGATAACTCAACGTCAAAGCTAGGACAAATTGTGGAGAAATACCGAGAAAAAAAAGTCTTTGCATTATTCAATTTCATCTTTTTGCCTATTGGAGCATGGTATTGGCGTCAATTAGTATCGAATTGGATCGCGATACTTTTGTCCCAAATACCGGATATCGAAGTAAAATATCAAGTATCGGACATCCCTATTAAACGCTAGAAGGAAACGGTATTGTTGGCCTCTGAAGTAGTTTTGATAACTTTTGTACGCAATACTGTGAATGTTTATTTCGATAAAAATGGCAATTCTTGAAACCCGAATCACAAAATTGTAGCATTTTCTGTTTATTTGAAAATTTTAGCCCTTTAAAGATAAATGTGTTTGTATTTTACTTAATACAGAAACACAATTATGTTACAGTTAGATCGCTTTACTTGACTTTTAAACAAAAACCGACTTTTACCCAGAGTAAGTTAAAAGACATTTTTTCTGATTCTTTTTCTACCACCAACGTTTTCGATGTCATTTATTCCATCGATAACAACTTATTATAAATACTGGTAAAATCGATAGTATTACTTTCACAAGTATAGTGCACAACGATTCCGCCGTATTATTTTACAAATAAAATTACCTTCGAGTAAAATTGATTGCCTCAATCTGCTTTTGGGCTTGAACTCCTTTCTCTTTTCTGAATTTGCAAAATAGTTCATTTTTCTACCCAATAAAACTATTTCAACCAAATAAAATCAACGAACAATTAAAGTCATTTATTTTCTGAAGTTACTAGCCAGTGAACTAACTACTTATAACAACAATAATTAAATTGCATCTTTTTGAATTTTTGTTGTAGAATCAATTGACTATAAACATAAACAAACAGTGTTCGTAAAGTATGTAAAAACGAACTCAGCTAAATGCAAAATGATTAATAGGTGTATTGCCCATAAAAAAACAAATTAAACACTGCGCATCTAATTCTAATATACCTGTCGCGCCTGGGAGACTGGCCAACAATTCCTCTGTCAAAAACAAAATAGTTACGTTGAAGACCAGTTTCCAAAGTTGCAGATGTGTTATAAACAGAGCGAATATTTTTCAACAAAATCAAATCTCACACGGTTTAAAATCCCCCCCTGAGGGTAAATTTCCTAGTTTTAGGGGGTAAATTAGCTATCAATCAAAATAACCATTTCTTGCTGACGGGATATAGAAATCGTGCCAGCTGTAGGTATAGCCTACTTTCCTAGTTCAGATTAACTTTTTATTCGGACCTAGCCCAGTAGCCTATTGATTCTTTATCGTTTTAGTGTTGATAACGTCATGCTTCGATAATTGTAATTTTTTTGTTTATTGGCAACATCCTTATCTCTTAGTTACTTTATTGTTACGTCATTTGCTGTTTGAATTCATCAGGTTCTTAGGCAGTCAAAGCATAAATTTAGGTAGCTAGTCTGCGAGCAGACATTTTAAGCCCCATTTAATAACCCCACTGATTACCCACCAATAACCAAAATTTATCTGGTGATCTTATTTTATTTTATCTGGTGCTAAAACAGCGGCGCATAACGGCGCCATTCAAACTAGGGCGTCAAAAATTCGACACCAACATTGCCGATGCCATACCTATGGCCTCCGATCGTCCCATACAGCCTCCCTATAGTTCAGGCGTAATTTTGGCTATTTTGGCTTTATTCCGATGAAGTTAGGTGTTATTCCTACAGATTTATGTCTTATTCAGACGATTAAGTTATTCTGTCGTGGGTATTAGGCCGACTGCGTATTTGACTTTATTATGTCGTTGGTGTTAATACTATGGTATTTCTGATTTTTTTGCTTTAGGTGTTGTTGCCTTTTACGTCTTATTGTGTGTTCTCAAATTAGATTTAGAATTTACAATCAAAATTTCAACATGGATTTTGCCAAGAAACGTAAAGTTGACAAGGAGTGTCGCGAATTAAACGATTGAATTCCCAAGTACGTTTTTACTCGAGTCGGCAAAAAGTGCATTTGCACTGCAGTGCAATGAAAGTGTTGCAGTGTTTAAATTGAAAGAGTACAACATTAACCGCCATTATGCGAACAAAACATGCAGCCTATGGCATTAATATATAGATTCAGGAATCCGGCCCGCCAAGTACTTCATTTTTCCATATCAGGCACGCCTACTGGAGAAGTTGCCCACCCCTGTTTTAGTTGGACACCTGTGAGTTACATCAAGCGATGCGTGCAATTGGCACAACTAGTTTTGCGGGAAAAGCATCAAAACCTGTTCAAATTTAGTTGTGGTTTAACTGTTATATTTATTCGTAGAAGTTGATGGGTAGTTACCACGTTCTTTGTAAGCTGTATAATTGGATGTACGTCCTTTTTAATACAACACGTTGAGATTTTTTTATCGAACGTCAACCAATCGCACAAATGCAAATGTAACTAGTACTTCGTACTTACCCGATTTCTCCAAAAGGGCCCTTAACTCAGCTGCCGATTCTTCATTTTCGCCTTCGTCAAAAAGCAATCACAGTAACGATTACCAACAGATTCAATACTTCTATTTAGTTTAGATTGCCTTCATATAAAATATAGTTAAACTAAGATAACTAAACAACATTGGAAGACGCTATAGCCCGGCATCTGGATATCGAACTTCTTCGCAGTAAGATACACGATATTTTTTGCATTTTCAACTCGTAACTGAAAAACCTAATACCATATAAATAAAACCTTATAAAATAGGATTGACGTCCTGCGCTAAAGAATTACGTTAGAAAGCAATATATTAGGGAAAATAGGGGTAATAATGTTATAGGAAATTCAAGTTTTCCTTGCTAACCCTGACACCACCCTGACACCACCCGTACTCAAATAGTAACTCTTTCCTAACCAACAAGTTATGCAATGTTCTATATAGCATATACGCTGGGCGAAAAATCTGAACAGAAATAAAGGTACAAAATTTTAGTTAAATAAATATTTATGGGAAGCGTCTCAAACTTAATGTAAATCACGGATTGGTGTATGCGTCATATGTTTCACGGTACGGTATGTTAAAACCGACAGAACTTTTGAACTCGCCCTACTGTCTCTTTAGTAGAGCCGTTTTGGAAGTTCTTTTTAAATTGCGCTTACCTTTTGGGTCAATTTTTCTTTTGATGTCTTCCAGACCTTTTAACACCTCCCCTAAATCCACTGTGAATACATTTGTAAGTCAGAGATACTATACTTCGATGGCATACACGTAATATTAGATTAATAAATAATTTTACATCAATAACACCCAGGTATTGGGTTCTAGCCTAATAATCATATAATACCAATTTACCTTTTGGTGTACTTGACAATTGATACACTTCTAAAAATTGTTTTTAAATGTTCGCTAAAATTTGGTACTAAAAGTAGTACAGAAATCCCTCAGGGTTTAGTTTATTTTAGCGAAAAAGTGAGGCAACACTAATCCTCCCTGAGATTTGTTATTGTTCATAGGGCCACAAATAGAGGACAGGCTAGCTAGGTATTACACGAATATATGCCCTTTATTGGATCACACATTTGTGTTCCATTAGCGAAAAAGGGAAAAGCTTATCTAAATCAGAATGAGTTTCTCAGTTACCTAGGATTTATCGTAGTATCTAATTGTTTTAAATGCAAAAGTCGACAATTACACCAGAGCGTAAATACAGTTTAATATAGCAACCTGACTTACCTTTATTGTGTACAACATGGTGTAACTCTCTCCTGGAAACAAATACGACAATTGGTAAAGAGATAAAATCACAGGAATTAAGCCGACAACACAAAAGTACCGTACTTACACGTTACAGTCGATCATCAAATTTTCAGTTTGGATGTCTACCTTTCGATCCATTTTTGCTTTAAAACTCTCAACCAAAATGCCGGAAAAATTAACTGGTGAAATGAAGTAAAGGGGCTTCTCTATGCTCTTTTGGTGAAACGAAGCAATTCACGACTTTTGGTTACAGTTTAATTATTAGGTGATTTGTGAGGGCGTAAATAAACCGACCTATTACCTGACATTTGTATGAATAATACAAATAATAATTTAAAAATTTTACTCATAACGTTTTTAGCGATTTTTTGCAGCAACATACACAAAACAAAACTTATTACCAGTCACGCATAGGCTGCTCTAAAACAATCAAACAGAAGTTAAATGGCCAGGACAATTTGCTTTACCTCGATCAGCTGTACTTTAAATACAGCAAACTATCACGAGCAGTTTGTTGACCAATCGTGACTATAGTGTTTGCCTTGGTGGTTCAGCAGTAGCTAATGAACAACAGCCTACAGCTTTACAGTAAGTTTCTCTTTCGCGAAAACATTAAGGACCTAGAAAATAACAACTAAATATGACAGGTAAATGTCGTTCGGAGTAATTCAAATAAGTTTAGTTAAAAAAGAATCAGTTTTATTCCTTAGATTACCTTCGAATGTTGTAACTATGGACGGTATTGAAAGTGAATTATGATTTTTAAAACTGTTACCGAAATTTCCTACTGTGAACCGAATTTACGCCAAGTTTTAAAGTTATGTTTGGCGAGTTATTCAAGCAATACTTAAAAAATGTTTTACCTGCGAATTTGACTACTATTGATCCAAGTTCCCAAACATTTACACGGATTAGCCGTCGCTTAACTGATTTTGTTACTGTGTTTTGCAGACACATCCCAAGCTAGTTGCAGCAGCAATAGCAGTGGAAGTAAAAGCAACAATGCCGTCGATCCATCCAACTGTATTCAACGACTAAGTTTGATTGGTAAGTAGTGCTTAAATAATTTAGGTCTTCAGTCGTTGATATATAAGTAAATTGCGATATTAGTTTGATGATGGATATAAGGGAAGACAATGGTGGTCTATTAGTCATAATGAAGTCTTTCTGACAACAACGTCAGCCACCATACTTCAAACAATTAGTTCAATTTTTTTATTTTTACACATAAAAAGTCCTGTTTGCGTAACTTGGTCAAAAGTTGTTAGGTGCGTTTAATCGCAACATTCGCAATAATCTAGAGCTTTGAACCGAAGGTTTGTTTGTACTAGGTTTTCTACCAACCTTTTTTGACCAATTCTGACTTGAATGTACAGCAGCAAGGCTCACAATTAGCATTTTGAAGTTGATCTTAGTGCTGACCTAAGATAAACTTCAAAACGCTAATTGTAAATCGACTTAGGCAGTTTGCGCCTTTGAGCCAAATTTATTGGGATAGGTATACCTGTTGGAATGGGTAGCTGTTTCACTACAAATAAAAACCTTCATTTTTTAACTCCTTTGGAAATTAACTTGATTAGCTGTACAGTAATCCGTGAATATGTGAGCTAAGAATACTAATTTATGGTAAATTATAAAGAATTGATGTTATTTGCACCAAACCAAATCTTCCTTGTAACAAAAGTAGCTAATGTAATGTTTTTTTGTAATTTTTCCTTTTTAGGACTGGATTTTTCGCTTAATTGCACAGATTTTTCGCTTAATTGCACAAGTCAGTTTGCACAATTTTTTTGAAATGTTTCAGATCTTAACACTGGCTCTCAGCTAGACAAACTTGAATTGGTTCTTTTTTGGTCAGGTAAGAGCATCAGCGAAATATTATGTTGTGATTTAAACCCAATAGTTACGTCACTGACTTTTTAATGATTTAGAAACTGTAAATAAACTCACATTTCTATGCCTCGATCCTTAACAGACAAAATCAGAGCCCTTATGAAAACTGACAACTACTCTGGCGCTTTGGCCATCATGGAAAAGAGAGAGAAGCTAGATCAGAGCATTAAAACGACAAGTCACAAGCTTAGGATGTGCGTTGTTCTGGCCGCAACATCCAGAAACAGGGAGTACACCAGGAACAAGGATGAACTTTACCAGATAATTAGAGACAAAATCTCCCCCCTGCCTACTGACATCCTTGTGCTGGCGGCCCAGCAAGTTAAGGAAGGTAACACCCTGGTAGCGCTGGTTCTCTTCGACATCTGTTACACGCTTATCCTCGAGCAACAGATCGAGCCGTATCCCAAGGTTTCGTGGATCGAGGACTGTCTGGACGGGATGCAGTCGTCTATAACCCGAGTGGGAGAAGAAAGCAACACAGGCAAGAGATTCCTTGGCAACTTGTTCGTCCCCAAGATGGAGGAGATGGCTCGGAGCCTTCGAGAAGTGGAGGGTTTAGAGCCTCGTTATCGGAGCTTGAAGTTTGCGTCGGTGACCCACGATCTTGAGCTGTGTGATCCCGATAACCAACGGAGTATCGGGCATATCAAGGCTGCCATCGAGTATATGAAGGAGAGCCTGGGCGACCAGACAAAGCACTACACGATTTACGGCACTCTGCTGAACAACATGGCGGCAACCTATGAGAAGGATGGTGACATGGAATCAGCCTTGGGCTTCTACCTCGAGGCCCTTGACTCCTACCGTTCTGCCAAAGATTACAAAAGCGAAGAATCGATCAAGGATTTCATTAAGAAAGGTGAGAGAAAAGTACGTCAGGCTGCAGGGGAGGAAGTTGACATCTTACCCAATCTACCGTTGCAAACGACTGCTAACAGGCTTCACAGTCTGTTGCAGCAAGCCACGTCATAAATCGGAGTTTTGAAGACGGCCATGGATTCCCAATGATTGTTGTGAAAAAAGATCAAGCCTGTTTATGTTTATGTAACCTTTTCTCACTCTTTTTCAAGCTTTAGTGTGTTCGTTATAACTTTGTAAGAACCTTATAAAAGTTGCTCAAATAAAAGCGCGAACGTCGATTCGAATTTTGCATTGCGGTATTTTTTGCAGACCTATAAAAAGCATGATAGGTATAACCTTGAAGTTCGAACCTTATATCAAACAGTGTAGGCTTCATCTCTCTGGGAAATGTATTTAGGGCTACCCAACAGTGTCTTTTTTGCATCCGAAAATAATTTAAGAGCGTTTTTTTGCCTTTTAGCTGTTTCTTATATCGTTTTAAATATTTCTTCTTCACATTGTCTCCTTTAAGACCCTGTCTTTTATTCTTCCCGTTGTTTGCGATTTTAGATCTTTGTGTGTATATAATTCAAATTTTTATCTTTCGTGTTCATTTACCGATAAATGTGTGTAAATCGAGTATCCTGTTTATTATTTTTTTAAAGGTCTTGGCAGCAACAATGTAAAGCGGCCTTTGGAGGAAATAAGTTAGGCTGATTTTTTACATTAATAGCATTTCTTTAATCCATTGATTTTGTGCATTTTACTTATAAACACTTTCGTTCCCAGTGTTAGGCCATAGATAAGCTGTCCGTATGACATTGAAGCTGTTGGCCGGATATCCTTCGCGTATACCACTTTATAGGGCACGAGTGTAATTCGGTCAGAGTCGAAGATCCTAGGTGAATAATAGTTTAACAAAATATACATATCTTAAAAACATTATAAAATAAACGCGTCGCATCAAAGTGAATCAAGAGCCACATGGCAACCCTTTCACTAAAGTGGTACACTGATCACAGGTTGAGGATCACTTATTTAATAGGTTGTATTTGCCTCAACTTGCGTGTTGCATATTCATTGTAACCAATACAAGCCGCATTAGTCTAAAAGTAAGTCATTTGCTTGTATGATCTAGATGGTTTTGTATTTTGTCGCCCACATCTACGAAAATGCTGTTCCCGAAAACCGTTTACATGGAAAATCGACTGACATTCACAATCGCAGCTTTATGAATCCAACGCAATTACCTTACTGAAAGATTATAAAACTGTTTTTTATATAATTCATTAACTTGTATTTTTTTTCGTACCTGGCAGAAAACAACACGAATGTCGTTGAACACCATTTGGGTGGCCTTTTTGTGTCTCTCTTTAAATGGTACTTTATTACCGTACTTTACTGGGATACTTCGTTTATTTATTTTTTGCAAAACAACATTAGCCCGTCGAGTAAACACTAAATTTGTTCCCGTAAAGAGGTTTAATGATCCATGCTATTTTTCCGTTGCATGTTTGTTTTACAGGGGTATCAAACACTCGTAATAAAGTCTCGTGCAAACGGTATTACAATAGCACGTTTTATATGGTCCATGTTTGCGAGGAATTTCGCTAGGTTGGAATTTTTTTTGAGAGCCATTACTGTTTATAGCATTTACGCGTTAAGCAAATAATTTATCGATCCACATTAAGTTTACATAAACTAAATTCTGTAGAGTGCACAAAATACGAAAAAACAAGGTTTCCTTATACAAATCATACTATGAAGCAAAATATAAATCCCGCTCTGCAAATAATAAACATTGTTCGGATTTTTCTGTATAGTAATCAAAGTCAGTCATTTTATAACATGTAAAGAGAACTGTATTTCGCCTAAAAGGCATGATAAGTCTCTAGAAATTTACACCCCAATGCAATCATAAAAATTAGTTTGTATAACAATCAATAAAAAATACAAAACACAAGAACTAAAAGCAAATCAGTGGTAAGCAAAACAGTTTGATATTTCGGTAGTTAAAGTTACCCAATAATAGTGTTGCAAGTCATCGTCCCCTTAACTGGACCCATGCAAGATCAATACAACGTTTTACGGGGCTTAGTTACGTGTGTGTGACGTTTATCAATACTAACAGCACTTGAGGTAAGTAAGCTAAAAATAAGTTCGTTACGTACAATTTGCGGGCTGCTGATCTAAACTATAAACAAGCGTTAAATATATATATAGATCATTCTGGTTTGTACTTTATATGAAGAGCCGTAGCCAATGCTCAAAGCGTAGCCAACGATTCATCGCAACAAATATGTCGTTTTTCGTGGGAAAACCAAACCTGGAAAGCAAAGCAGCAGACAATCGTGCTTTACATAGAAAAAACACTCCTTCCATTGCTACCGAGTTAGTCATTTAGTCAGTTCCTCACTAAAACAACCTGCTGCTAATATTCTCTAGTCCTATGTAACACCATTGGTTTCCAAAGATGTTTTCTTTTTTTATGTTTTGAAAAAGATGTTAGTTTCAAAGACCGCTATAGTTTTTTAACACTGTCTTTAATCACTATTTTTGTAAAATTACGCCTTGATTTATAAATGTACAAGAGAACTTGAAATACAGTATTGTAAAAGTATAATCTTTAAGTTGAAAAAGTGTTTCCTTCTACCAAAAATCAAACATTCTTAATTGATGAAATAAGCTATTGTTGCCAGGCATAATATATATATTATGTAGGCTAGCCTTTTTTACACAAGATAGGAGTAAACAAAAAAACAATAACGGTTGCGATTTTAGACAAACGTCCCCTAATGTTGCCACTATAGTGTTGTAATAATAATTAGGTATGTTTCGTAAGCATCTATCATCTATCCAGAAAAACTACCAGATTTCGAAAACGTTAAACCTATAACATCAATTCCACTCTGGAAAATGCTCGCGGGGCACAACTAATCAGACAGCATGTTGCACCCGTGAGTTTGTAATTAGATCACGCTTCTATAGTGTAATCAAACTAGTCATTTTTTCTGTATTTCAAGGTGTGTAGTGTTTCGGTCACATATGTGATGATGTATTATAGCTGAAAAACAATGAACAAAGTAAAATGTACGTTTTACAAACAAAGTACTGTGTATCACAACGAATGGTCGAAAGTTAAGCTATACTCTAGTGACTCTAGTCAGTGAGAAGATCTGTAGGCAGAATAAAAAGAATTGGTTTCAGAAATAATACCAAACATACATGATAATACAAATTTATATGAACGTCAGCCACGATGACTGAGCTATACCTAATAGTTCAGAAAAAAACAAAGTGGAAAAGTAGTGAGAAGACATTAACTTAAAATAACAGTAATGGTCGTCGTGTTTGACTAACTAAAAAACTGTAATAGTCGAAATCGTTTTATTTAAGTTACATATGTTTTCAGCCAGGGAGTCGAACTGAAACCCAACCGGAACGTTATGAACTGGTTTTGGTCCAAATTTTTCCGAACCGTAGCCGAACCTGAACCGCTTTATGTAGGGTTTTAAGGATCCGAACCGGAACTGAACCCAATATTTTGTAAGAACCCGAACCTTAACCGAACCCGAACCTGACAAACAAGCGTTTCACTCCAGCATGACGTCACAACTTCCATTTAACAGAAAAGATTTTAGGAAAAAAATTTTATACTCATTAAATAAAACGTTGATTTTTTTTGATTTTTTGAGCTGCTTGTTTGCGTCGCGTATAACTCTACATTTATTGACCCACAATTTAATCTCATATTTCATCTGAACCGCAACTTTATAAACCGGTTTTGAAAATAAATTTAGTCGAACCGGAACTGAACCGGAACTTAAAATTCCTCCGAACCGAAACCAGAAATGAACCGGATTCCGAAGAAATCCTTGAACCCGAACCGAACCTGAACCGGAAAAGTTGAACGGTTTGACTCCCTGTTTTCAGCATTGCCATATGATTTAAAGCCGCGTTTCTTAACCCATGGGTCGCAATCCAAATTTGGTTGGCAGTTTAATTTGCTTGGTTCGGCAACTGTAGAAGTTTTATATTAGTCATTAGATTTATTGAGATTGGTTCTTAGATTTCTTCCAAATTTGAGAAAACTGTGGGAGAAATAAGAAAGCATGGCCGATATTAATTAAACTGAATTTATTTATGCTATTTTTATGCTTTTTCGCTTACAAAACGTTTAATGAAGATACTTTGGGTCGCCAAACTTCGCTGTGATACTTACACATAGTATCTGGGTCGCCACGAAAAAGGTTTAAAAAAAAGTCCGAAAAACATATTTAGAGCAATAAATAAATATGTCTACGTCACGTATTGCTTTTTTAGTTTCACAAATTAAACATTATTTTGTGCTTCAGGTTAAAACCAAAAAGCAAGTATCCAATTGCAATTTTGCATTTTGCTCTTCAAAATGGTGTGACTTTTTAGGTGCTAATTTGACTTTTTTCTGTCTGCACCCGAGCTTGTACCGTTCGGAGGTACTGTGTTCTCGTTAATTGACCGGTCACTGAAGTTCACGAACAAGTTTCTGCAGAACATTCCAAGGACGAAGGCTTCGGATATTTTTTCCTCAGATATCGCCTGATGCCATTTACGGCCAGCATCGCCGATTGACTGCAACACAATACATACTCCAGATATTCGTGTATTATCCTGAGTGAATTTTCTTATTTGACAATTTAAATAGTGTAAGTGTAGGATTCAAAATTAATAGTTCGCTGGTTACTGCGCTGCTTAGTATGGCGTCCTAATGCACGTGACCGGTGTCCACTGAGGTGTGACCAACACATAAAGCGTTTATAGTATGATACAAATACAAGAAAAAAGTTTAACAGACATTGGCACAAACTGCTAGCTTGTACAAAGTTGCTCTAAAGTAACAAAGTAAGTTAGAAATGTAACGTAGACTGGTAAGACTTTTCGAAATCGTTACCAGTAATACCACGCAGTTGAATTCATTATCTTTACATGTAAGACCCACGTCTTACCTCTGATAAAATTTTACGCCGTGGCTAAAACTTGGTTCAGAAACCGGATATCTTACTTTTGGCTGTAGTTAATGACGTCATTAAAGCAGTAGAATTTCGTTCGCCCGAGAAGGTCCATCTTTCGTTTGTTTCTCCTCCAATCGTTGGTCATCGCAAAATATTTCACGTAGTCGCCGTACAGCAAAGTGTGCCAAAAAGTCTTGGGCAAAAAAAAACAGTTTATAGTAGACGGGAATTGTGCTTAGCTACGATACGTTTAATAAAGTCTTAGGCTATTTAAACTCTCAAATCCTGGGTTTCTAAGCATTATTTAACGCGGACCGCACTATAACAATTTGGTTCGCGTGGACCACAAAGGGCATGCAACTTTTAGAAATGACGTCATAAAACAAGTGGACTTAAGAAACCACTATACTCTTTTATTCATGAAAAAGCTATCCTATTTTTCAAACCACACACTAAATTTTTTTTAGGCCTTCATGGTCCCCCTAAAACTAGTTCACATATCTCCAAGAACCCGTGCTCTAATCTAATCGATATGATTTTCCAAAACGTTTATTTTTCAGGTAAAATTATTATAACATACATATCCTTCCTAATAAACGTAAAATGTACAATTATCACAAGGATCAGTGACTTTATTGACGTAGAGACTAACCGAATTGCTTTAATTACTATGCAGGTCAGTGTTTCTCACCTGGGGTGCCGCGGCGCCCTGGTGGGCCATTTCTAATGCTCAAGGATGCAGATAGGTATTTGAAAATTTAAAAAAATATAATTTTCGCTCAACTGGCAAGCTTCTTGATACAACTATTTGCGTACGACTAGAGACCATTATATAAAATGACATTTTCATATATATGTTTTAAGTTAACATAAAAATGACATTTTCCTATATATGTTTTAAGTTAACTGTGTTGTTCCAGTTCCATTTATAGTGACATTTCAGTAAAATACTCGAAAAAAAAATTCCAGTCCAGGGTTCCGAAAATCTATTTATGATTTTTGAGCGGTGCCGTAAGCCATAAAAGGTGAGAATCACGGATCTAGGCTAATAGAATCAATAACATTTAATTTCGACCGTATCAGTATTACTGTGCAAATTTGCCATCTTTAAACTTGAAGAACAAGATGCCTTTGCATTTAGACTAAATATATTTTGTAAACTTTATTGGCTTGGTCCTTTCAAAAGGTTTTACAACTTTTTGTGTTGGCTGGTACCGATTGTTTAGGTGCTGGTTCGTTTGGCGCCCCTTCGGCCTTCAAGAAGGAAAAATAGGAAGAAGGAACTTGAATGTCGTCGGAGTGCCTAAACTTGTGGGAAGAAGTTTCATTGAAGAAGGTTTTCAGCCCTTTTTCCAACCTTTTCATAATTGACCTTAAAAGAGCGAATTATTGTTGTGCCACGCAGTCGACATATGGATAAGATCAAACTGAGTATTTTTTAGCAAGTAGTCAAGTGTTTGGTTGTTACCACTATTAGAGACATATATTTTATTTCGATATTAAGTTAATTGAGATTTGGGACAAAGTCAGTTACCAGTGTCTTATATGGAAATTGCCTTTTCTATAAATCAACTAAAACCAATACAGTTCTTGATTATTTTAGGTAATAAATAGAACGACGTTTTTAGGCTTTTCCGAAATCACGTTTTTTATCCGGGAGGAAACTTTTCTGGTCGTACCGGTTGATGAGATGTGGAACGTGGCCAACCATATCAGTCATTTTCATGTTGAGCTCATGCTTAAAAAGGTAGGCGGAGTAACGCAACGAATCGAAGAAGATGCCATCGGAGCTGTTAAAATGTTTTTTTTAATAAAGGAATAGTCTACACGATCATCAACTGCGTAAAGGCCACCCTTTAACGTTTAATTTGAGTAGAAATTATTGATCAACTGAAGCAAGCAATGGGCCGGCATATATGAATGTCCCAAAATAATTTAAATGCATTCTGAGTTCATTAAGGTATCTAGTAATTACCATTGATTAGCTTGATTTTTTTTATAAATCAACAGGCAGCCGATTATTAAACAGTTAATAAGTAATAGCAGCTCATTTTTGTTAACAAGTAATAGCAACCGACAATTAATGTCAGAATGAAACGTGAATTGATTATCCTCGATTTAAGAAAAGTAATAAATTATTTATTTTTAAAAGAAAAGAAACAAGGTTTATTATACCGTAAATCACATTAGCTTAACTTTTTAGCATACCCAGTGCGCTTCATAATAGTGAAGTTTTCTTTTAAAATAATTACACATCACCAAATTTAAGGTCCGTTTACTTTCTTGTGACTCAACGCCAATGCTAAATAATTTTACCAGGGTCATATAACTTTACATGCCTATTCTGAAATATACTGAAACATTGATTTTAAGCAATCTTCAGATTGATCGCCAAGTAGGTTATGTGCAATAAATAGTTTTTAGTCTTACTCGGCCTTTTCTTTTGTGTGCTCGAAAAAACCTTTGTCTTCTATTTTTCCAAGTCCAGGAATTCGTCCTACAAAATACGTCTTGTAGCCTTTCTCCGGTGTGTAGAAATCACTGAAACTGGCCTGCGTGCGTAAGGAATCATTACCACCAATGGAACAGTTTTTCAGGCGCGTGTAACCCTTTTTTGTGTAATTATGACGTTCGTTTCGCAATTATGTTATCTATTAAAAGTCTTAAATATGAACATTGTGGAATAAATTATTGAATTGATGGATATTAGAATTAGTTATGGGGCATGTAGTAGGAAAATTAATTGTTTACTTCTGAAAAGTAACGAATTTATTATGGGAAAAGTTTTGCTAATCACCTAAGTTTAAGTTAGATTGTTGGTCACTATCCTCATATCTGTGAGATTGCTTTTTGATTAAAGTATTTGGGTGAGCATTTGTTTCAAAATATTATTTTACGGATTTCACACATCGGTCAGAATTTAGCACTCCCCAAATAACACCTAAGAATGTACCTTGGGTTATACGCAGTTCGGTTAGGGCGAATCTGATCGATGTGAAACAGTAGTTAAAATAAGTCTCGAGGCCATGTCCCAAACTGTGTTTCATGCTCAATTGGGCTTTATGACGTTTGGAGGTCATTCATTAAATTTCTATGCGTCCGGGAAGAAGTTTATTCTACTTTCATCCATAAATTGAAATGCGTATAACCCGTTAGCTAATCTTTTAGGTGTTTTTCCCCTCTCCATAGAAATTGCTGGCATAAAGGCATATAAATACTAAAAAATATATTGATTTAGGCCGTTTTGGAATTTCCAAAAAGAATTGGAAAAAATGTTCCTGCTAGAAAGAATTGATTTAAAGCGTATTATACGTGTGGAGGGATAACTTACCGGAGCACCTAACATAATGTCGTCGTTAAAGTAGAGAAACACTTCGCTCAATCCTGGAATATTGTGCAGGTGAGTCTCGATCGCTGGGGAACTGAAGGTTGGAAGGTGAGATTGGTACTCGAAAATGTCCTTATGGAAAACCTGATGGAAATCAACAACGATCAAATTGTAAAATTCATAACAAGAATATGCCTTCCAAATTGTGACTCTTGTTTCTTTTTCTAAGACAAGTGGGTGTCGTATTTTCTGCAAAATTTCAGTAAAAATACTACATGATTTAAGTATTTCTCAAGCTTTGCTTTATTGTTTTTTTCCTAATAATAACTCTCGCTTTTTGACGAAATCAAATACCGAATAGAAAAATAAAATGAAGTCCTAGGATAACAAACTATCCTCCAGACAAGTTTCGTTTATAAATTAAAATTAGTTCACGTGTATTTTTAAGCATTTCTTCTCATTTTAATGAGAAACAAATAAAACAGAACATTTAGCAAAATTGCCTAAAATGACTATGAAAAAGTTTGATACAGTGGTTTCACACCCCATAACGATTTTAGAACATAACAAATCGGCCTTAATCAATGGTTAGGCAATATATGAACTCCCTATTTTATCAGTTTCATAATAGTTTGCATTCAAATATTGAATAATTGCTTGCGTGCATATTTGAATATAAAAAGGGTATTTTTTTTTCATTTAAGAATCTCTGGAGGCCCAACATTATTGGTCTTGTGATCCCATTCTGTGAGTGTATGACAGACCTGCACAGCATCCGCCCCAAGTCGTAATTACATTTTATCGTTAACTACCCCTACTTTAAATAAGTACTGACTTGCATGTTCATTGCGTGATCAAACATCTGCTTTATTTATTGGCGAACATTACCAAGCGCATTCGTTAATCATGCGTATAATAATTTAGTGATAGGCCAAACTCAGATGCGGGAAAACAAAAAAACAAAGTAGATTAAGCAAACCATTATTATTAAATGTGTAATGCTTTTTTATCACTGGGTTTACAACCAAGACTGTATTCCAACTAATTTGTCCTCACTGGAATACATGTTTGTCTTTAGAATAGTAATCATGGTTGCAAAATGATTTAAAATTAAGTATCTCACCACATTAACTCTCGGGTTTCTGGTGTTCAACCAGCAGGGAATCTGTCCATTTGTGACCACATAAAAGTTGCGAACCCAAGGGGCGTAAAGTTCGATCGACCTCATGGAGTATCTGTAGAAACAATATGTTTGGAAATTAAAGACGTGCTTGGTTTCGCGCAAGGCTAAACGTTTGCGTAAATCGTTTTGGAGAAGTAGAAGGTTGAAAAAAGTTAGAATTGAGAATGAATCACGCCTTTGGTAAATCCTACCAGTTGATATATTTACCACGTGGAAGAAGAATTAGGGTAAATATCTACCCCAGACCTTAGCAATAATAATTTTTTTTTCAGTATATCCACACGTTTTGATAACAGCGACAAACAAGATTTTGTTTATAAAAAGGTAATCTTAATTATCAATATCTATAATAACAGTATATTTGTTCCTGATTTATTTAGGTATAGGGGTGTTATTTTGCTCCTTACCCACCTCATTATCCCGTTATCGTAATATCGTTGATCTCTTTTGTCGACGACATTGCCACTAAGTTTGCCTATTTCTAGTTTAAGTATTTCGCTGAACTCTGGATCAGAACCGTTGACCTAATAAAAAACATCAAAGTTAGGCTTATAGACCAGTGCTTTTAAATTATTTGTCAAATGACCATATTTGAAACACGTCAAGATATTCTTAAGAATCGAAATCGGGATACTTTAAACTTTACACTTGATATTCATAATTGTAGTGACTAGGTTATGTAATGTTATTCGTTGAACTGTTTTTACTGCTCCTCTCATTACTGAACTATAGTTGTTGGTAAAATACCTATGCCCGATAATTACTTCGTATTTTGTTCCAAAAAGAGTTCCCATATTTTGTGCGAACGTCTTGATCATGTAATAAAAAGGCGTCATTTTTAGAAGTCCAAATAAGCAACACTGATAATAGTAAAACTTGCAAACTTGATGTTTTCTTGGTTGCACGCCAAAATTTGCTATAGCGCCTTAACAAGGTCTTATTTCTTTGCACCAACACGTGTAAGTGGAAGGAAAGGTTGCGAATTATTGTGCAAATGAATTTGAATTAGTGGAACTTGCGATACCAGGCTAGGCGAAATACATATTCCGTTAAAAAATGTCTAATCAACTTCGAGTTTTATTTATAATATACGCGTTAGCGAAATAGTGATTGACAAGCAGAAATGTTTGCTGCCAATGGTTTTGGATTCAATAAATATATACGCCCTTTTATAAATTATATATATTTGTTGTACAAACTGACGTTTAAGTTTATACTCTGGCACTATTTGATTGGCTTGTACTTAACCGTTTTGGCCAGGTTTTCGATTGTTGAAATAGGTAACTTCTTATGAGAATTAGCGCTGAGTGAGATTACAAACGTAGCTCAAACCCACAATTTAAGTTTTTATATCGGACCTATTTCCTCTTAACTCTTTTATTAGCTTTTTTCAATAAGCTAGTATATAGGCCTTTTTATACCACGGAATTTAACTTGCGAGGGGTTTACCCTAACGTGGCCTGGTTACAGGGACACAGAATTCTGGGTGTCGAAATTATCAGATTGGAGCCGATACCCGGATCCGGCCCGCGACGGGATTTTGAGCGGCCCGCAGACAGTTTCCCGTTTTACATAATAATGTGGCCCGCGGCAACAGTCTGCCGCAATCCCCCACTACTTGCTTACTACGTCAAATAATAGTGATTGTCAGTTATTCTTTAGGTCTTTGTTTTGGGTTAAAATTATAGGACTCTAGCCATAATATCGAAATAAGAATAACATTAACGTCGGAATAACACAAAGTTCGAAATAAGACCAAAATAGGACTAATACCGGAATAAGTCATAAACCCGTCGGAATAAGACCCAAATGGCCACAATTAGGCCTATAAAACATTTTAACTAACCCTAAACCCCACCCGTAAGTAAATCACAAACTCCCCTAATAATTTCAACCCTAACTCCACCCATTACACACCAATAACCCCAAAGAGGGCTAGAAAATCAGGTGCCAAAACAGCGGCGCCATAACGGCGCCCTTTAAGGTAAGGCGCCAAAAATTCAACACCAAAACGGACAATGCCATTATTCCTATGGCCTCCGGTCGTCCCATACCTCTCTCCCTACAGTTTCAGGCGTTGTTTTGGGTATTTAGGCCTTGTTCCAAAGAATTTAGGACTTATTCCGACAAATTTATGTCTTATTTAGACGATGCAGTTCTTATTCTGTCGTAGATATTACTGCGTGCTTGGCTTTATCATGGCAGTACAATTAATTTATCGATTAGGAATCCGGCCCGCCAAGTACTTTTATTTTTCCATGTCAGGCCCGCCGACTGGAGAAATTGCCCGCCCCTGGTATAACCTGAAGAAAAAAAATGTTTTTCAATTTGTCCATTAATTTTGCTTGTTTAGGCATCGTAATAACACTATTAGGAAATGAATTTTCTGTCCAAAATCAGTATCGGAATCAAATATCGGTAACAAGAATTTGACATCCGTTCTTAGAATACTCAATTTAAGTTTAACCACCGTAAAGACGTTAAATATAAATATGCATCGTCACTTAAGAGCAATTGTATTACAGAAAAAAGTCCCGTGGTTTGGTTTTGACCGTAAGTTATGTACATGTAATCCGTTCTGCAAAACAGGCAAAGGCTGTGGGTAAACGTAATTCACTCCTGGTTCGCGAAAAACGACATCCAATTTTAAGGCCTTCGAGAGAAAATGACGCTAAATAAACACAGACAAGGTAAATTATACCCAAAGAAGACAGCGCCGCAATAGAGCAAACAAACCGCTGAACAAATATGGTTGCCACTTCGCGGTGTTTTTACGATTACTATCCCTGTTTATCGGGTACTTACTGTTATAAGTGTTCAAGTTTGCACAAAATTGTTTAACTTAATTTTAGGGTTAAAGCTTTAATTAATTTTAGGGTTAAAATATCAACAAATAGCAAGGCACTATAAGGAGCTTAACGCCAGAGAAAAAAAGCAGTTTGTTGTCAGATGGAAGTAATAAAATTTTGGTTTCAATAGCACAAATAAAAGCAGTTTTTGGTTTGGTGTTTTCGTGAAAAAAAATACGAAATCATTGCAAAAAAGTCGAGACACAATTAATGTCTTTTAGGTTTTTGAGGTGGGAATTAGGCTGCTACCTTCGTTTTGCAAAACTTCTTTACAAATTAGTTTTACCAAAGTGGTAACGACCAACATTTAGTGAATCGTTTCTCCAATAGGTATATAAATGTCGTTTCATTTTTTCATGATTGGTTATTGTGAACTGCACGCCGTGCACGGCTTTGACTCTAATCGAAATAACGGGCTCTTATACTTATATGCTGGATTAGGCGTACAAAATCCAAATTAAAAAGTTTTTCGTAAAAATAGCGATTTAAAGTAATCCAATGCAGGTCGAAGTTTAAGACCTTTTAGCGCGAGGTAGGGTATTTACTTTTGTAAACAAGCCACTTTAAAATGAGTTTTGCTACTAAAACTAATAAACATGGCATAGGGAAACTAATTTCGTCAACAAACCAAGGCTTGGTGAAATGAAGCGTGTTGTCAAACACTTATTCATTAAAAGCAGTCAAGACATGTGCTAAATTATTAGCTATCTGTCCAAGGGCGGTTATCTGTCCACAAAGTCAAGTCACGCCGAGTTGCCTCAATGCTTTGAATACACAAAACATGTTTAAACAGTTGCTTAAAGTCCTTACAGCACTGATACCCAAGTAATTAAGAATAACTCACCCATGTATAAACCACATCAATCGGGATGTGGCTCACTTTTTTCCCCACAAGCAAAGACGACTTTGTTAGAACACCCTGCAATTTTTTTTATAAAAATAACTAATATATAAAATAAATTGGTTTGATAAATAACTAATATATAAAATAAATTGGTTTGTTTTCATAATATATTAATTCAAAACATAAAAATGCCCCAGCAAATTTGAATGTTCCCAAATATTTCCAAGTGAATTTCGGTTTAATTGTTTGTCTAAAATGTGTCATTTAAAATAGTTTTTTTAGCGTAACCTAGTCATATACCGATTAAAATTGACTTAACTCTTTTATTTGGCATTCAATACATAAAGGTGAATTTCAAAGAAAAATTACAAAATCTTCTGTTGAGTTTTGCTTTACCCGTTTTTGATATTCATTGACTTACGAAAAAGCAGCGCTAAATATACTGTGTGTACTTTGTACCATATAAGTGATCAAATACCTTCCAGTGTAAAACTACTCCAAGAAGCGCGAAAGTCCCAAAGATAGCCAACCCTCGTTTTGCAGTTAACCTGATGGTCATCTTGATAAATCAGCAAAACCAAACAAAAAACATTTCGGCTAATGTACTATATTAACTATAACGTATTGCAAAAAGTTGCCTAGAAAATATTCAATGTAATACCATATAGCATCAACCATCAATATTAAATAAAGCCCAGAAAATAAAAAGCAACACAATTGGTTAAAACAATGCTATATGTAATTCAATATGTAAAAAAGAAGACATCTCTTCGCACTAATGGACGTTAATGACAACAATGACTTCGAATGGTAGCAAAACAGTATAGACTTTCTTGTCTCAGTCAAAATCAGTCACTATAGGTTCTAGTTTATAAAAGAGAAATATATTTCGCCAATCACGGCATCATCAGTCTCTTATTCAAATAGAATGATATTCTCTTATTCAACATTCTATTTGAATAAGAGACTGATGATGCCGTGATTGGCGAAATACATTTCTCTTTTATAAACTGCTAGAACCTATAGTGACTAATATTGATTGAGACAATTAAGAAAGTCTATACTGTTTTGGTTAAAACAATTGCAGTTTTTCCTAGATCAAATTGGCGCATACAATTATTTTGCCTGATTGAATTATCACACATGTTAATCAACTTACCGTTAAAATTTCTCCATTTAATTCAGCATAATTCCTTGGGTTTCCACTTAATGGAGAAGCAAATTTCAATACAATGTAAACCGCAGGGGTACAAACTGATGAAAAATGACATGGTACGTTTTGCTAACTGAAGCTCAATGAAAAGCGTTGAAAAATCAGTCCTGTAGTGTGGGCCTTTAAAGGTGGTATCGTTCACTTGGCCGGACTACGATAATAATATTAGGGTGTTTCCAACAAAACAAAGGAACGTCAATTAACTATGTTGTTTTTAAATCGTTTGCGTGTTACCACTGTTTTTTCATGTATTACAAAAATATTTCATGCGAGCATCGCAATACGGGTGAACTGTACTTTCTATAAAATAATAAAGACCCTATCGGACAATTGTCTGCTGCGCTGTTACGTTTAAACATGAATTCGAAATTAAGCCAATTTATACTTAGTACATATGAAGCCTATAGTCACGAGATACTTTAATAAAAGCCTTACATTGCGTGTTCCCCGAACATAATCAAGGTAAACAGACAAACAGAGTTTAGTTTGATTTTAAACGAACCATAAAACGGTAAACAACAAATGTTCTCCGTTCTCATTTGCTACATTTTTCACTCTTGCGTGTGCAGAATGACGCGACGCATCGCACGCACACTCACTTAATTAGGCGCTGTACTTTGCGCGCCTTCCACGTTGAAATGCAGCCGCATCCTGGGCCTTTGGGTCAATTAGTACCTATGTATTAGCTCGTATGTTTCGGTGCATAGTGCTGTCGAAGTCACTTTTACACTACGACGCCATTTGGTAGCCTATGTTTTATTTTTGCAACGTTTAGTTGTGTATAACGGATTACTTGCTAAATCACAATTTTAGTCTTACAGAAAACTTGCACCGTTTTTGTACTGTTAACTGTATACTGCGTTAAAATTTTACGTCGCTTTTGTCAGCCCACATCGCAATCATTAAAAGAAACCAATGCCAAGTATTTTGCAAGATTTTTACACGTTATTTATCGAAATGTAACAGCTTTCGAAATTCTTGAGTTTGACCATTGCGTTTTTAAAACTACTTAAAGCAATGACAATAACTGACACAATTTTAACTGTTGGCAATGTATATCTCTCACCCATTAAGCACAGTGCTCTGTAGTCTATTAAACATCCATTGAGAGATAAAGATCAGAATATGGTTAATCAGTGAGTTGCAGGACAGTTATAAGTTAACCATTAAGCTAGTGTTTGGCATGCGGTAAGCCGCTGCCAAAGTATGGATATCTTAACAACTTTTAATCAGCCGCAAGTAATTTAATATAAACGAGCAAAGTCGATTTTTATACAGCAAAATTATACGTTTTAAATATAACTATATATACTTTGGTAGCCAAGCGGCTCATAAACTCTAATAAAGTCATATTATATTAAATTTAAAAAGTGTTCCCCAACGTGGGCGGCGTTAAAACAGTTACAGGGGATGTTGTAAAATGTAAGTCATTTTTTATTATTTTTTTTTTTTGGGGGGGCGCCAAACCGACATTGGGGGGCGTTCATAAAATGTTATGCTATCACTAATTATATCTCTTACATATCGGGCTAGCCAACTAGAAAGAGACCAAGTGCGCGATTTTCTCCTTGACGTACTTTGTTAACTGTCAAGAGTCACACATACGACTTAGGCAAGTATAGTACTGTGCAGTAACAACTATACATAAAAATCCGTATATAGCTAGCGACCTATGGTTATATCCAAGCCTGTAGCTCTGCAAAACATCACTTAATGAACGAGGTAAATTGCTTACGGCATCTGATTTATATACAAGGGTCAAGACGATAAAATAACGCGCAATGTAAAGTACAAGACGCACGAGAAACTGCGCATAGATTTTATCGACATTGGTTGCATTGATCTCATTGGGCTGTGATAACCCAATACACTGCGGGTGTCAATTTGTTACACCTACTTTTTATGTTGTAATTGCACTAAAACGGGACAAATTAGTCACTAAAATGCGAAGATTTGTTTGCATTTGAGCAAATAATGTCAAACTATAATATAATGGTTTAAAAAACTACCAATGCGGCCCATGATCTTTAATAAACTTTTTTTGTTATATAATTTTTACATTTCAACAATTTCAAAAAAAAATACATTAACGTTTAGTTAAAACTCTACGACTAAAGTAGACAATGCTACGTTCTTAGCGTTTATTTGCCTCTAATGGTTTCCCTAGTTTTTTTAATAACCTATTATTGTGAACCGGATCTGCTCCCAAAACGCTTAATCTCAATCGTAATGCGTGAACAACACAAAGTCACCGGCATCGATTTGTCAAATTGAAAGTGCAATAGCAATATTTTTCCTATGGCGGCCAGTTGTTTAGCAAGCCTGTTAATTTTGGGATTTTCAAGGTACTATTTTTTTTACAAAATTGATTCATTAGGGCGGAGAAAACTAACGAAGCATATTGAAGCGATACTACACAGATATCGAACGAGAATCGTGCAGTTACGTGGTATCTGTTTTCGGCCTAAATTCCAGTGCCAAACTAAAAACACGACAAACAGATTTTTAAAAAATCTTCAAAAATAAAGACGAGCCTCACACCTTTTTGCTTTTAATCCATTGTGTGCCGCTTTCTTTATTTGTTTTCTTTTGGTCTACATTATTGCGTCTCTATTTAGTTTATCGAGCGAGATGCAGTGGTTTGCTTTTTGACCAAACACAAGAAAATAGCAGTAGAGAGAATTCTTGCATACCGATTTTTCTCTCGTTGGAGGTTACCTTTCAGGTAGAATTTTTTTTATCGTTTGTAGGTACAGAAAAACGCGTGTTGGTGACACAAGGTAACGATGGCCTACAGATTGGGGATGTTATACACCAGGATTTTTCCGGGCATGGCCACTTAGTGTCCCTATGGCAATTTTTGACACTTTGTGTCCCTATGGCAATTTTTACAACAGTTAAGTTGTGCGGAAAAATATAATGGGCCGTTGTTCAACAAAAGGAGGCAGAGTATAAAGAACAGTAGCACAGTATTGGCCCCGCTAAATGTGGTTATCCAACCTGTCAAAAGCCTATCGGACATTTGACTTTTGAAAAGTGGTAACTTTAGGATAGAAGCCGTCATTTTTAAAGTGTCTGCAGTGCGCACAAAAAATACACGCAAAAAAGTTAAAGCGTGAAGGAAACGGAACGTAAGTGCTTGCTACAGCAGGGCTTGAAGGCATCGATTATTGGTTGGCTGCGTTATAAAGCGCGGTGTACTGAGGCGTCCTTTTGTCTGGTTACTACAGGCAGATCTCGGGGTGATATTCGAATGAAGAGGGTTCCGGGTATTTTTCCTTCAAGAAGTCTCGGATTTTCTTTGCCGCCAGCATAGCGGTGTCTCTGCAACATGACGTTTTTTAGTCTTTTTTCGTCACGGAACAGTTTATGTTTCAAAAACTTAGGCGTGATTTATTTTACTACCGAATCTATTTTTTTAAACACTAAAACAAGGCCATCAGTTAGCGTACCTTATCAAAAAGTTCAAATTTGTCATTAGGTGAAAATTTAATTTCAAAATAAAATGTATCGACGGATGCTGTCGTGGTACTATTACAGGTTAGTTAGATGAATATGCGTTTTTTTGCTAAATATAGTTTAATATCTTATGGCGTTAGGTTCACCTTTCACTTAATTAAAATTGTACTTAATTCAAAATTCAGTGTTTGTTGGCTGATTTTTTAATAGTGATTTAAAAATCATCTAAATGCCTTTGTTCCTTTTTGACATTTAACTTTGGTTTCAACCAAACTGTTAACTCAGTAATTTTCTACAGTCGTCTCGACAGCACTCGGATTAAAATGAGGAATTTCAGGCCAATAAAGGAATGTGATACAATCGTTTCGAGTTAGAGATAGCCTACGGTAGTCAGCAAAACTCAAAAGGCAGATTTTTAAAACGGAGATTGCGACCCCAGAAGCCACAACAATATGTTAGTAAAACAAAAATTGTAATCTTGTTAAAAAGTGTTTTCAGGTAAACATTTGTCAAATGATTAGTAAAAAAAGAAAACTGTCAAACGATTGGTAGCTTATCAGTCTTTTTATAACGACTTTCTTGCATATGTTTTCACATAACACGAAAGCAGTTAAATTGAAAAAATAAATGAAATTAGCGGGTCATTACTAACATTAATCATTATTTTTATGTTTCTTAAAACCGTGAAAAACTTGATTTGGATTATCGTGCGTAAAAACATGTGTAAACCTCAAAGTCACATTTTTTTTAAAAACAAAATTTAATTTCTAACAGATTTTTTAGAGGATTGATATAAGAAAAGTGACAAAATACAAGTTGTTTCCAAAATCACAGAGACCTGTTTAACAGAGGGAATTTATATATTTTTTAAATAACCTCTCTTCAATTTTACCATCACAGAAATGCCACTCACTTGACCGAGTAAACGATGACGTCATTCATGCAGTAGAACTTTATCGGCTTGAGCCCCTTCAAACTGGCTTCGTTCGCTTGCCAATTGTTTCCCAGCGAGAAGTACTTGACGTGGCCCCCCTGAAAAAGAAAAATACTGGAAAAAGTTGTGGCGGACTTTGTGCAGTGCATCTATGTGCATCGAAGCGTGATAATTTCTCTTTAGGTTTAAATTAGAGTGTTTTAGGTTTAAATTAGAGTGAGTTGTTCTAAACCAGTGGTCAACCAACTATAGCGTTTTTCAACTGGAGGATAAATATCCCGCTAGGAGTTTTAAAAAATATTTGCGGAGAGGGGTTTGGGGTAAATTTGTGTGGTTGTGTTCAGCTCAATTTTTTTATAGATTAATATATTGTCGCGTTCTATAATATTTCAACAAATTGAATTCCTCATGTTGCATCATAGTATCCCAGTCTCAAGTGTGCATTGGTAGTGCGGGAACGTAGTGGAGTTTTATTGCAGGTCTTATGAGAAAATCTCAAAATCAACCAAGCATGATAATAAACTGTAATACAAATACTATTAACCTATACTGTTGTCATAAAACAGCTTCAGAAGGGCGAGACACACATATGTGTATGCATGTTTCATTGAGCCTATACTGTGCTTCGAATACTACAGACTGTGATAGAAATACTATTATTTTTTGGACTTTTATTTAACGCATATTTAATGACGTTCAGGGGAGGTGTGGTGTTTTTTGTAACGCTATCGTGACGGTTAAGAGTCCAATCTCTACCAAGAAAGCAGTGTTGTCATTACTTGACATAACTGCACTTAAACCACTATTTCTAATAAATTGAAGTCTTTTGGACAAAATCACTTAATTAACTTGACTTTATTTCCTAAAATTAAGTTTCGTTTCTAAGTTTTGCACATAAAACCATTTTCTTGCTGTCTGTTGCGTTTTTTTCTTTTTTGCTTGTGTTATTTCTGATATTTGGACGAGCTTACTAATTTTAAAAGTTTCGTTTAATTTTTTTGACAAGGATTGACTCAGATTTGTTTTGTTTTTTTATTTTAGAAGATTCGACTTAGACTTCATTCTTTGATAAAGACTTGCTTTGGACATAAGTTATTTCAGAAATGAAGTGACTTGGATTTAAGTTATTTTACAAATGACTTGACTTGCACTTAAGTTATTTTACAAATGACTTGACTTGGATTTAAGTTATTTTACAAATGACTTGACTGGGACTTAAGTTATTTTACAAACGACTTGACTGGGACTTAAGTTATTTTACAAATGACTTGACTGGGACTTAAGTTATTTTACAAATAACTTGACTGCATTTTAAAATGACTCGTTCACAACACTGTAGAAACGTTACAAGGCTATACGCCACATACCGGGGCTGCTTCCGTTGGATTTCCCTCTCCTTTCAAGTAAGCAAAATAGGAGGAAGGAACTTGAATGTCGTCGGAGTGCCTGAACTTGTGCCCCGAGGTGTGGTTAAAACAATCCCTCAGTTTTTTCTGTAGCCTTGCCATCACCGAGCTGCAAAATGATGAGCAAAATCGGTCCGTTATGGTTCAGGACTGCGTTGGTCACATTAAACCATAGGTTGCACCTTAATTTCGCCTCTGTTTGATTTCATTTTGGGTGGGGCACTGCAGTAGTACACATGCTAAGATATGAAGATTGGTTATAAGCAAGTTTCACGTGTTAAACGTTTGGGTGAAACTTTGCTAAAACCTTAATATTCAATGTTTCAAATGATTTTGTATTTTAAAACATTTATTACCGTGTTACCAAATTTAGTGAAACGTTATGTTTCCCGTTTTACTAAAACATTGAAAAAACATTGTGTTAATAGCTGTGTAAATCCCCTGATTTTTTATCGTTTATAATCCTTATAAATATACCGTGTTTAATAAAGCATTGCTAAAAATTTGAAATTAATAACCCTGCCGAAACTAATGCGTAGATAAAACCAGGGCTGCGTAGTCTGTTAAAAATAACCCGTTTCCGACTCCGGCCAAGAAACAGAACCCGAGTCCGACTCCGGTCAAATGTGCGAATTCTTCGAGTCCCGAGTCCGGCTCTGACTCTACTGCTTGTATTCCGCCAATTTACGTAACTAAAACAACGTAGATAGGCCTATTAGGCCATTCACTTTTAGGGGTGTCACATAATTAATCTACGCACAACACATAGTCCTGTAGTTGGAAAATATTCCACCATTTGCTATTCCACCTTTTCAGTTTCCAGTTAGGGGCCATATTAGTTTTAAATTTGGCACTGCGCATGCGCATGTCGGACTCGGGACTCGGGTAGTTTTACGTGGTCTTACTCGAGTCCCAAGTCTGACTCGGATACTGACTTTTTTCCTGAAAATTCTGCATCTAAATAACATTTTTTAAATTCGTTTTAGGTGTATCTTTTTCCATAATTTTGTACAGTTCAGCCTGTTCATTTGTGTTTAGCTAGAAAATATTGTGCGAAGGTTAGCTAAAATATAGATTCGGACAATGGACAGAATCTAAGTTCTAGACATGTGGAAAAGACCGGATTTATCGTACCGGTTTATGAGATGTGGAACGTGACCGGCCATGTTGGTCATTTTCATGTTGAGTTCATGCTTGAAGTGATAGGCGGAATACAGAAGCGAATCGAAGAAAATTGAGTCCGAGCTAGAAAACACAAAAAACTACAGCGTTAAATCAATTAAGTTAAACCAGGTAGTTAAGTGTTGACATTGTTGGAATTCACCAACACAAAATATCACAATTTATTTGAAACTTGAATTATATAGAGCTTTAAATATTCACACATCTTTTATCGCTAAAACAGATTTGATTTTTAAGAATTTTTAAGACGTACTTGTTTAAGCATTATTTGTCAAACGGTAGTGTTTTTTTATTTCTTTATAAACCTCTTGGGCAGGACGTCAAAAAAATGTTATCTATACAGATGAAGAACGAAACAGACATTGTGTATTAAGGGATGGAGTTAACTTTCGCCTTTATCCGATATGTAAAATTCAGGATATTATTAATTGAGAAAAACAAAACAAATTAAGAATCGCTCTTCTGATGTAGAGAAAGGCCGTAAAATAGGAACACAAGATTTGGCACAACCACACTATACTTACTTGGCCTTATTTGGTGCGCTTTGCATAAATTTCTTCTCTTCAATCTTGTCAAGTCCTGGAATTCCCCCACTGAGATACGTCTTGTAGCCCTTTTTTGGTGTGTAGAAATCGGAGAAAAACACCTGCACGACGGGGTCACATAGGATTACCAGCAGTCACAACGATTACAGAGGTTATAAGGGGTCACATTATAAGCCACAAAGGGCCAATGTAGTGGAAAAATGCGACAAATAGTCCTGCAATTTTCACAACACTATAATATAAAATATCGAACTAAACCAAAGGTCTAAAAAGTCGTGCTGAATAAACAAAATAAACCAAGCAGTCATTGTACGACCAGGTGATATATTGACAAATAATAATTGCCAAAAAAAAATACCAAAACGTTATCTGTCGCAAATTTAACGACTTATACAACCAAAACGTTGTCAAACGTTATATTAAATTAAAAACGCTCTAGCCAGTCGTTTCTTAATAATTTTTTTCCTATTTTCGGTTCGTACTTGTTTGCACAGGATGATTTTGGCGAACATAACGCCTGACAAAAATAAACTCAGGGACCGTTTGTGTTTCGTGTTTAAGCAAGGTCCAAAAGAGAGAAGCGCGCGAGTGTGCAAACACTAGAATCGGGCTCATAATGATGTCACAAAAACGGTTGGTGTTTTGCGTTCTGCACAGTCAAGTGAGAGACGACGAAACGATATGTCAAAGAATAAAAAAAGCGTTCGCTCTCGGCCGTAGCGCGAAAAGACAAAAAGGCGATGGCGCAGAACAAGCGAGGACCAAATTGTATAAACTTGACGGTGGTATTCACCTGACGCCTCGCTCCGAAACCACGTTTGCCAAATACAGCGGTGAAAAAAATACCATTTCGCGAGATTTAACATTTTTGATTGACGAAAAATTGTAGGACACGCAAAGTCGATATATGTGTATAAAATATAGAAACATATTTGTGGATATACTCACAGATAAAGGGTGACATACATGATTGCATTTTGTGGTTTACTAAAATAAAACAAAATTCGGCCGCAGAGTTTGGTCTACCGACATATTTCCTTTGTTGTGGGGTGTAATTCCAAAATAAATGTTGTTGGAATTTTAAACTAAACAACGTTTTTTATTAAAAGCTTACCACAGTTTTGTTGCATATTTATTTATATTTCCCTTGTTTATAGAAAATTTAATAATTTGAGCCCTCTATCACCATATACCTTACAGTTTTCAGGCCCTAAAGTAAAAACGTTTGAAAAAAATGTTCCATATAAGCGAGATTTGTTATTCACAACAAAATTTGTTAATCCCTAAGCCATTAAGCTTCCAAAGCTTTAATAAACAAGTCGCTGAATAACAGATAAACAAACGAAATCAGATTTGAACATGAAAAGATAAAACACACTCAAACCTTACACCAAGCAAAGGCCAAAAGATTTAAACAAAAAAATCATACAAACTATATGAAAGACCTAATACTTTTGAGTGAGTTAGAAATATGCCTGCACTAAAGTCACTTCACGTCATTGACCTATTGACTTGATATACCTGTTGACTAATTTCTTTCATATACTAATGTTAAGCAATGACTTAACTCAAGTTTACTTCATAATATTATAACACAACTCTTTAAAAAAGTTGTGGCCTCACAAAGCATCGGTTGAGGACTCTTAGTTACTTAAAGATAAGGTAAACTGTAACAACTTACAGGAGCCCCTAACAAGAAGTCGTCGTTAAAGTAGAGAAACTCTTCGCTCAATCCTGGAATCTTGTGCAGGTGAGTCTCGATTGCTGGCGAACTGAAGGTTGGAAGGTGAGATTGGTACTCGAATATGTCCTTTTGGAAAATCTGTTGGCAACCAACAACAACCAAAATGTAAAATTCATAACAGGTACATTGCTTTCACATGGATTTTCGTTTCCTATTTCTAAGATATCTGCCAAGTGGGTATTGTATCATGTCAAATAATGGAAAATTTATTTGAGTTGCTTAGTGCCTAATCAAATAACATCTACTTAAACTACGTGATAAAGTTTAAAATTTAAAATTTAGTTTAAAAGCTGGTATAACATTTAAATAAAATTTTAAAATTTCTAAAGATATAAACTTTTTGTGAATAAACCGTTGACGAGAGAAATGAAAGGTTTTAGAAATGTTGCAATGATTTAAGTCTATTATTGACTTAGCTGCTGCAATTATCTCACTGTTATCAAGTGACTTTTGACGTGACCTTGTAAGTTTTTCGGGCGACAAGACTTGACTTGACTTTTACCAGTTAGAAAATTATTTACTTGGACTTTTATACTTGGTTTGGAGCTGTTTTGCAAATGACCTTTACTCTTATAATATGACTTGTTTGCAAACAACACGGCACAACTTTTAAAAACGAATAGTGTTCGCGAAATATTTTACAGTTTTTTTTTTCAGGATACGATGTCCGATAATACCGGATCTAAGCCGATATCTGATAACAAGTTGTTTAAATTGGAATTCGTCCTATACTAGCCTGGCATCGGTTAGTTCGTGTATTACAGTCATTATTTGCTACGTGAATTAGAGATGGTTTCCTTAAAAGGTTATTCGAATTTCAGCTATATTTTTTGTTACCCCTAAATTCATTTTACGTTATTTCTTTTTTGTCTGTTCCTAGCATCGATAAGCAAACAATCTTAGCAATTTACGACTGCGTGCATAAGTAGAGAGCTCGCATAAAAAACGTTTTTTCTGGTCATTTGATGACATTTTTATTGATTCATTGCTCAGCGTCTTGACTGTGGGCAAAAGGCAAACATTCTAGCGGTATGGCAAGGCTATATCGCTGACCGTCTGCGCCTTTGTGTCTTTTACCACATCAACGCTTATCAACCACACACGCACACAGGCAGATAAGTTGATTTTTTTGGGAGAAGATCGATGACATATATTACGTTACACGAATCACGCCATTGACTTGCTAGGACAATAACTTAGAACTGAGATATAACCGGGTAAGCAAATGCTTGGAATTAGACATATAAATTGTTAGTAATGAAACTTGTTTTTACGTTGCATTGCAAATTGCTTGACTAGAACATACTGCTCTCAAAAGAACGGATATAAATTCAAAACAACCAGCTACTTAAAAAAACGTTCGCTAACTCAAAGGAAAAACATTTTCCTGGCCGTTTGATGTCATTTTGCATCTATTCATGTTTCAGTAGTCTTGAGTGTTTGCAAAAGGCAAACATTACAGAGTTTGACAAAGCTACCCTGACCGTCTGCGCCCTCCTGGCTTTTACCATATCAACGCTTATCAAACACACACACAGGCGTTTAGCTGGATGTTTTGTGAGAAGATCGGCATTGCGAAATCAGAATTCTTGAAAAGCGTATTTCTTTTGAATAAAAACATTTCCGTTCTAGATTTGTTTTTTGAATTAGCCACGCGTATATTTCTGTTTTCTTTTAAGTGTTACTTTATGGAACGCTCGAAAATATATGAGGTTATATTTATATATATATATTATAATTAACTTTATTGCTGATAACTTGAGTTTAAGCAAATGTTTTTGACTGAGAATTTTAATTTGTTAGTAATGGCAGTTGTTTTTACGTTGTATTGCAAATTGCTTGAGTGGAAAATATTGCTCAGAAAAACGGACACAAATAAATTCTAAACGACAAGCCAACTTAAAACAAACTTTCGCTAAGTTAAAGGAAAAACTTACCACGCGCACTCTCGGGTTGCTGGTGTTTAACCAGCAGGGAATCTGTCCGTTTGTGACGACATACATGTTGCCGATCCAAGGCGCGAATTTCTCGATCGACCTCATCGAGAATCTGAAACAAAGTCGGAATGTATTGAAGGGACGTTTTCCCGAAAAAAATGTTGTGTATATCTATTTGGAAGCACAGTTCACTGAACTGTTAGTATTACTTGTAGACTATTTGAAATAAATGCTTGAAACGTCATACACAATGGTAATAAATAATAATATTCTCGTTCAGGACTGAGTCGATTAATAAAACAGTTCGATTATATTGGAGGGCAACAAATAAATTATTCTTTTACATGTTCGCCGGTCAGTCGCTGGCATGTGATCTTAAAGAGACAGATAGAGCAACGTCGAAGTAGACAGAAAGTCATGTGCTCCCAGAAAGAAATAATTAGTCTATTTCTATGAGAGAAAGTCGCGCATCTCAAGCGAGCGCCGCCGCAAACCGGTAACAGGTAAGGATTTTTTATTTTCAAAAGGGTTTTTTCTTACATAAGATGTTCGGTGCCAAGAATAATGGCTTGAATATAACGCAAGTGAAAGCAATTGCTGTTGCAACTTTTCGTTTCGTTTTGCAGTAATTCTGGATCGATAAATGTCGCGGGTTTTCATCATTACATAAACAACACACAACATTGCACTTTGCTTGCCTGTTAAATTTTTAACGTGTAGTAGACCTAACGCCTTTCGATCACAGCGTGAAGCATACAAACACATCACATGATTTGAAATTTCTATTTAGGGACATATGCCAATTGAAAAAAATAATTTCGCATTATTTATGCCTCTAACGAAGATGTTAATGTCAATACTCATTTCACCGGGACAGCGCCGAGCATTTCATCTAGTTACAAGCAAACCACTATAGTAAAGAAGCCGCGATTGATTTTTTCTGCGCCTATGTCAATACAATTGCGAACCTGGGCTGCAGTACACCAATTTTTTTCCCGTATGTTAATTGACTAACGATAGGAGCTAATAGTGTATTGTGTGGCAATAAGGGGTCGACGAACAGCCCAATGTTTGTAACCAGGTAATGCGCATCCCGTTTACAATTAAGGTGCTTGTTTATCGCTTTAACAAAACGCCGAATGACGGAGTACCCTCTTAAAGTCGGAAAACCCTAAAATATGTATGTCGGCTTACGTCCTTTGCGTCGTTACTTAAGTTACGATGTTATGCAATTTTAACCATCGAAAAGTAAAATGAACAAAACAGTCAAGTTTGGAAAACAGTCATCCAAGGGGGTCAAGCAGCTTGTTAAACAAAATATTTGCCGGTGTCTCAATACACTAGAATTTTTTTTTACTTTCGAGGAACCATGAGAATATAATCCCTTTTGTAACGACATATCACGTACGTTATTATAGATTAAATTGCTATTGTGTGTTACACCGCCTCACAGTCAAGCTCAATAGAATCGTCATGGCAACGGCTTGGAAAATGACCAGCGTTTGACCAATCAAATACGGGAGTGATTTTATGAGTTCCAAAACTGGAGTACATGACTTATATCAGGCCAAATTCATTCCTTATAGCCTAACCTTCGTTTCTTATAAAGTCTGAATGATTCACACACAACTAAAAGTGTAACTGGGACACAAGAGTATTTCTAACACAGGTAGTTTGACTAGAAATGACTTGCAAAAGTAAATATTGAACAACTTTTGTTATAATCCACATTGTTCACCAAACACTTCGCAATTTGTTTTTTGTCTATAAGTTAGTATCGGATGAGTATCGACAATGGTACAGAATATTGGGAATTGCACTTCATGTGAAATTAAACGTTTATAAGAAATTCGTAGATGAAGACACTTTAAATTAGGACAATGGCGTAAAAACACATTTTTAGAGGGATAAATTTAAACGAGCACCTCATTAATTGATTGTCGTAGAAACGCTGCTCACGCTTGTCGACGACATTGCCTTCCAGCTTCATTACTTCAAGGTGGAGGGTCCGGACAAAATCTGGGTCTGTGCCGTTTACCTGGCAAAAAAAGCATTACGGTCAGCATTTGCTTTCATAGGTTTACTTGCAAAAACAGAAAACAATGGATAAATAGTGAAGTTTGTATTTTAAATGTACTCGTTCGAAAACTCGTAGGAACAAGACAAAAACAATATTTTTTAATGTTATAGATGTACGCAAACGAATTAGATTCAATTTATTTTCTGTAATTTGGATCAGTGAATGATAATAATTAAAAAAAACTGTCCCTGCACTTAAAATCGTTAATACACTGTCAGAACGGTGTTTAAATTTGAACACCAAAACGGTCTATACACGTTTAAAATCTAAACACTTAAACACCTAATTTAAACACCTTTGTGTTTAATTTTAGTTTTGGTGTTTAAATTATAAACACCTGAACGATTTTATGTTAAACACCTGATATTTTGACGTGTTTAACAACGATTATTGGGTGATTTTAAGCACAATTGACGAATTTAAACGTGTTTACGATTAAACACTTCATAATTTAACACGTCAATTATTAGACATGTTTAATTCGATACATTCTTGTAAAGCAATAGCTCAAGTCATTTATGTTGACGTTATAAGATGTTGATTAGGGGTATTGGTATTTTAAAGCACTGGACAGTTGTTTTATGTACGATTTCGTCAAATATTTAACTATACAAGTTTGCATGTATTATCGATTGATCGTAACAGATCACAATCAACGGAATGACTTAATTCATGGTTTCACTTAACATCTGTACGGCTTATTAGGCATCATTTCATTTTTTAAATATAACGACAATCATGAAAATACGGGTTTGTGTTCTTGACGTGCCATTAAATCCAATATTTGATTTCATTATGTAGCTTGCGAATAACTTTGTACCACCCAAGTAAAAAGCGAAGCTGTGCGGTCTTGCGCCGCCATGACCTACTTAAATTGCGCCAGCAATAAAATACGCGTGACGAACACAATCTTTAGGAAGGACTTTTTTCTAGGGCAATGCTGTATCGCCGTGAAGCTTATATATTTTTCAAGTTTAAATTGTTTAACGTATGATGAATAGTAAGTATTATTTATTAAATGTTTGATTGACGATATATTTTAACTATTTATAGTAAATTTTGTTTTGTTATAAAACAAGTTTTTGTCATATTGTACATATTAAGTACATTCAATAAATCAACTCATGATTGAAATTATTTGAAATTGATTCGGTCCGATGAACATCAACAAAGCATATCCACTGGTCTGTGACTGTGACCAACGCGGGAATTCAAAATGCCGAAAAAAAGTTTGACTTTTAACCAGTACAAGTTATACATTACAGTTAAAGACGGTTTTGCGTATTTTTGGCTTTCGAGTTACCAAGATTGAGGTAAAACAAATACTAATGTGTATAGGGGTGATTTATATATATATTATTTATTTTAATTTGCTTTTTCATAAATGTGTAGTGATAATGTTTTGTTAGCTGTGCAAGACGCTTGAAGACGGGCAGGTCTAGAGTGTGAAATTTATGTTTAAAAAAAGTTTTCCAAGCGAAAACGAAATGTCTGAAATTGGATTTTTGTTTCAGAATTTTAGGTATTTCATTCATAAATCCAAAAGCAATGAAAGTTGTAAAAGACTACTTCATAATAGTTTGGTGCCATACACATGTAGACATGGAAAATTAAACGAAACAGGTTTGTAAGCTATTTCTTGTCTAAAGTAGCACTTTAATTATTCTCTTAACAATCAAGTATGCTTTTATTAAATCATTATTTTTAAAGGTATTTAAATTACACTGCTTTGTTTCAGGGCAATCAATGACAGCAAACCATTTGCTCTTTTCAACTTCAGAAAAACTTGGTTCACAGGAGATTAGGTTAACAATGTAAGTAAATTTTACTTACATGTTTTACATTAATATAGTTTATTCCCATTTGGCTTTTATTTTGTTAGTAGCAGCCAGCAAATTATTTTTTTTTTATCTATGTAAAATTTCTGAAGTACTTTAATATGTGTTTTAGTTTTAATTTATCATTTCCATAGTTTAAATCTTACATTGAAGCTTTAAATGTAAAATTTAATATGTAGTACTTTTGGTATGCTACTGACGCTTTAATAAAATGATATAGTTTACATAATTAGAGTTTTTATTTATTTACAGGAATTTTAACTGCAGTGTAAGATGGTAAAATAAAAGTCTGTGACAAAGTTCAAGTGGAAAACAACAAAAGAGTACAGATCTACTGAAATTGATACACAAGGTAAACAAACTAAAATTTTCTTCTTCCCAAGTTCATTTATCGAACCTTAAAATTTGTGGTAAATACATATAATTGAATAGATATTTAATTTATTTGTTGTGTTCCATAACTTGTGCATAATGTTTGGTCTGCATGTCCCAGTAATGGGCGACTTTTTTTGGTCAGATTGTTTATCACTAGTTTAAGCAATTATTTTGATAAAACATAATGGCCAATGCAATATTCTGGCTCACATATTTACTTTTTATCTGAAATTATTTAATGATTTAATTGGGTTTTCATAGTAGGGTGAACCTTTTTTTTTAATTTTAGTGGGTCATGGAGATATTAATACAATAAAAATGAACTTGTTTTGTAATCATTGCGATGTCTTTAGGTTACAGTGTAACATAAATAATACATTTTCTAATGCTATACTCAAAGAGTACATTGCCACCAAACCTAGTACATGTCATAATAATATGCTTTTGTAGTGATTGGTGACAAACTAAAACATATTTTTATGACATGACATGTAGTGGTTCTGGTGAATAACTTGAAAAATTTACTATGAGCAAATGAATAAAGAGTTGTTTAGTGATAGTGTATAATTTAATCACTGCAGTGTATTATATTGATCTAAATTTTATTTCTTAGGCAGCCATGCTCAACTCGTCTTCTAAAAAGAAAAGCTCTTTGAGGCCTTTATTGGGCAAACCTTTGGAGTGGACGGCACAGCAGCTTTTTTGCATTGGTATATTAGTGGATGGAATGGACATTAAATTTATGGAAGAACAACACTTGTTGAACAAATTGTTAAATTATATTTCATTGATATTCGAGCCTGTTAACATACACGGGATTTAAGTTATCCATCCTACTGCTCTGTGTTTTTATATGTTTTTAAACAATGTACAAAAGGCCCCACCTTGAAAATTTGCCAAACATAGCAATTATAAATATTAAAAAAAGGTTTCAAATTTGTAAAATATCTTCTTTTTCTCTGTTTTTCTTTTTATTCCATACGCATTTTTGTTTGCATAAACACCTGCATTGTATTAAAAATGCGATATTTATATTATTATTCGTTTTGTTTGGTATAATAAAATTGTTTACCTCATAATAGATTGTGAAATTTGTTTGGAAACACTGAATACTAGCATTAAACACCTGGCAGAATAAACGGCAAAAGCCTAAACACCTGGAATTTAAACATGTTTAATTTTAAACGTGCTGACATTTCGCCCCTTTCAGGTGTTTAATTTTGGTGTTTAATCGAATGACAGTGTAGTTTTGTAACCAAATTTAAAGAATTGTAAAAATTAGGAAACAGATAGTAAAAACATAAACTCAAAAAGTGTAGTCCAGGAAACATTGACAGCAACGATAAATAGTCTGTAACAGTTGAGATTTAATGGTGTTTTGAATAAGACAAAGTAAGGCTTTTGCTATTCCTAATGGTATTCTGTAGTGTTTAATGCTAATATTTCATATTCGAAAACGTATTTAGTTGCTATTTGTTTGAAAAGTAACAGAAGTTAATGCAAAATGTAGATTTTGTGACGTTTTATGTGTATATATCAGCCGTGACGGAAAATTAAATTCACTGGTTACAGTTCATTTTTACGACCATAATCTAAAAAACACAAACATACCACCACCAACCAAAAAAACTGAATTATTCTGTTTGGCGCTGGTAGTCGGTTATTCTGAGGTTAACTTACCCAAGTGTAAACAACATCGATTGCATTTTCTCGGCGTTTTTCAGGGACCTTTCTGCCCAATGGCTCTGGTTGAAAGACCCGCTGCGTTATGTTGATGACCTGCAAAAGAAGTGTAAATATTATGGCAACCTATCCTACCCTCAAATTAGTTTTTATAACAGGGGTGTTTTCTTATTTTCATAACTATAGACGGCGAAAAACAAATGCATTACTATTACAAAGGGCGCCTTAAACATATTAAACAAATCGGTAGATCATGTAATTATTTAAGCAAGGCGATATCTTTAAAAAGTATATGTGTACGTTTGTGTCATTGTAGTAATAGCAAACAAAGAATGTTGTTTTTATCAAACTTAACAAAAATCGATGACTATACATTGATTATTCGCACGTTTTACGTATTTTGCGTTGAAACTGGTTTGTAAGACAAACATCGTTTCATACTCTGTCTAATTACGAACCTATTTTCACGTATAATTGGATATAATTACAAAAAAAATTAACCGCACATTATTTTACAATTCAATCTTATGGTTCTAGCTCAAGGAATAAGTTTAGTTTGATTTGTATCGCAAGTACTTTACTTTGGTTGTAATCGTCTGGTAAGTCCCGCGGTCCAGGTAAACAAAGTTGATCAATAAAATCAGGATCATAAAACAAACCAAGACGCCCAGAGACAATTTAATGACAAACTTACTCATCTTACTGCGAAACAAAAATCGTTTCGTTGGAGAGTGTACTTTTTTTGAACTGAAAAACGTTCTGACTGGTTCTTATAACAAAGGTTGCCAAACTGTTTGGCAGGATGTACACTTTGAAAACTAAAAACTACTTAAGCACCCTTCCGGCAAAAATTATTCTCTACATGCGTCCCAAATACTTAGCTATAAACAATACGTAGTTTCAAAATATCAACGAATTTTATGGGATAGTGCGCATTTATCTGGCATCCTTGTCGGTATGCCTATTCGTAACACAAAAAGGTATTTTCCAAAACTAAAAAATTAGAGGAAAACTAGAGAATCTCTCGAGCACTGTTTTGCCCCAGCACACACATTAAAATCGCTTTCTAAATTGTTTTCCATAAATTATGCCCACTAAGTAAACAGTTTTGTTGATGTTGTTAAGCCAAATGCTGATTTTAACAACGCATTCGCACAATGCCAATACAAACGTTGTAAACTGCCCAATCTCCACTCGTATACCTATCGAACCTGGCAGTAATCTGTACGCACAGCATTAAACAAACAGACCGCCAAAATATACCTTTACCTCAGGGTCTCCTGTATAGTGTTTACAGTCAAAATTTACAGTTTAAAATCAGCATAGAAGACACCACCGCCAAACAGTATAAACAATTTTTGTTAATGCAAATTAAGGCATCATTGTTGCGTTATTTATCTTAAGTTTTAATTTGTCCTGTTGTGGTCGATCCGAAAGTTTAACAAACATTGCTGTAAACCGAAAATTAACAGCTATAACGATCTGGATAAAAACAATATTAAAACACTGAAACAAAAACCAAGGATAAATTGATACAATAGCGAAAGCACATAAATGTTGTATAAGAGTCCAGTCATTTCGAAAGTGCTTTTAATGACAAAATAATCCCAATTTCCAAGGCATTTCAATACTCAATAGTCCAGAGATGGCGAACCTGTTTATCGCGCGGGTCTTAAACACAACCTTATTCCTTAAAAAGGGCTCTAGTGGGTCATATATTCAATTATATGCTAATTTTATGCAAAAATTTGCTTATTCGTCGTTTTAAGTGTTATTGTCTGAGTTGGTGGTTCAAGAACATAGATAGTTAATAAATGCTGCAGCATTTTTATGGGATTACAGGAGTTCAGCAGAAAGGTTTTTAACATGATAACAGGGTATGCACAATTTTTGGTCTGCGAGTTAATTTCCCGCCACCCTTTACGTTTTACAACAGTGGTAGCAGGGGGTGGTAATTGAGCTAAAATGACAAATTTTAGAATTGGCCAAAACCAACTTACAGGGTTAATATTTAGCCAATTTGACTCTGAAAAATCATCACTTGGTGGTCTTATCTTATAAAAAAAGTCCGACCTCGGTCATTTCAAAATTTGGACTAAATTGGCCTAATTTGTTGGTTTATAATGTAGTTAAATTTGGTTTGTCTTATCGTTTGTCGGGTATTTCGTTCTACTAACAAGCTCATCCTAATTATTGAAAATGTTTTATATAGAAGTTTACATATTGCTTGTGTCTTTAATATTAGAAAAAAATTTTATGGTGAAATTTAACCATGTTTTATTACGTGTCATCCAATAAAATACGAACATTCAGATAATACAGTTTCTTGCAAGTTTGTTACCTTAATTACTTTGATATCCAAAATATTTAAATATAAAGATAATTTTGTTATATTTAAGATACATTAGGTAATTGTGAATAAGAAAATGAGTGAAGTGTGCTCTGGAAACCTTACCAAAGTACGTCGCCCTAAAACCCGATCAGATGGACCTGTCTACGATATTGACATTGTTTTCCCTAAAGTCAAGATTTATCTTCCTGTGACTCAACTCCCCACAAATGCTGGAGTGGTGGGAATGCTAAGGTACTACACACAGATTGGAGGAGCAGGTCATAGCAAGAACAAGGCTGTAAGAGAAGTAGCAAAACAAGTCTATGCAAAGTGGTACCACGATTCGGTTCCATGCATATTGTATGAAACATTGGTCAATAAACTTCTGAAGCTTCTTCAGTTGGTACAGGAAGGTAGTAAGAGACTAAAAGAAGGAAAGAAAAGAAAGGTGGTGACAGAGTTTAAAGAGCTGGTTGACAAAAAGGACAACCTTTTTAATATCTTTCCTCGAAAAGCTAATGGGGAGGATTATCATGAGAAACGGCGGAGGGTTGAAGAAGATTGGGGTATAAAAATGGGGAAAATGGAGAAAATGTACTATGAGAACATGCAAAAGGACAGGCAAATGGAGTGTGGAAAAGAAGTTGATCCAGTGTGGTATCAGGCCATGATGAAAAGGCAAAGGAAAAGGGAGAAAGATGCTAAGTACAGAGTAGAGAGAGAAAAACAGTTTGAATACCAGCCAATATCTAAGATCACAGAGATTCTCAAAGAAGTTGGAGACTTAGATATCTCTAAAAGTGAGGACAGTAGTGAGAATGAAAGCAAAACACATTATGGAGAAGCAAGCCCTCTGTACATAGAACCTGTAGTGGCAGAGAGTGTAGAAGTTGGAGAATCTGGAGATAACAAAAAATCAAAGAAAAAAACTTTTGTGTCAAAACAAACTGAGGAAGTTGACAGTGCCGTGAGCAGACAAAATATTCTTCAGAGAATGAAAGAATTAAGAACCGGAGAGACTCCATCCTTTCGCGGATACAGAGAAGCTGCTAAGCTCAAGAGTGAGCTGGAGTTAAACTGGTCTAAACAGATGAAAACCAGACTAAAAGAAGGCGCTGATGAGAAAAGAGAATTGGCCCTAAAGCAGGAAAGAAAAAGACTTGTTGTCTTAGAATCTCTTAAAGTTATTGGAGGTCCTTTTACTTCTGCAGAAGAAGTTGAGGATTATCTAGCTGACCTCAACTCACAGAATGAGAAGATCAAAAAGCAAAGAATGAAAAAGGAGCTACAGTATGCTCGAGACACCAGCACATTGCTTCCTAAAGCTGACCCTCTCTTCAAAATCAGAAAGACTGAGCTAAATGAAAGAGCCGTGACAAGAATGCTGAAGAGTTTGGCAAAGCCTTGAAAGCCTTTCTTGGTAAAAAGACTGAAAGAATTGGGATGGAATACGACAAGTTTCAGCAGTGCTTGGACAGCTTTGCCATGACTTCTGGCTAAGTTTAGAGTGGAGGTGCTACAAATCTAAAGACTTAGACTAGTGTATTTGTGAATATTACTGTAAACCTGTATCAAATACTATGAGCCTAAAATTGATTACCTATTTCAAATCAATATTTTTGAAAGAGAAGGTTTTGTTTTAATATTTGGGGATATTTGTTTCTAATTTCTGTCAAATTTCCAGGTAAAACTTATGGGAATAATTTAGTCTAAAGGTCCTTCAAGACCAAGAGTCATATACCTTAATTAGGAAATTATGACATATTTCATCTCAAATTTCAAAAATAGAAATATAGGTGAGGTCGGACTTTTTTTTTCAATGTAGAACCTTTTTAAAGGCATAATTAACTATTATTTAGTCCCGGGTACACCTGGTTAAGTTGGTTTTGTTCAATGAAAAAATTGTAAATTACCACCCCCCCCCCACCCCCCCTAACAGTGGTCGACAAACCTTTTTTTTTCGCGGTCCAAAGTACTCTTTTCAAAATTATTAAAGGCCCACCAAGTTGGCAAAAATATAGTTTAACAAGCTCTCAGGACACATTTAGCACGTCGGCCTTTCCAAGATGAGCCAATTTAAAAATGATATGCCAGAACAACTTTTAAAATAAAGTGCAATGAATGCACGGCAAAAGTAACTCGCGGCCCACTAAAAATGGCTCTGTGGCCCACATTTGTTTGCCGACCACTGTTTAACAGCGATAGACAAAATGCTTTTATAGTTGTCTGCTTTCTAAACGCACTTGTTGAAGTGCAGTTAATGTAGGCCTATACTCGTCATCCATAAAACACTTTGCACGACTCACAGATTGGGTAGCCCTGATTTAAAATATTTAACGAAAAATTGTTTTTTACATTTATCATTTCCTGAAAATGATTGATAACATTTCGGTATTTCCAGAAGGACAAATGGGTCATGAAAAATCTGTGGTGGGTCATTTCGTGACCCGCGGGTCAGTGGTTCGCCATCCCTGCTTTATGCCAAAGATATAGACCACTAAGGCCAGTCAAACAAGCCTCATACAATGGCTGCCTGTTGTCACCGCTGAACTGCTATTATCGGGCAGCGTAATTAGATATAGACGCTTGGTCCAAAAATAGCTAAACAATGAGTATACAAAGCTGAAGGAAATTTAACGGATCGCGAATCAATGAATCGAAGAATCAGAAAGCAAACCAATTTGCCGAAAACAAATCAACAACACCAACGAATAACGTAACATTGCATCGCCGTCGTAAATCCCTAAGGAAAGTGAGCGTAAGTGTGTACTATTGTCATAGAAATACCATGAAAACTAAAAGATATATATATATATCTTGAACTAAAAAACAGGGCAAAACATAACATTTTAATTCAAAAAGGCCCCAATCCCGAAAACACTGGTACTTGAATAGTAAAAGGCTGTCTTAACACTTTATTTACAAATATGTCTAACATAACTGATTTCAAATCATTTTTCTGCTTTTGAACTTTTAAAGCAACGCAAGCCTGGCTGTTGCTTCCCAGCTAAAATGGATTTTTCTTGCAGACCAACGATTAACAATCTTTTCTAGTTGCCGTATACCTTCAATAGCTAAAGAGAGAGAGCGCTGAGCAACCAGTGAGATATAAAGTTACTTATTTTGTAAGTTAACGTATAGGCTACTGTTTGTTCATCGAATAAACCCACGCATGATTTTAGTTCATTAAGTTCTACTTTCAGGCTACTGTTTGTTCATCGAATAAACCCACGCATCATTTTAGTTTATTAAGTTCTACTTTTAGCGAAAGCAACAATTCAATTCTCATCGAATTTAAAAACTAAAATGCTCTAAGTTTATTCCAAACTAATTATTATGAAAAACTAAATAAGGTTAAAGTGCTCCAAGGCCGGTCCTTGTCAATAAAAGCCGAGTACAGCATACAGCGAACTGACTAGCAGTTGGACGAAACCGAAAAATGAAACGTATCCTTATTTTCACGATGAGAGCAGCAGTCGTCTTTTAGCAACCATGCCAAACATGACTTCTAGTTGATCTTTGACTTGGTACGAGCTGGCTTAGCAAAGCGAATGGCCCACATAACGCCGAGGCCTAGCCTTTTTGCTTTTTTCGCGTTTTGGCGCGGATGATTAGCGCGGTGTTACTAAAACGGTACGCTTGAGTGCAGGTAAACTTGAGCAAAGGAAACTATACCCACGTGCATGTCTATCACAGTTCTCCTCAAAATTTTGCACATCAAGAATGCGTTTTGCCCTATTGAAATTAGGAAACGCCATATCAGCTGCTAAACATGGAAATCTTAAAACATCACGGTCGATTGGTGTTAACTTTCAAAATCCTTATTCTTAGCACAGAGACAATTCTTTTTTCGTTGCAAAACAATCAAGAGCAACCTTGGCATTCTCGACCTCTTTTTTGACATTGTAATGAACGATCTTGGGATCAAAGTGACCCACCTATGAGCTATAACTCTCAAACATATGGTGTACGTTTAACTCGTTTTCAACAACCAAAACGCGCGAAGTTACGTTTTGATACAAAATTTTGATAAAAATCTAAAATGTTTTTTTAGGACAATGGCCAAAATTCGCTGGTAAAGAAGTTCAAATACTATCCGTTGTTAACCTACTGTTTTTTGACAAAATTGACTTATATCCGACATTATCATTTCTAATTTGCCACTTTTTTATTTTATCATTAATAAAAAGAATGCAGTGAAAGTTCGTTCAACTAATTTATTTAGGTATGAATTCGGTCCGATATTACGCAAACGTATATGAATATACAAAAAACTTTGGTAGCTTCATAGCTTCACTGGAGTTGTACAAACAAGGACATCATGTAAAAGTGATACTGACGTCTAATTGCCAAAACAAAACCTTTTATATTAATCGTTGCACTTTGATAATATATTTTTTTATTTAGAATACCAAGTCAAGCACAAATTAATATATCTGAAACGAGGTTATATTTGAAACATAATTCAGTAATACAGAAATGGAATAATCACTTTATCAACTACAAATTTCTGTCTCCAAACGTAAGAAACTTCATACATCTGGGGTACAATGAAACAAAATAATGTATATATTGCCTATCATTAAACAGGAAAAGAAAACCACATTTAACTTTGTTTTCAAGCCGAAAGAGGACATTTTCGTCAGGGTTGAATAGTGTGGCTGGATTTACGAACCAACAGGAAAGTCCCCGTTTATAAAGTAAAAATTCACAATGTACCGCTTGACTGTAGAATTTCAAGTTCGTTTTCGCACCCAGGAAAAAACTAAATGTAATGTAGTACGATCTGCTGTGGATTATACAGGTAACAAGTTATGAAGAGGTTGGGTGATTTCAACACTTTACCAGAGGGGTAATATAATCTTTCTAGAGAACGATCTTAATAAATTTGGTTAAATTGCTAATTTCAACTAAACCAAACTTAATACTCAACGCACAGATTATTGTCATTATTGTCATGGAGTAACAATAATAGTAGAATTCAAAAATGAAAACAGTAGGTTTTTATAAGCAAGAAAAAGTTCCTGCGTAAGCACTGGGGGACGTGGTAACCTTCGCTTTTTAAACCTCTGCTTCCATAGGCATTCGATACCAGGATATAAAAATCCACACGTTTTCAATCGAAAAGTGTGAACAGGATTTTCTACAGAACGCTTGATCGCAATCGTACCGCGTGAACTACACAAAGTCGCCGGCAACGCGTAATAACATTGATATAGCACCACACGAAGACTAAGCCTGATAAATTAGCTCTGTATATCAGGCGATCTACGTGAATTGAAAATGCACAGCTTTGCTTTCTGAGTTGTCCGATATTTATTTTATTCCGATATCAGATGGGTAAACAGCACGTCCGTATAAACTGATTTTAAATGATATTATTACTATGGCTGTATAAGTCAAATAGTTTTGTAAAATTATAGGTTTAATTAATTTGTCAAATTAAAAGTACAATACAGATTTCAGGTTGTTATGCGGCAAAATTGTTTAGCGTTAGCAAGCCGGGAACTTTTTTGGTTTTACAGATACTATTTTGTTATAAAATTGATTCTTCAGGGCGGAAAAAGACTAAATAAACATATTGCAGCGCTTTTCATGCTTAATATAGCTTTAAAATAGCGATTACTCTCCAGAAGCCGGAAAATGACAGTAATTTTGCGCCGCAAGCTTCGGTAGTGCGCACAAAAAATAGCATGCAAAAGAATTGGTAGCGCGACAGAAACGGAACGTCGTCAGAAATGAGCTGCCACACCAGGGCTTAAATGCATAGCGACAGTGCTTGCCACACCAGGGTTTGAAGGCTTCACGTATCGGTTCGCTGCGTAACAAGAGCGGTGTACTGAGGCGTCCTGTTTACTGCAGGCAGATCTCGGGGTGATATTCGAATGAAGATGGTTCTGGGTATTTTTCCTTCAAGTAGTCTCGGATTTTCTTTGCCGCCAGCATAGCGGTGTCTTTGCAACAAGATAAGTACGTTTTTTTTAAGGAACAAAACAAGGCAGTCAATTATTCTTTGTTATCTAAGAGTTCAAATTTATCATTAGGTGGAAATTTAATTTTGCGCCGTGGAAGGCTGCCAAGTACGTCGCGGACAAACGGAAAACGTATTTAAAAATATTGGACATATATTTTTTAACATTTTTTTATTTGTAATTTCGGCAACGTAATAACTTGCAAGAAATTTATAAGAAATGCCGTTATTTCCCCCCAAAAAAATCGCGCTCGCTTGCCTCGCCAGGTATGCACTCACTTTAAAAGGTTAACAACACTCAACTAGATAAACTATTGAAATGGCGTTTTTGCAGATGTTGCGCTAATCAAACAACACCGGGGAAAAACGATCTTCGTTTAGTATCGCATGTGGGGAAAGACTTGCTTGTAATTTAGCGTAGTCCCTTACATGGATCTACCAAAATCAATTACATATATTTCACGGTAAGTTTTTCTCCTGAAGTTAACGTTTGCACACTTATCGGTTTCACAGCTGGCGCCTGGCAGAAGTGTCGGCGACGCACGTGTTGCGTCTAAAAGTTTGCTTTTGCTGGACGTTAATTGGCTGTTTTGATATTCCTTATGACGTCATTACAATCGCTATTTTATGACGTCATATGAGTTACTATTTTATGACGTCGTTAACGTCAGACGAAAAATGGGGAATTCCCCCCTTTTTGGATTTCTAGATACGCCCCTGGTTAGACTACACTCTGCAAGTAAAATAATGTGACTGATATAATACCTTGTGTTGGACTACATTTTGTAAGTAAAAGAATGTGGCTGATATAAAGCCTTGTGTTAGAATACACTCCTGCAAGTGGAATAATGTGGCTGATAAAAACCTTGTGTAAGACTACATGGGCTGATTATAAGAGAGGGAACCAATATATAGTGGTAAACCGCAAAAAGGATATCTATATACATATGGTAAGAACAATAACATTGCCGTTTACTTAAAATCATATCAAACTCAGTTTATATTTGCAGGTGGCAAACCTTTAAAAAAATTTTTTTTAAATAAAATGTTTAACAAAAGACGTAGCCTAGCGCATACAGTAAATGGTTGAAAGCCAAAACGTTTTTAATTTAAGTTTATCGAAGCCTTAATTGGTTACATGACTATCCCGGACGCGGAAACTCTCTAAAAACCGGCCTAGACTGATTGCATGTTGACTATACCGTTTCATAATTACCGCGATTCATTGCCCAATGTTTATTTTTTGAATTGTATATGTACCACAGATGTTAAAAATGAAGAACTATTTGAAACGTTCATAAAATGCTACCTATATTTGTGTGGGAGACAATATGCTTACAGAATCAGGAATATATTGCAAAGGCAAAGGGGTGAAAAAAGAACTAGTCTGTGGTGAGGTTCGAGCTCACGACCTCCGGTCATACCAGGACCGTCGCTCTAACATTTGAGGAAGCCAGGTTCAGACGGGAGCATGTAGGTTTGTAGGGCAACACCATGGCACCGTTGCCTATTTCATCCTGTTCGTACTTACCACCTCAATTAAAGGGAATCATCAGCTCGTATTTACAGCAACTGAAATGTACATATGACTCGAAATATGCAAAAAAATATGCAACTTAAAAACGCGCATATTTTTAGTTCATTTTAAAATGTGCGAATATTCTGAAAAAAGTGCGCACAATTTTGAAAGCATTTTAAAATGTGCGCATAGTCTTTGCACATTTTTGCTGGCACAATTTTGCGCACAGCGTGCAAAATAGCAACACATCCCCTGTTGCTGTTTCGGCTTAGATATTCATTCTACTAAACCATGTTCGTCAAAAGAGAAGTTTTGTGTAACATTTTGCTTGAGATATTTCTCATGTGTGGACTAGCTTCCTAATTTAAAAATTTTCGTTTAACTTTTACTACAAACACTTGACTAAGATTAAACTTTTTTTCAAGAAGATTCGACTTTTTTTTTTTACAAATGACTTGACTTGCACTTAAGTTATTCTACAAATACCTTGACTGGACATTTCTAAATGACTCGTTCACAACACTGTAGAAACGTTACAAGGCTATACGCCACATACCGGGGCTGCTTCCGTTGGATTTCCCTCTCCTTTCAAGTAAGCAAAATAGGAGGAAGGAACTTGAATGTCGTCGGAGTGCCTGAACTTGTGCCCCGAGGTGTGGTTAAAACAATCTTTCAGTCTTTTCTGCAGCCTTGCCATCACCGAGCTGCAAACACGATGAACAAAATGCGTCCGTTATGGTTTAGGGCTGTGTTGGTCACATTAACCCATGGGTTAGTTTCGTCCTCCGTTTGTTTCGTTTGGGTGGGGCACTGCAGTAGTACACATGTATGAAGATCGGTTCTGAGCAAGTTTCACGTGGTAAACGTTTGCTTTAAACCTTAATAATCACCGTGCTATAAAGATGTTGGTAAAACCTTAATATTCAATGTAGCCAACTAAACGATTTGTTTTGCTAAAGCCTTTATTACCGTGTTACCACATTACATTTCTTTATCGTTCATTATCCTTATAAATAGACCGTGTTAAATAATGCATTGCTAATAGTTTGAAATAAATCACCCAGCCGAAACTCATTTGTAGATGGCACCTTTAATTATCTCGTTCAAGCTTTGTTGAACATACTTTTGTAGCGTGTTATAACAACAAGTTTATCTATGCATTCAATGCCAAAACCACCTTGTAATATAACTGGTATAGCTATAGTTAGCGGTTCTTATCAGGCTAAACCATGTAACGTCCGTTGTGGTATTTGCTCGATACTCCAATGTACATGTATGTCTTTTCCAAATGACAAAATTCAACCGTATGTTGAGTAAAAGCGTAGATTATTTGTGTCGTCATGCCATAGACCAGGGTTTCTCGGCTTCATTTGCTGATAAATTATATTGGTCGAGAGTATTTTTTTCTGTAAAATCTTAACATTTTTGACAGCCTGTGTATAGTGAGTATGATTAGTAAGAAGACCAAACTGAAATACTAAAGTACATATTGTACCGTATTTATGTATTTATTTTTTCTGTTTTAAAAAGTAAGGGGTTCGCGAAATTTCAAGAAAGCATAAGGGGTCCGCATAGTGAAAAAGTGTAATAACCGCTGCCACAGAAATCGCTGAATACAGCCTTCTCGGTGAGTTTTCAACTAACGGTTAACAAAACGCAAAGATGTATTATAGAGAAGCGCGTTCACCGACTTTCGTGGTCTCTCTGCACGTTTTGCGGCTGATAAAACGGTTTGTGTGCTTATACATCACCAAATTAAAAAAATACTGTGCTTTGAATGTGGTAATCCCAATGGATCTGTAAATTTAGGTAACACGAATTAAAATTAATCATCCAGCCTTGGATTCTGGTGCATTTAATATCTAGTTTTAAATGGGATAGATTTTTTATAAGCTAGTTGTTATGACTAATTAAAACGAGTGACTCGTTTTGTACAGGTTTATGAGATAAGGAACGTACCGCCTTATTGAGTCATTTTCATGTTGAGCTCGTGCTTGAAGTGATAGGCGGAATACAGAAGCGAATCGAAGAAAATGGTGTCCGAACTAGAAAATAAAAAAATTACAGAGCTAAATGAATTTAGTACCTTCTACGGACAACTTTTTTGTCCGATTTAAATTAAATCAGACAAAATTTAAATCGGACAAATTTTCTGTCGAGGAAGTTTAATTTTCCTTTGTTGGAATTCACCAACACAATATCAAAATTTCTTGGAAACTTGAATTGTATAGAGCTTTAAATATTCGCACACATCATCTTGCTAAAAAATATTTAACTTTTAAGATTATATACTTGTTTAAGCATTATAGTTGTCAATGGGTAGATGGGTAGTTTTCTATTTGTTTATACGTCTAGGGCAGAACGACAAAAAAATTTATGTAGACAGATGCAGAACGAAACATCCATTGAGTATTACATAATTACGGGATGGAGTTAACTTTCGCCTTTATCCGATATGTTCAATTCGTGATGTTATTAATTAGGAAAAAACAAAACAAATAAAGAATCGCTCTTCTGGTATAGAGAAAGTTTTAACCGACAAATTAGTTCCAGGCACGTCGACGGTAAATGATGGCAGTGAAGATGGAAATTGGTAAATGATGGCAGTGAACACAAATTGGTAAATGATGGCAGTGAACATCAAATTATTACAAGTAGGAGAACCGTTTAAAGGCGTAAAGAGGCTAGTTTTAATTTACGGTCTCGTGGTTTGTATTTCTGTCGTCCTCCTTTATCGTCTTGGATCTAGTACAATAGTAATTAGGACGCTTCGTGTAGCGCTTAACATCCGACAAGCCGTAAAATAGCGACCCTAGATTCGGCACAACAACACTCTACCTACTCGGCCTTATTTGGTGCGCCTTGAATGAAGCTCTTCTTTTCAATCCTGTCAGGTCCTGAAATGCCCCCGCTGAGGTACAACTTGTAGCCCTTTTGTGGTGTGTAAAAATCGGAGAAAAAGACCTGAACGACGGGGTCAGATAGGGTTACAAACGGTCACAACGATTACAGAGGTTACAAAGCTTTACATAATGAACTACAAAGGGTCAATGACGTGAGAAAATGCGACAAGGCTATATCACCATCAGTCCAGCAATTTTCACACCACTAAAATGCATCGAACTGAAGTCTAAAAGCCGCTGGAAACGGATACGTTATGACGTCACAAAGACGTTTCGCGTTTCAACACAGTCAAGTTACAAAGAAATGACACGTCAAAGAATAAAAAACAAAAACAAAAAAATCGTTCACTCTCGGCCGTAACGCTAAAAGACAAAAAGTCGATAAAGCGAAATCAGAGAGGACCAAATTATAAAAAACGTTGGACGGTGGTGTTCACCTGACACCGCACCCCGGAACCAATTAAGCAACCCCTGGTCCATATAAACAGGATTTGATAATCTTCACACAATTTGTTGAAAAAAGTCCCTCAGCCATTTTTGCTGTCAAGCTTCAATCACGACTCGATTTGAAAGAAAGTTAGGGTATCTGAGTCAAAACTAACAAGTCGCTATATTACAGATAAACAAACGAAATCGGATTTGGAAATGGAAAGATCAATACACACAAGAAAAAACAGAAATATATTGCTGCTGGCGAGCCGCTGTTAGGTCACCACTGGGGTAACACTTCCAAATAACTTAGATATAAACTTCAGATATTGAATTTATCGTACCGGAATATCGAATCACGCCATTATTGAATACTAAGGCAAAACCAGTTAAACTCAAACTTTAAAAACCAGAGTGAAATCAGGATCAGACCTTTTTTGAAAAGGAGTATATATTTCGCCTATGCTGGCATCATCAGAAGTAAAGTAAAATACATAATATACAAAGCAAAATAATAAAATTAATAAAAAGGTCAAAAACATATGGAATCAATCAGTATGGGCTAAGTAAAAAGTTTAAAAACTAAACATCAGGTTGTCAGAAGAAAACTATCTAATGCAAAGCAGCACCGCACAGAAAAAACATGACGTGACACTCGATAAGGACAAGTCGCGATGGAAAGAAAAAAGGAGAAAAAAGAGAATGGCTTACGCCTTACGGCAGTGGTTGGCAAACTTTTTTGTCGCGGCCCTAAGTACTAATTTTAGAGCTATTAAAGGCCCACGTCGTAAAACCACTACGAAACAGTTGCGGGTTCAGGATATTTGTTTTTAAGGTGTAATATTATACGGCACCGTGATGCCTAAAACACTGCCTTGCCAGTATGTAAAACATAGTATAATATAAAACGAACAATATACGCGCGAAGCGCAAAAAGCTTTTTGTTTACATGTAGTTAAAGTTGCCAAAAATATAGTTCGATAGGCTCTCAGAACCACATTTGGCACGTGGGCCTTTCCAAGCTGAGCCAATTGAAAAATTCTATGCCACACGAAAATAAAGTGCAACTAGACGGGGTTGTGGTTGTTGTATATATTGTCGGGGGTATTTTTAAGGGCCTTATTTTCATGGGTGGTTTAATAATTGGGTCATTATAAATAGCGTTATTTACCAGGTTAATTTTTGTAATATAATATATTACACTTTGGTTTACTCGTTTTAAGGTTTATATTAAGTTGCATTTTCTTATGACTTGTTTCTGCAAGCAAAAACAGATATGGGCCGAAAAATCTCTGCCATCCCTTCTGACGTAAATGCACGTATTTTTTCCACAAAAAAACGCTTATTGTTTTAACCCTCACTCCTCCTTGCCCTCAATCCAAATAAAAAGACAATTTTCCCCTTTTAATAAAAATAACAATAAACAAAATACTGCCTCCACCCGGGAGTAAATATTTTATTAACAAAACAGTATTTTTAAAATTATTTTTTTTAAACCCCTTTCAAAAAAATGCATCCCCAACCCTTGGGCCCAAACCACAAAATCTACAAGATTGTTAATCATTTTTTTATCTAAATTAGAATTAAGTAAAACCAACAGTTTTCTTATAAATCAACTTTTTGTATTAATTTGCTATAAAAACACCAGATTGTTGAATTGTTAACCAATGAAAAATAAACAAGGGATTCGTAGTATTATTTTGATGGTTTACTAGCGATTTAATTTACATAAATATTGGCGAACACTACAAAAGGGAGATATATTGCTAGATATTATTGTCGTTAGGTAGGCGTAGAGAGCTTCAAATAACTTAACGTCACACTATTTAATTAGAACCCGCTCAAAATTTGGAACCTATAAACCCAATTAACACAATAAACATTAATTTTAAAGATGAAAGCCGAATATGTCAAGTTTTAAAGTTTAACTTTATTGGTACCAGGTTATAGACCCTCTATTTGAGGCGCAATTAACAAAATCCGTTTTTTAAATACGAACAATGAACATGGTATAACCAAAAAACATTGTCGCGCTTTGCGCAAAAACATTGAACTTAAGCTGCTTGTTTGTGCACTGTTATGCGTGACAACAGCAAGTTTCTTAAAAATTTAAAACGTTCGGACGTTTCCGTCCTTTTCATGCCCCTTAAACCATCGTTTTGTTTATCAGAAATTATGTAAAAAATGTTGCAACCCAAGTAAATAGTATTCCACGACAGATTTTGTTTTGTTTACTTGTGAATAAAAAATCATTTATCATCTTCATTGTATAAATAGATGATTGATTTTACCATCATGTCAAAATCATTGCGGAGTTTCGTCAATTACATTTTTTCTTTAACTGTGAGATTTTAGTCTAGAATTAATTAGAATGTTTCTTACCGTATTCTGTATTTGTTTATTCAGATAAAAAAATAGATTGCGCACCGAATTTTAATGTGACGTTATGCATTCCGATGAACTGGTTATACTGCGAAATATAAAGGCTTATGGAAACATATTAAACAGTTTTCGTAATTACATATAACATCCGATAGCCAGGGATACGTTTAGTCGTTTAGCTTTTGTCTGTATTTGTTTGGGATACTGGTGGCGGTTTAAAGCAAAACACAACGCTTTGACGTACTCTGTTTTGCTGCAATCAAAGTGCCCCTTTGTCATTTATTAGCGCGAGACAGCCTCCACAACTTTTTCCTTTTAACCTATTATGGCTATCGAAATTATAGTTCAAAAAGCTGTACACAATGTCAAAATTGTATACTACACACTTATAATTGATCTTATCCAATATTCGACTTTTGACATAACTTATTATGCCAGGCCTTTGCGTTTTAAATGTTAATCCTAGTAATGGAGATTGTAATGTTTCTTTGAAGTGCGTGTTTTGGCTAAAAGTGTAAATATTTTGCTCTGTACATTCATAAAACATTTAGCGCATGTTCCACTTGTAAAATTGCGGTAAACTCGTTTAGTTCTTTTGAAACAAGAACACAGGCTTAACCCAGTAGATGGGTTCTGTTTTGTCAGGACTTCTTTATTACAGGGCCTGATATCGCCTAGGTTTTGTTGTTAAACCTATTGGTGCGTAAACGAAATTTCAAATACAACAAACAATGGTGGCATTATATTCAAAGACTGAATTCGTTTTATAATTGCCCAATATATTTTACCATTGCAAGCGGAAAGTTTTGCAGGTTTTGGGTAATTAATTTTTCCAGGTAAAGTTCAAAATTTGAATCCTTCCTAATCCTTACGAATCAATAAATAAACGTTGTTGTGTAATTGCAAGCGCGTAAAAGTTTCCGGTTTTGATTAAGCGTAGCCTAATTCTTTTCGTTTAGTATGTTTTACTATTCATTACGTATTTTCGTTCCCCTGTCTGCAGCGGAGGTCACTAGAACCACATCACTGCAGTTTGTACGCGACATTAAACAGAAATCAGATTGCGTTACGCGGTGTCTGTTTAGGGCGGCCAGGCACCAGTTTCTAGATTTTACAGCCAACCAAAGATTATTTCATTCCGCAACAAAGCAGTAGAAACTACTCCCCCAGACTGTAGCTGCGATATACACGTCAAACGTTTGTGCGCCCAACTGTGACATAATGGATGAAAGACGCTCATAAGTTGTATCATTATTTAAAAAAAAATAAAAAAAAAAATTGACAAAAAATCATACTAGGGCAGGGGTGTCCAACCTTTTAGCTCTTGGCGGCCGCATTGACAGTCTTATTTTCCTCACGGCCGCAAGTTAAATTTTTTTGGGGGTGACTCAAAAAGTTGTCAAATCGTAACGGCATAACATAATTAATCTTAAAAAGATGTTTTGTTGTCTAACGAACTGGTGGAAAAAATATTGAGCCTAAATGCAGTTTTGATAAAAAAAATGCGTTTATTAGGTTTGGATTTGGCAAAACTTTCAATTTAATCGAAATGGGCTTAGGCACATAAAATAATCGCATATTGTTATAAGCACAAGCATTTATGTAAGAATTGGATTTTATTAGTAATGCGGCGCAATATGCCATGATAAATATAACACTTTTGATATTAACGGATTTACTTCAAAGGTACTAAAATACAATAAAACAGGTAGAAGAAGTTCGCGCGAAGCTCGAAAAAAGTGTGTTTGCATTGAAATTTGTCAAACGTAATATTTTTTGGGGCATGGCCAGGTGCCCCCTCTGGATCCACCACTGCTCTAATGCTCTTAGCCAATCTAATGACCAGCAATGATAGACGAATGTCTGGCAGGCCTATTAAAACCCCGTCTATTTTTAGACCTGTCTCAAAGTTCCAATTTTAGCATTTTTTTTTCTATACTGGCATTTGTTTTAAATTTCGTGCAAGTTTTTATTACATTGCTAAAAATAAAAAAATAAAAATAAAAATATATGTCCAATATTTTGAATACGGTTTCCGTTTGTCCGCAACCCATTTGTCAGCATTTCACTGTTCAACGGTAAAAAAGTGCTGATCTAGTTCAAAAGACAGCCTCAAACTTAAACGAAGCGGACGTAGAAATGTCATTCGCGCGTAGCGCGAAAAATTTTACGCAGTTACCTATAGTTAAAATAGTCACAAAGTATTTGTAATGGACTCGTGTCTAGTATGTCCAAAGAGGCCGCGGTCCGGATGAATTACATTAGCGAGCCGATCCGGTCGGCGGGCCGTAGGTTGCCTACCCCTGTCGTACACTGATTTCTTTGTGCACCAATCAATCAATGAAATCAAATTTTTAGCGCACATAAGAATTCTGTTAACTGAGAGAATGTAGCGAAGAGTCTAGCCCACTGATTTAACTGCAGTCCCTTAAGTCGTAAAAAATTCTAAGCTGCATTTATCATATCAACCATTAACGCATGCCAGCACGGTCACGGCCGCCAACACATGCTTATTAAAATGCGTGTTAACGGCCGCACAATTTTTCATCGACGGCCTCAGGTTGGACACCGTTGTACTAAGGCTACAAGGTTATACAAGGTTAGCTTTTAGTGTAAATCCATACAAACCGTAGCCTCTACATACCTACATACGTAGTACGGGTTTTTCAAGTGATGTGATAGATTAATTTCAAAAATATTATTAATTTATTATATTGTGGTTTGCCTAATGCATTATTGATTAAAATTAAAATACACACATATAAAGGTCTATAAAAACATAATGGACAGTTTTCATAATTGCATATAACAGCCGATGGCAGGAAATATGTTTAGGTTATCTGTTTTCCTTTTGTCGCGCATTAACGCGAGACAGTCTGTATAACCGATGTCGTTTTAACCAGATCCTTATTTTAGGAAATATTGCCACCGCAAGGTAGGAGTACAGAGCTAAAACCAATTTTACGATGACGTCATATTTTGTTTTCAATTTCTACCCCCAGCTGAAGGCCCCTATAGATAAATAGACTTCTAAACCCTTAAAGGCTCATCTACATATACGCCTCCATCTTGTATGGACATTTGAATTCTTTCCAAATTATAGTTTTCCTGTAAAACTCTGGACAAAAATCGGTCTGAAACTAACCAAAACAACTATAAAAGAATTCGAGCAAAAAAACAAGATATGTCCCGAAAATAAATTTTCGGCCCATATAATTCGAGCAAAACAAAATATATCCCGAAAATAAATTTTCGGCCCATATAATAAATGTACGGCTATCAAGCGGCCCACAGCTAAATGCTAACACTAAGCTAATCAAAAGTAACTCGCGGCCCACTAAAAATGGCTCTGCGGCCCACATCTGGGCCGCGGCCCACAGTTTACCGACCACTGCCTTACGGCATATATTGCGTAAAAAGGTTATCTTATGCGAGGTAAAATCATTTTTTTGTATGTTTATAGTGGCATTTGTCATTTTTGACCATTTGGCTACGCTAAAATGCAATTGACTCATAGGCGGCTCTTCCAAAAATACAATTTCAAAACATTCCGAAATATCGGGTTTAGATTTAAGTTTAGATTTGTGTTCAACAGCATAGTGTCGTAAAAGAGCAGCTTTGTCGTTTTTTTCCTTGTAGATAAACGTTTTCCGTACGGCTCGATGGCCCCTCCATCTGGTTAAAAACGAGTTCTTTGTTTGTCCTACGTACCTTGCCCCACAAAGTTTACACGACGCCATGTAAATACCATGGTTGGTGCAACAAAGAACCTGTTTTAACTAAACGGTTCCACTCTTGGTTGTAACTGCAAACGTTGTTGGCACCATACCTTTGCTATCTTAGAAGTGGCCACACAGACAGCAGTTACCACTTGGTGATGATTTTCCAGTAGGTGGGCTGTAATCGTCTAAAGTTTTTCCAATAGATTTGTATTTGATTAACGTGCTTCCCAATGTTGGTGGCCGTTTATATGTTATCATTGCATGGGGCTGCCGTCGCCTTTCGTTTTTAGTGGTTATAAGCAATTTCGGAAAAGATGTCTGCCAAACTACGAGGTTCGATTGTTTCTTCTTGGTCAGACGTTGACGTGGCCCGTCTTTTAACTGAACTGCATCTTTAACTGTTTTCTGAACCATCCTCCGAGGAAAATGCGATCGGGCGCATTTTATGCTAAGGTCTTGGAGGCTTGCTTTGTAGTCCTCCGTTGTCTCTTTAAAACACCTAAGTCGCGTCGCTTCACCTAAAACAATGAATTTAAAAACGGTGATAGGGTGGTAGGATGCCAGAACTGTCGATGTTTGTCTGTTTCTTTTTCAAAATCTTTAAGTTTAAAACCGAAGGGTGATTCCGTACACGTTACGTGCACCACATAAAGAAATTCGACCTGCCCACATGAATCCTTGGTACAGAAAGATCGACATAATAGACGAAGCCCGTGTGATGTTAACGCTTTTTCCAAAGACGTTTGAATGTGCCTATTTGCGGCCGCGCCAGGAACAATCCATATGTTATCGTCGATAAATCTTTTAAAAACTTGTGCTTCTTTTATCGCATCAATTGATGGCTGTATGATATAATGCATAGCAATATTCGCGATTGAGACCGAATGGTTAAAAAAAAATGGGATTGCTGTAATAAGGCCGCAGCAACTGCTTTCTTGACCGTTGTTCTTTGTAAACTAGGGTGGAGTGCTACCACATCTGCTGCTGTGATATAAATTCTCTGTCCCAATTTACGTTTATTTAAAATGCATTCGCTTCTCCATTTTTTCACCTACGCAACGTAATGTCTGCTGCCAGTGCAATACTCGTCTACACCCGTTTGACAATATTATACTGCAATCGGGTGTAGAGATGTTCAACGTTTAATTACAAGGAAAAAACGACAAAGCTGCTCTTTTACGCCACTATGCTGTTGAACACATATCTAAACTTAAATCTAAACCCGCTATTTCGGAATGTTTTGAAGTTGTATTTTTGGAAGAGCCGCCTATGAGTCAATTGGATTTTAGCGAAGCCAAATGGTTAAAAATTACAAATGCGACTATAAAATACAAAAAATGATTTACCTCGCATAAGATAACCTTTTTACGCAATATATACCGTAAGCAATTCTCTTTTTTCTCATTTTTGTCTTTCCATCGCGACTTGTCCTTACCGAGTGTCACGTCATGTTTAGTCTGTGCGGTGCTGCTTTGCATTAGATAGTTTTCTTCTGACAGCCTGATGTTTTGTTTTTAAACTTTTTACTTAACCTATACTGATTCCGTATGTTTTTGACCTTTTTATTAATTTTATTATTTTGCTTTTTTTATTATGTGTTTTACTTTACTTATAGGAACCGACGATGCCAGCATAGGCGAAATATATATTCCTTTTACAAAAAGGCCTGATCCTGATTTTACTCTGGTTTTTAAAGAGTTATATTGTTTATATACGCGTCAGCGGAACAGTGATCGACAAACAGAAATCTGCTGCCAATGGTTTTGGATTCCATAAAGCTCACACAAAGCAAAGAACTAAACACACCAAGCAAAGACTAAAAGATTTAGACAAAAAGAGTCATACAAACTTTATGAAATACCCTACACTTCTGAGTGTGTTAGAAATACACTAAAGTCACATCAAGTCATTGACCTTGTTTGATTGGTTGACTAAGTAGATGCAAATACTTATGAAAAGCAACGACATGATTCAATTTACTTGTAAATATTATAACATATCTACCAAAAAATTTGTCCTCAAAAAGCATCGGTTGTGGACTCTTAGTTGAAGAGCGTAGTTAAAGATAAGGTATAGTGGGATGGCTTACAGGAGCCCCTAACATGAAGTCGTCGTTGAAGTAGAGAAACTCTTCGCTCATGTCCTGGATTTTTTTGAAGGCGAGTCAGTTTTAGCAGTGTTGCAATGATTTAAGTCTATGACTTATTGACTTAACTTCTGTAGCGCACTGTTATTAAGTGTCTTTTGACGTGACCTTAAGTTTTTCACGCGCTTTTAACTGGAATTGGATTTGACTTGCAAGGACAATAACTTATGAGACATAACTGGCTAAGCAAATGCTTAAAATTAGACTTTCAATTTGTTAGTATTGACAATTGTTTTGACGTTATATAAAATACTGGACTCGTACATATTGCTTAGAGAGAACGGACATGAACTCGGAACGACAAGCCAACTTAAAACAAACTTTGGCTGACTGAAAGGCAAAACACTCGCCACTCGTACCCTCGGGTTGCTGATGTTCAACCAACAGGGATCTGTCCGTTTGTGACGACATAGATCAACGCACTGGTGCGCCGCGAGAACATAAAAAAAATGCTACAAAAATTCTGTATTATATTTAGAATTTGCGACTGATATTGGATTCCAGCAAAAAGACCAAAATTAGGAATAAGATCAACGTCGGAATATAACACAGTTCGGAATAAGATCGAAAGAGGACCAATAGATAACATACCTAAATCCCTGTCGGACCAACAGTCCAGTGTCAAAACAGCGTCTACAAACGCCACCGCTTAAAAAACATGGCCCTTATAAGGCGATGGCGGCGCCCAATCGTTTTATACCAATTTCCTGCGGATCAAAATGTTATTTAGGTCACTTAGATCTTATACCAAAATGTATTGGGTTGTATTATGGCGTTGGTCAAATTTGGAATTCAAAGTTAAAAATGTAAATGACATATTCCAACATTTGAATAGCTTAAAATTGTCAATGCGGAATCAAACTGAAAACACTCATCCACAGATAAAATTAAAGCTTTTCTTAAAAAAATAGGAGAGGGAAAGTTAAATTAGGCTGTTTGGAGATGATTCTTTAATCAAAAATGACCATTTAGATTTATCTTTTTAATAAAGGACTATGTCTGTAAATAAACTATAGTCACTATTTTCTGTGAAAAAACACTGAGCTATATGATTGTGTTCGTAGCCTTTATTGAAGTCCCAATGGTTGATGTTGGCTTTTCGCTAACAAAGAAAGAGGAACTATTGCAACATGTATCTAGCGGGGCTTCCGCCATAAGACCACAATTAAAACAACATCAACTTCGGCATAAAAACAGTTCGGAATAAGACCAAAATAGGACTAATACCTAATACTCGTAATAACGTTTAAATCAAAATAAGACCTAAATTCGTCTGAATAAGGCCTAAATTAGCAAGAATAAAACCCAAACCCCACCCATAACTTCAACACTAACTCCCCTAATAATTTGAACTATGAACTAATTCTAATTCCACCCATTACTTGCGCCTAACCCCAAACAGAGACAAACAATCCAGTGCCAAGACAGCGTCGCCCTAACGGCGTGTTTTAAACTAGGGCACCCAAACGTGGACACCAAAACAGCGGATGTGAAGAAGATTTCCCTTAACCGTCACATGCCCTGTTTTTTAGAGATATGGGCGTTATTTTGTCGATTTAGGTCTTATTCCGTTAAATTTTGGATTTATTACGAGTTAGATGTTGTTGCTTTGGATGCTTATTCTGTGTTTCCATCGAACTCTAACTAACATACCGTGTGTTTTCATAATTTACAACAGGAAAGGGTGAATTTTATTTTTTTGCCTTTTTATTTAGGTTTGTCTTATTGAGCACATCGAATTTAATAGCAGGGCTGTGGAGTTAAAGTCAGATTTGGGACTCGACGTACCGTAGTCGACCTTGGAGAGTTTATCAATAAAATTATTCGATTATCATAAAAGGTCAACAAATAAATTATTCTTGTTCGCTGGTTCGTCGCTATTATATGACCTTAAAGAAACAAACAAAGCACCGTCGAAATAGAAAGAAAGTCATGTGCTACCAGACACAAAAGATTAGTGTCTTTCTATGAGAGAAAGTCTCCGTCGCAAACCGGACACGATTCGCCGTCGCAAACCGGACACGATTAAATATTTTTTTATTTTCAATAGGTTTTTGCTTACTTATGACGCAGTTTGGTGCCGGGATTATTTGCTTGAATATCTCGCAAGTCTAAACAATTGGTGTAACCACTTCAGGTTTACCTTTGCTAGTAATTTTGGAACGATAAATGTCACGGGGTTTTGTCACTTTAAAGAGTTTTTTGGCACGCTTAGCCTAGTGCTGTGTGCCATAGTCGAGTATTTTGTCGAACCAGAACATTAGTTGCGTGTCAAATTGTCACAATATTTTTTAAACCATTGTTTGTAACATGCGGCTTCAGCAACTTTTATACAACGCCAGCCGCCAGTCAGGCCGGCAAACTAAAGCGGACGTGTATGGTGGCCCATGACTGTCATCCTGTTTTTTTTCAATTTTTTTTTTTAATTATTGAATAAATAAATAAAGCAATTAAAGAAAATTTAAAAAAATTTTGAAAAAAATATTAAAAAAAAATTAAAAAAAAATATTAAAAAAAATATTTAAAAAAATATTTAAAAAAAAAGTTCAAAAAAAAAAATTCTTAAAAAAAAAAAACTCGACGTGGCCCAGGACTTGCAATTCCTATATAATACGCATTACGGTCGGACCATCACAGCTATCATAGAATACTTAAATATATAGGCCCTATAGGCAATATTACATTCCTATTGTGTTCTGTTTAACTTCAAGGCAAGCGCCTGTAGGTTTTCCACTTGGTCTATTGGCTTTTTGTTAGGTTTAATAACCTTGCGACGGAAGACTTTTTTTTATTAAGATAGAGACTGTATAAGTTATTCTAAATGGGCCACGGATCATTTGGGGGGCCACGGGCATAACTCTAATGAATGTTAACCTTTTTTGTAATGTTTTCTAACACATTTCAGTAGGGATGTTGAAATAAGAATATTGGTTTATTTTTATTTGTGCTGTTGGGCGAGCAACTAACGTGCAATTACACGACCGCTCCGGGGCGCCAGGGAGAAAAAAAGTCTTCCCTCGCAAGGTTATATCGAATACAATAGGTTTTACTATTTGGATCATAGGGCCCCACATGAAAAAAGGCCGTTCTTAAGATATGAATTCGGTTTAAATATTCAGACTGGTAAACTGGTAAAGTCGAGCTTCTGAAAAAATCGGTAGATGAAGACAATTAAAATTAAGGAAATGACGTACAATCACATTTGTATTGCGAACAATTTGGACGAGCACCTTATTATTTCATTGTCGTAAAAACGCTGATCACGTTTGTCGACGACATTGCCTCACAGCTTCAAGGTGAAGGGTCCGGACAAAATCTGGGTCTGCGCCGTTTACCTGGCAAAAAAGAACATTCGAGTCAGCCATTGCTTTTTCATAGGTTTACTTTTAATCACAGAAAACAATGGATAAATACTGAAGTTTGAATATGTACTCGTTTGAAAACTCGTAGGAACTGGAAAAAGACAATATTTTCATTAATTTTAAATGTAAGCAAACGAGTGAGATTCAATTTTTTTTTAGTAATGTGCACAAGTGAGAGATAATTATATGAAAATAAATCGCAGGACAAGGAAAAATACCCTATCCCTCTACTTAAAAACATTAATATTAACAAAATATGTTTATAGAATGGTAAAAATGAGATACAGAAAGTAAAAAAACATAAACTAAAAAAGTGTTTCAGTTGTACAGGAAACATTGACAGCAGCGATAATTAGTTTGTAACAGTAGTTGTGGTTTAATGGTGTTTTGAAATAGATAAAGCTCAGGCTTTTGCGATACTTAATGTTAAATTTTCCATAATTAGTACTTTAAGTGTTTTTGTATGTTTTGGTAACAACAAATAAGACAAATCACAGCTACAAGCATATGTTTTGAAAATTTCATTTGAAAACGTATTTAGTTGCTATTTGTTTAAAAACTGTCCGAATTTAATAAAAAGTGTACATTTCGTTGCGTTCTATGTGTAATTATATCAGCCCTGACGGAAAATTACGTTCACCGGATTACAGTTAAATTTTACGACCAGATACTACAAAACACACAAATACAACCAACAACAAAAAAACTGTAATTTTTCTTGCCTGGCGCTGGTAGTCGGTCATTCTGAGGTTAACTTACCCAAGTGTAAACAACAAGTCAAACTTCAACAAAACGATGACTTGATTGACTATATGTATGTTTTACGTATTTTTGTTGGTTATGCTTTGCAAGAAAAAGAAACGTTTCATCATTTGTCTAATTCTAAACCTATTTTGACGTCTAAGTGTATATAATTACAAAACAAATTTTAATCGCATATTAATTAACAATTCAATATTATGCTTCTAGTTAAATGAATTAGTTTAGTTTGATTTAAATCGCATTAGGCTTTTACTTTGGTTGCAAACGTCTGGCGAGTCCCGTGATCCACGTTAACAACAGTGATGGAAAATATCATTAAACATAAAACAAACCAAGAAGCCCAGAGACCATTTAATGAAAAACTTACTCATTTTACTGCGAAACAAAAATCGTTAGTTAAGAGTGTACCGGTATTATAGAATTGAAAACGTTTTGATGGGTTCTTATAACAGAGGTTTTTAAACTGTTTGGCAGGTGATACAATAAGAAAACCAAAAACTACCCACAGCACCCTTCCGGCTAAAATCCTTTTCCACAATTGCCCCAAATACCAGTTAGACACTAGGCAATTATAAAATATAAACGATTTTCATAGGATAGTAGGCTACGCATCCAGTCTCGTATGCTTGTCGGTATGCCTATTTGTATCACAAAAACGGAATTTTCCTAAATTACCAAACTAAAGGAAAACTAGAGAATCTCTCGAGTACTGATGTGTACATTGAAAGTCACTAAGTTCTAAGTTGCTTTCAGTAACTGTCGCCAATCTAGTAAAAAGTTTTGTGGATCTGGTACAGCTTTGAACCGATTTTAACAAAGCATTCGCACAATGCCAATGAAAACGTTCTAAAATGCACAATGACCAGACGCATACCCAGGGTTGCCATACCGTCCTTATTTATAAGATTTGTCCTTATTTTGAAAGGCCAGGTCTTAGAAAATTGAAATGTCCTTATTTCTAAGAAATGTCCTTATTTTCGACTTGCGTCCTTATTTTGTCTTATTTTTAACAACTACAGAAGTTTGATCGTTTTCCTCTGGTAACCGGTGTTGAATAATATTCTAAAATTATACTTTTGCGCCGAGATTTTATGACATCATAAATGAAAAGGTACTCCCGTGGCGTACAAGTCTCAGGATTTTACTTCTAAGTGGTAAGATAGGTAGGCCAGTCGTACAGCTCTTTTGACTGCTGCACCAGGATACAGCAGCTGATGACATTTTATCAGTAAAAAGCAGTACAAGGTTACTGCTGTTTAGGCTACAGAGAATAGGGTGCGCCAAGGCAGCATTTTTTGCGAAGTGGCTGGTAATGGGGAAATGGGTGCAGTGCAGTCTACACTTCGATTACCGCTAAATCAGTAAAGCTATAAGCAGGGGCCAACACTTCGATCGCGGTCGACCGTTTGATCGCCACATTTCACCTGGTCGATCGCGTTATGTGTCGGACTTGTAAAATAGCATTATTTAAGCAACATTAACAGAATTAGATAAAAAAAAAAAAAAAAAAACCTTGATAAATTGCTGGAGCAGATTGTTTCTCGCAAAAAGTATGGAATGTGGTATGACACCTCTCATATGAATACAAAGCATGTTCAAAAACGTTTTTTAAAATTTTAATCTAATTTTTCGGTTGTCTTTATTTTTGGGTCCATGTCGATGGCAACCCTGCGTATACCTCTTGAAAAATATCCCTGACTTTATGATGGTGGATCCACATTAAATAAACGGACCGTAAAATATACCTTTACCTCAGAGTCTCCTATTAATAGTGTTTCAAAGTTTAATTTACCGTTTAAATCATTATATAAGCCGCGAAGGCCAAACTGCAAAAACAACAAGTTTTTGATGAAAATTTAGGCATCATTGTTGCAGTTATTTATGTAAAGTTGTAATTTGTCCTGTTTTTCGGCCGATCAGAGAGTTTAGCCAAACAGCCATTGCTCTAAACCGGAAACTAAAACTAAACAGCTAAAGACCTGGACAAAAACAACATTAAAATACTGAAACAAAAAACAAGGAAAAATGGATACAAAAGCGAAAGCACTTCAATATTGTAAGAGTTCGGTTTTCAGAAAAAGAAGCCTTTTTAATGAAACGCGGCACGATAATCGCAATTTACAAGGCATTTTAATTATCTATGCGAAAGATATAGACCAGTCAAACATGTCTTTCCCTATTTCCTGAAACGGCCACATAGGCCAGTAAATCTACGTAAAAAAAGGCTCAAACCTAGGACTAATCGCAACAGAAGGTTTTTTTATTAAATCATATCGGGAAAGGTTCCCGGAATTCCCCCAAAAAAGTCCCCGGAAAAATTTAGTGTCTAACACGTCATAATGACGTCAAAACCATACGCTTGTCAATATAGGCTGAAATTTCATAATTGTCCGAACACCTTGAGATTAGCCTCATATTAAAGGTTCAAAGAAACAAAAATGTCAATTAAATAAAAACGCTTAGACGAGCATATGACGTCATAATGACATCACAACTGTAAGCTTTGGTCACTAGTCTCCCAATGTAGGCCCAAAACACGTTTTCATTGGCATTGTGCGAATGCGTTGTTAAAATTGGTTCAAAGCTATACCAGATCCACAAAACTGTTTACTAGATTGGCGTCAGTTACTGAAAACCATTTGAAATTTAAAGATTTTCAATGTACACATCAGTGCTCAAAAGATTCTTAAGTTTTCCTCTAGTTTGGAAACTTTGGAAAACCCGTTTTATGTTACAAATAGGCATACCGACCAGCATGCGTACTATCCTATCAAAAATCGTTTATATTTTATAATTGCATATTGTCTTGCTGAGTATTTGGGGCGAAAAGATTTTTGTCGGAAGGGTGCTGTGGGTAGTTTTTGGTTTTCTTATTGTACCACCTGCCAAACAGTTTCAAAAACTCTGTAATAAGAACCCAATCAAAACGTTTTTCAATTCTATAGTACCGGTACACTCTTAACCAAACGATTTTTGTTTCGCAGTAAAATGAGTAAGTTTTTCATTAAATGGTCTCTGGGCGTCTTGGTTTGTTTTATGATCATGATATTTTCCATCACTGTTGTTCACGTGGATCACGGGACTCGCCAGACGTTTGCAACCAAAGTAAAAGCCTAATGCGATTTAAATCAAACTAAACTTATTCATTTAACTAGAAGCATAATATTGAATTGTTAATTAATGTGCGGTTTAAATTTGTTTTGTAATTATATACATTTAGACGTGAAAATTGGCTTAGAATTAGACAAATGATGAAACGTTATTTTTTCTTGCAAAGCATAACCAACGAAAATACGTAAAACATACATATAATCAATCAAGTCATCGTTTTGTTGAAGTTTAACAAAAACAACCTTCTTTGTTTACTATTACTAGAATAACACATACGTACACATATACTTTAAATGACTGTGATCTAACGCTAGCCCTTGCATAAATTAATTGACTGAGTTTTTTTAGCCTTTTTAAGGCTTCCGGTGTTCTATATGAATGTGTTTTTTTGCCGTGCTGGTATAAAAATTAGTAAGCTCTCTTGTTATATTAACAAATTTGAGGGTAGGATAAGTTACTTTGCCACAATATTTACACGTGTTTTGCAGGCCATCAACATAACGCATCGGGTCTTTGGAAAACCAGAGAAATTTGCCGAAAAACGCCGAGAAAATGCAATCGATGTTGTTTACACTTGGGTAAGTTAACCTCAGAATAACCGACTACCAGCGCCAGGCAAGAAAAATTACAGTTTTTTTGTTGTTGGTTGTATTTGTGTGTTTTGTAGTATCTGGTCGTAAAATTTAACTGTAATCCGGTGAACGTAATTTTCCGCCACGGCTGATATAATTACACATAGAACGCAACGAAATGTACACTTTTTATTAAATTCGGACAGTTTTTCAACAAATAGCAACTAGATACGTTTTCAAATGAAATTTTCAAAACATATGCTTGTAGCTGTGATTTGTCTTATTTGTTGTTACCGAAACACACAAAAACTCTTAAAATACTAATTATGTAAAATTTAACATTAAATATCGCAAAAGCCTGAGCTTTACCTATTTCAAAACACCATTAAATCACAACTACTGTTACAAACTAATCGTCGTTTCTGTCAATGTTTCCTGTACAACTGAAACCGTTTTTTAGTTTATGTTTTTTACTTTCTGTATCTCATTTTTAATGTTTTATAAACATATTTTTTTAAATATTAATGTTTTTAAGTACAGGGACAGGGTCTTTTTCCTTGTCCTGCCATTTATTTTTATATTATTTTTTCTCACTTATCCACATTACAAAAAATAAATTGAATCTCACCATTTTGCGTACATTTAAAATTAATGAAAATATTGTTTTTGTCCAGTTCCTACGAGTTTTCGAACGAGTACATCTAGAATCAAACTTCAGTATTTATCCATTGTTTTCTGTGTTTGCAAGTAAACCTATGAAAGCAAATACTGACTGGAATGCTTTTTTTGCCAGGTAAACGGCACAGACCCAGATTTTGTCCGGACCCTCCACCTTGAAGTAATGAAGCTGGGAGGCAATGTCGTCGACAAGCGTGATCAGCGTTTCTACGACAATGAAATAATAAGGTGCACGTCCAAACTGTTCGCAATAAAAATGTGTTTTTACGCCATTGCCTAAATTTTAATTGTCTTCATCTATCGATTTCTTCAAAAGCTCGATTTTACCAGTTTACCATTTTGAATATTTAAACCGAATTCATAACTTAAGAACGGCCTTTTGAGGGTTCATGTGGGGCCCTATGATCCAAATAGTAAAACCTATTGTATTCAATTTAAATGTGTGCTATCTTCCATATTACGCTTATAAGTGCTTTCTGTGACGAATTTGAAAATAAATTGAAATGAATATCAAGAGAAAAATTCTAATTTACCAATATTGCGTCCCAATCTTGTTTTTTTTTGGTGTTGAATTATTGTAACATGTCGGTAGTACATAAACCGACATACGTACATACATAATTTGCGACGAGTCTAAAAGGACACTCCGTCATTCAGCGTTTTGATAAAACAAAAACCGCAATAATTGGTGAAATGTATTTAAAATTTGCGTAATTAGACCTGAACATAAAAAATAATTCATTATGATGTAGGCTCCTTGTGACTTTTGCGCATTTTGTTGCAACATGTCCGTTTTAATATGCTAGCCTGACTGGCGGCTGGCGTTGTATAAACGTTTGCTGAAGCCGCATGTTACAGACCAGGGGTCGACAACCTACGGCCCGCCGGCTGGATCCGGCCCGCCAATGTTATTCATCCGGCCCGCCGACTCGTTGACAAACTAAACATGAGTCCATTTCAAATACTTTATGACTATTTTAACTACGTAAGGGGGAAAATTTATCGCGCGAAGCGCGAATGATCTTTGTACGTCCGGTTTGTTTACGTTTTAAGGCTGTCTTTTGAACAAAAAAAAAAATCGCGCTCGCTTTGCTCGCCAGGTGCTCCCGGACACAAGCTTAATAAACACGGAACTAGACTAACTACAACGGTTATCCCGTTTCCTTAATGTACTTTAAGTGCACTTTTCATATGTAGTATGGTTGTCGACATGTGAACTAGAAGTTTAAACCAAACAAACGCTATTTTTGGCGCTTTGCGCCAACAATTTACTGCCTTCTTAAATGTAATTAAACACGTTTTTAAGTGCAAAAAAATATCCGAGGCCCGCCTGAATAAAAGTTGTTCTAACATATTAATAACACAAATCGGAGTTAGCATTTTGTGATGCTCGCAGAGACCTTTCTCAGTTTCGTTTTGGCCCGCGACTAGAAAAAAGTTGCCGACCCTTGTTACAGACAATGCTTTAAAAAATATTGTGACATTTTGGCACGCAACCTAAGTGCAGCGTTGTGTGTTGTTTCTGTACAGTGACGAAAACCCGTGACATTTATCTGTCCAAAATTACTAGCAAACGTAAAATCTTTTGTTTAGACTTGCGTGATATTCAAGCGAATAATCCCGGCACCAAACTGCGTCATAAGTAAGCAAAAACCTGTAGAAAAAAAAATGCTTATTCGTGTCCGGTTTGCGACGGCGCTCGTTTAAGCTGCGAGACTTTCTCTCATAGAAAGACGCTAATCTTTCGTGTCTGGGAGCACATGACTTTCTTTCTATTTCGACGGTGCTTCGTTTGTTTCTTTAAGGTCATATAATAGCGACGAACCGGCGAACAAGAATAATTTATTTGTTGACCTTTTATGATAATCGAATAATTTTATTGATAAACTCTTCAAGGTCAGCACTAAACGGGGAAACTGTTAATATTGTGTGTGACGTTTCAAGCATTTCGCCAAGTAATACTAACAGTTAAGTGAAGGCTTCTTGTATTTAACGAAGGCTGCGGATGCCTTTAACTAGATATATACCATATATTTTTCTTAATAACGTCCATTCATTGCATTCCGACTTTGTTTCAGATACTCGATGAGGTCGATCGAGAAATTCGCGCCGTGGATCGGCAGGATCTATGTCGTCACAAACGGACAGATTCCATGCTGGTTGAACATCAGCAACCCGAGAGTACGAGTGGTGAGTGTTTTGCCTTTCAGTCAGCCAAAGTTTGTTTTAAGTTGGCTTGTCGTTCCGAGTTCATGTCCGTTCTCTCTAAGCAATGTGTACGAGTCCAGTAATTTGTATAACGTAAAAACAATTGTCAATACTAACAAATTGAAAGTCTAATTCCAAGCATTTGCTTAGCCAGTTATGTCTCAGTCATAAGTTATTGTCCTTGCAAGTCAAATCCAATTCCAGTTATAAACGCGTGAAAAACTTAAGGTCACGTCAAAAGACACTTAATAACAGTGCCCTACAGAAGTTAAGTCAATAAGTCATAGACTTAAATCATTGCAACACTGCTAAAACCTTTTTGACTTAGAATTACAAAACGAAAGCCCATGTGAAAGCAATATACCTGTTGTGCATTTACTCTTTGATTGTAACTTTATTGTCAACAGTTTTTCCACAAGGACATCTTCGAGTACGAATCCCACCTTCCAACTTTCAGTTCTCGAGCGATCGAAACTCACCTGCACAAGATTCCAGGATTGAGCGAAGAGTTCCTTTACTTTAACGACGACTTCATGTTAGGGGCTCCTGTAAGTTCTTTAAATTTACCTTATCTTTAAGTACGCCCTTTAACTGAGAGTACTCAACCGATGCTTTTTAAGGACACAACTTTTTTTGCGAGATGTGTTGTAATATTTAGAAGTAAACTAGAGTCAAGTTGTTGCTTTTCATTAGTATTTGAATCTACTTAGTCAACCATTCAATCAAGGTCAATGACTTGATGTGACTTTAGTGTATTTCTAACACACTCAGAAGTGTTGGTAATCTTTGTCAGAAAGTGTTGGGTATTTCATAAAGTTTGTAAGACTCTTTTTGTCTAAATCGTTTAGTCTTAACTTGGTGTGAGGTTTGGGGATACAAGGGAAGAATGTCAGAACTTGGTTTTGCCTTAGTATTCCATAATGGCGTGATTCGATATTCCGGTACGATGAATTCAATATCTGAAGTTTATATCTAAGTTATTTGGAAGTGTTACCCCAGTGGTGACCTAACAGCGGCTCGCCAGCAGCAATATATTTGTGTTTTTTCTTGTGTGTATTTATATTTCCATTTTCAAATCCGATTTCGTTTGTTTATCTGTAATATAGCGACTTGTTAGTTTTGACTCAGATACCCTAACTTTCTTTCAAATCGAGTCGTTATTGAAGCTTTGGCAGCAAAAATGGCTGAGGGACTTTTTTCAACAAATTGTGTGAAGATTAACAAATACTATTTATATGGACCAGGGATTGCTCACTTGGTTCCGGGGCGCGGCGTCAGGTGAACACCACCGTCCAACGTTGATTCCGCTTCATCGTCTTTTTGTCTTTTCGCGTTACGGCCGAGAGTGAACGATTTTTTGTTTTTTTTATGCTTTGACGTGTCATTTCTTTGTCTCTGAACTTGACTGTGTTGAAACGCGGAACGTCTTTGTGACGTCATGACGTACCCGTTTCCAGCGTTGTCGCACTCGCGCGCTTCTCTCTTCTGGTCCTTGGTTAAGCACGAAACACACACAGTACCGGAGTTTATCGTTGTCGGTGTAATGCGCGTTTATTGTTTGGATACTTAGACTTTTTGTTTTTTTGGATGCGGTAGGACTTTTAGACTTTTGGTCCAATTTGATGTTTTATATTAAAGTGTTGTGAAAATTGCTGGACTGACTAGTGTGGTGATATAGCCTTGCCACATTTTCCCACTACATTGACCCTTTGTAGCTCATTATGTAAATCTTTATAACCACTGTAATCGTTGTGACCGCTGGTAACCTTATCTGACCCCATCGTGCAGGTCTTTTTCTCGGATTTTTACACGCCAGAAAAGGGATACAAGTTGTACCTGAACGGGGGCATTCCAGGACTTGACATGATTGAACAGAAGAGCTTCATGCAAGGCGCACCATATAAGGCCGAGTAAGTAGAGTGGGTTGCGCCAAATCGTGTGCTCTATTTTGCGGCCTGTCGGATGCCAAGCGCTGCACGAAGCGTCTTATTATTATATATCTAAGGCAGCGGTTCCCAACCGGGGGTCGCCGTTTAATATTTAATAAAGAAAAATATCATAAGAAATAAGAAATATAAACTAAAAGTTTAGCAGTATAGAAGGAGCAAAATCAACCACCAGTCTAACATTTGTGTTTTTATGTGGCTTTTGCTTTAGTGAACCAGTCATGTTTATGACGTTACCATTACACTTCTTTATTATTGAATCAAACGTAGCTTTCAGTCAAACAATGTCTCTAGTAAAAGTGAATGGACGCTCATCCGTAAATTTAGATTATTGTGCATACTTACATCCGGGTATTTGGGCCAAATGTTGATACAATCCGTCTAGATCTTTTCCTAATTTGAATTTTGCTAATTTTGAAATGTGTTTTAATTGACTCTTGTGGTTTTTGTATATTACACGATAATTGGGGGTCGGGTGAGTTATCGAAAACTTGAAGAGGTTCGCGAGAACAAAAAGGTTGGTAACCTCTGATCTAAGGTGATAAACGAGGAGAACAAAAAACTAAACAAAACACGCGTAAAATAAGATTAGCTTACGTCTTAAAACGGGTCTTCAACTTGTAATAATTTGAAGTTAAATCAGCCTTCCAATCCTCACTGCCATTATTTTCCAATTTGTCGGCGCACCTGGATCTGCATTGTCCGTTAAAACATTCTCTATGCGAGTCTTTATTTATTTTGTTCGTTTTTATAATTAATAACATCATGAATTGTAAATATCGGATAAAGGCGAAAGTTTACTCGATCCCGTAATATACAATGGCTGTTTCGTTCGGCATCTGTAATAGATAACATTCGTTTGACGTTTTTTCCAAATCGTATAAACAAATACAAAACACTACCGTTTGATAAATTATGCTTAAACTAGTAGGCTACGCAGTCTTAGCGAGAAAATATGTAGGAATATTCAAAGCTTTATGTATTTCAAATTTTAAATAAATTGTGATATTTTGTGTTGGTAAATCCCTATATACAAGGTCAACACTTAACTCCCTGGATTAACTTAATTGATGTAACGTTTAATTTTTTGTTTTCTAGTTCGGACTCAATTTTCTACGATTCGCTTCTGTATTCCGCCTATCACTTCAAGCATGAACTCAACATGAACATGACTAACATGGCCGCACACGTTCCATATCTCATAAACCGGTACGATCACGAATATTCTTTTCCACGTGTCTAGATCTTAGATTCTGTCCATTGTCCGAATCCATATTTTAGCTAAAGTTCCAAGACTATTTTCTAATAGTTGTACCGACACACCAAGGAACTGGCCGAACTATACAAAGTTATGGAAAAAGATAAACCTTAAAAGAATTAAAAAAACGTTATTCAGATGCAAAATTTTCGGAGAAAAAATCGGTGTTATTCCAAACAATCATTAGCATTCACTGCTTTAATTACCGAACGGCGTTAACTTATTAATTTCATAGCAAAACACCCTAAACTTATTTAACACGAACTAATTAGGATTCACAAAGTAATCTACCCTAATATTTTCAAAACAAATCATTAAGCCAATTCCTCTCGTTCCAAACGGAGTCATTCGTTTAAATTAGTCATAGCAACTGGCTTATAAACAAATGATCCCATTTTAAGTTAGATATTAAATACACTCGAAGTTTTTACTTGTTTTCCCTACATCATCAGATCCAATTGTACTTCTACATTTGAAGCACTGTATTTCAGCCGCAAAACGTGGTAAGAGACCGCGAAAGTCGGAGAACGCGCTGTTATAATAAACCACATAGCGTTTTTTACACCGGTAGCTAAAAACGTACTGAAAAGGCTGGATACAGCTCTTTCTGTGGCAGCGGTTCTTAAGTTTTTCAACATGTTGACGCTTTATGGTTTCTTTAAATTTAGAGCACCCCTTATTTTTAAAACAGAAAAAAAATACTGCATAATATTTACTTTAAGTATTTCAGTTTGGTCCAGTCCTCTTACTAACTATACTTACTCTACACAAGCTGTCAAAACTGTTAACATTTTACGGAAAAATATGCTCTCGACCAATATAATTTATTTGCTAGTAACATTAAGAAACATTGGTCTATGGCATGATGACACGAAGAATTGACGCTTTTATCAACATACGGTTAAATTTTGTCGTTAGGAAAACACATACATTGGCGTTTCGAGCAAACACCAAAAAGGCGTAACCTGTTTATGGCCTGATAAGAACTGCTAACTATTCGAGTTATATTACACGATGGTTCATTGAATGCATAGATAAACTTGTTGTTGTAACACGATACAAAAGTATGTTCAAAAAAGCTTAAACGAGGAAATTAAAGGTGCCATCTACAAATAAGTTTCGGCAGAGTGATTTATTTCACACTCTTAGTAATGCATTATTTAACACGGTCTATTTATAAGGATAATTAACGATAAAGAAACCAGGGGTTTCACACAGCTATTAACACAATGGTCTTTAATGTTTAAATAAAACGGGAAACATAACGTTTTGATCAATGTGGTAACACGGTAATAAAGGTTTTAACAAAACAAACCCGTTTGGTACATTGAACATTAAGGTTTCACCAACATCTTTATAGCACGGTGATTATTAAGGTTTAAAGCAAACGTTTACCACGTGAAACTTGCTCAGAACCGATCTTCATACATGTGTACTACTGCAGTGCCCCACCCAAACGAATCAAACAGAGGACGAAACTAAGGTGCAACCTATGGTTTAATGTGACCAACGCAGCCCTAAACCATAACGGATGCATTTTGCTTATCGTGTTTGCAGCTCGGTGATGGCAAGGCTGCAGAAAAGACTGAGGGAGTGTTTTAACCACACCTCGGGGCACAAGTTCAGGCACTCCGACGACATTCAAGTTCCTTCCTCCTATTTTGCTTACTTGAAAGGAGAGGGAAATCCAACGGAAGCAGCCCCGGTATGTGGCGTTATAGCCTTGTAACGTTTCTACAGTGTTGTGAACGAGTCATGTTGAAATGTCCAGTCAAGGTATTTGCAAAATAACTTACGTAGCAGTCAAGTCATTTGTAAAATAATTTAATTTCCAGTCAAGTCATTTGTAAAAAAACTTAATTCCAAGTCACGTCATTTGTAAAATAACTTAAGTTCAAGATTAGTCAGTTATAAAAGAACGAAGTCTAAGTCGAATCTTCGTGAATAAAAAACAAGTCAAATTTTAGTCAAGTCCTTGTCATCAAATTCAAACGAAACTTCTAAAATTAGTAAGCTCGTCCAAATATCGGAAATGACTCAAGCAAAAAAATAAATGCAACATTGTACAAGCAAACGGTTTTATGTGCAAAACTTAGATAAATTATCCAATTTTAGAAAATAAAGTTAAGTTAAGTAATTTTGCCCAACATACTGAAGTCAAGTTATTTAAAAAGATTGGCTCAAGTGCACTTATGTCAAGTTATTAGAACACTGCGTTGCTGGAAGAGACTCTAAGGCAGTGATTCTTAACCTTTACGAAACCGTTACCCACTGGTAAGAACTACCTAGAAGTTACAACCCTTGGCATTAACATATTGTAAATCGAACATTAATAAAAACACCCCATCTCCCCTGAACGGCATTATATAAATGCGTTTAATAAAAGTATAAAAAATAAAAGTATTTGTATCACAGCTAGGCTGTAATATTCGTATTGTAGCGAAGTTGTTTTTATTCAGCGTGTCCAGTTAAGAATGAACTGCGACACGCCAAAACGAGAGGTAAACGAAACACAAGGTAAAAGGCAAAACAAAAAAGGCGTTTCTTATAAAACGTTAGGCGTGTCGTCACCACAGTATCACAGTATGGGTTAATACTATTCGTATCACCATATGTTATCATGCTTCGTTGATTTTAAGAGTTGTTATTTGACACAGTGCAATAAAACTTCACTAATACAATCCAGCACTACCATGCACACTGGAGACCGGGTTACTATGATGCAACACGAGGCATTTAATTTGTTGAAATATATTAGAACGCGACAATACATCAAGCTATAAAAAAATAGTGGCAACACAACCAAACGTTAAAAAACGCTAGTTTGTTGACCACTAGTTTAGAACAACACGAACGCTTGAAATCAAAAGAGGGTCGTCACGCTTGGATGCACATGGATGCACAGCACAAAATTGTCCGCCACAACTTTTGCCAATCTTTTGTATTTTACCTTTAAACACCTTTAAAATGTTTGTCACCGGTAAACATAAAATGAGTTTTGATCTGTTTTTAGGTAAATTCTCATATTTTAATGATGTAACTGCTAAACTTTGGGGTCGTTGATGAGTACGAAATCATCAACGAATTTTTGTCAATCATATTTTTAAGGACAAAACATGGAGAAAACTTCGATTAGCCAAACTTTAAAAAAAAAATCAAAATCTGAACAATATCAAGTCATGGGTACACAGCACAAAGTCCGCCACAACTTTTTCCAATCATCTTCTTTTACCGTTTCAGGGGGGAAACGTCAGGTACTTCTCGCTGGGCAACAATTGGAAAAAGAATGAAGCAGATTTGAAGGGATTCAAGCCGACAAAGTTCTACTGCATGAATGACGTCATCGTTTACTCGGTCAAGTAAGTGGCATTTCTGTGGTGGTAAATTTGACAAGAGGTAATTTACGAAATAAATATATATATATTTATATTATACCCTCTGTAAATACAGGTCGCCGGGTTTTTAGGAACGACTTGTATTTTGTCACTTTTCTTTTATTAATCATTTAAAAAATCAGTGGGAAATTAAATTTTTTTTTTGTTTAAAACATGCGACTTTTAGGTTTAGGCATCTTTTAAAAAAATTCAAGTCAAGTTTTTTTCATGGTTTTACGAAGCACACAAACAAACAATTAATCTTAATAATGAGGTGCTAATTTTATTTATTTTTATCAATTTCAGTGCCTTCGTGTTACTGTGAAAAATAAGCAAGCAAGTATTTTAAAAAGACTGATAAGCTACCATGCAATCGTTTATCAATTTTTTACCAATCGTTGGTCTAATTTTTAGCTGAAAACAGTTTTTAACAAGGCTACAATTTTTGTTTTACTATTATATTGTTTTGGCTTCTGAGGTCACAGTCTCTGTTTTTTTAAATCTGTGTTTTGAGTTTTTTCTGACTAACGTATTTCTACCGAAACAATTGTATCACTTTTCTTTATTGGTCTGAAATTTATCATGTGAATCCAAGGTTAGTTGTCGAGCCGATTCTTGAAAATTACTGAGTTAATAGTTTGGTTGAAATCAAAGTTAAAATGTCAAAGAGGAACAAAAGCATATAGATTATTTTGATTTTTAAATCACCATTAAGACATCAGCTAACAAACACCTAATTTTGATTGAAGTACAATCTGAATATAGTAAAAGGTGAACCTTACGCAATAAACTATCAAATTATATTTAGCAAAAAAACGCATATTCGTCAAACTATAACCTGTAATAATTCACGACAGCATTCCACAGATGAATTTTATTTTAAAATTAGATTTCTCCTAATGACAAATTTGAACTCTTTGATAACGAAGAATAACTGACTGCCATGTTTTGCTGCTTAAAAAAAATGGTAGTAACATAAATCATGCCAAAGTTTTTGAACCCAAACCGATCCAAAAATGCAAAAGTTGCTTTAATTTATTCGTGACGAAAAAAAAACAAAAAACGTCCTTATCATTGCAGAGACACCGCTATGCTGGCGGCAAAGAAAATCCGAGACTACTTGAAGGAAAAATACCCGGAACCCTCTTCATTCGAATATCACCCCGAGGCCTCCCTGTTGTAAGCAGACAAAAGGACGGCTCAGTACACCGCGCTTTATAACGAAGCCAACCGATGTTCGATGCCTTAGCCCTGATGTGGCAAGCACTGACGTTTCGTATCCCTAACGCTTTAAATTCTTTTGCATGCTTTTCTTCATGCGCACTGCTGACGCTAACGGCGCAAAAATGACGGCTCCAATCGTAGGGTTACCACTTTTAAAACGGAAAATGTCGGACGTGTTTATGACAGGTTGGATAACCTCATTTAGCGGCGCCAGTAATGTGCTTTTGTTCTTTATACTGTGCCTCAAATTATGAAACATTTTTCTGCTGTAAAACTTAACTGCTTAAAAAAATTGCTGTAGTGATACAGGGTGTATCATTAAAATTTCCGGACATGGCCTTGAAAATCCTGACGTATCGCATCCCAAATCTGTAGGCCGCCGTAACTTTGCGGCAATCATCAACACGCGTTTTTCTGTACCAATAAACGATAATTCTAACTGAAATTAAATCTCAATCGGAGTTATTCTTGTCATGTTCACAGCTTTCTATTTATTTGCAGATTCAAAGGTTTAAGATTTTAATTGAGGAAATATTGTTCTTATAAATGGGATTACCTCATTTGATATCTCTTTATGCAAAAACTAACCCCATTGATTAGACAGTGAAAAAACACATCATTTTTTTAAGGCTCAAAATGTTGATTTGGCATCTAAAACCAAAGAGAAACAAACTAACCTAACCGCGAATCATTTATCTTGCATTTTTGTGGTTTCGAAGATGCTTTTCCGGGTTCTAGAGAGTAATCGTTATTGTAAAAGCTTTAAAAAAACCATAGAAAGAATTAATTAAGCCGTCCCAGTCGGTCACACACACACACACTCACCCACACACACATATGCGTACATACGCACACACACACACTCACCCACACACACATATGCGTACATACGCACATACACACACTCACCCACACACACGTATGCGCACATACGCACACACACACACTCACCCACACACACATATGCGTACATACGCACACACACACACTCACCCACACACACACATGCGTACATACGCACACACACACACATATGCGCACATACGCACACACACACACTCACCCACACACACATATGCGCACATACGCACACACACACACTCACCCACACACACATATGCGCACATACGCACACACACACACTCACCCACACACACACATGCGTACATACGCACACACACACACATATGCGCACATACGCACACACACACACTCACCCACACACACATATGCGCACATACGCACACACACACACTCACCCACACACACACATGCGTACATACGCACACACACACACATATGCGCACATACGCACACACACACACTCACCCACACACACATATGCGCACATACGCACACACACACACTCACCCACACACACATATGCGTACATACGCACACACACACACTCACCCACACACACATATGCGCACATACGCACACACACACACATATGCGTACATACGCACACACACACACTCACCCACACACACATATGCGCACATACGCACACACACACACTCACCCACACACACATATGCGTACATACGCACACACACACACTCACCCACACACACATATGCGCACATACGCACACACACACACATATGCGCACATACGCACACACACACACTCACCCACACACACATATGCGCACATACGCACACACACACACTCACCCACACACACATATGCGCACATACGCACACACACACACATATGCGTACATACGCACACACACACACTCACCCACACACACATATGCGCACATACGCACACACACACACTCACCCACACACACATATGCGTACATACGCACACACACACACTCACCCACACACACATATGCGTACATACGCACACACACACACTCACCCACACACACATATGCGTACATACGCACACACACACACTCACCCACACACACATATGCGTACATACGCACACACACACACTCACCCACACACACATATGCGTACATACGCACACACACACACTCACCCACACACACATATGCGTACATACGCACACACACACACTCACCCACACACACATATGCGTACATACGCACACACACACACACACCCACACACACATATGCGTACATACGCACACACACACACACACCCACACACACATATGCGTACATACGCACACACACACACTCACCCACACACACATATGCGTACATACGCACACACACACACTCACCCACACACACATATGCGTACATACGCACACACACACACTCACCCACACACACATATGCGTACATACGCACACACACACACTCACCCACACACACATATGCGTACATACGCACACACACACACTCACCCACACACACATATGCGTACATACGCACACACACACACTCACCCACACACACATATGCGTACATACGCACACACACACACTCACCCACACACACATATGCGTACATACGCACACACACACACTCACCCACACACACATATGCGTACATACGCACACACACACACTCACCCACACACACATATGCGCACATACGCACATACACAGCACCACACGTAGCCACCGTGTATTCAAAACAGCTGTAGAGAGAATTCTTACATTCCGCATTTATCCTGAAAAGAAGACGCGAATTATTTTTCGCGCTGTTGAAATCGCCCAATCGTGCGATATCGAATAAGGATGTCCGATCCCGGCCGACACACGATGCCAAGTAACTGTATCGGTTCTCGTCCGATATCTGTGTAGTATCGTTGCAGTACGTTTTATTAGTCGTTTTCCGCCCTAAAGAATCAGTTTGATAAAAATAGAACATTCAAAATCAAAAAAAAATTAACCGGCTCGCTAACGCTAAACAATTTGCCGCAAAATACCCTGAAAAACTTTTCTATGGCACTTTCATTTTGACCAAATTAATTTGATCTATAATTTTACAAATTAAAAAAAAATGAACGATACGACCTTAGTAATGACGTCATTTAAAATCGGATCATACGGCCGTGCTGTTTGCCCATCGGATTTAGGAATTACAAACCATCGGACATCCCTAATAGCGAAGCTGTGCTTTTCCAATCGCCGTAGATCGCCTGATATGCAGAGATACCGGGCTTAATTTTCACGTGTTGCTATATCAATGCCGGTGAATTTGTGTAGTTCGCGCGTTACAATTGCGATCAAGCGCTCTGTAGAAAACCCGGTTAACACTTTTCGAACGAAAAAGAGTTAATTTTTAGTTCGAAACCAACCTCACTGCAGACTAGGTGTTTTTCTGGCTTGCCCTGCTTGCATCATTGATCGACAGATTCAGTGAGTCTGCGATGGCTTTCGGTGTACTGATTATTACGTTAGTCGTGATTGTTGGTCAAAAAGCAGTTTCAGAAGGGCTAGATCACAGTTCTAAACACACATATTTGTGTGTATGTTTCATTAACAATGATATGTAACTGTCGATCCTCTTCAATTTGAAGTTTGCTCGTACTAACAGAATGTAGCAAGCATTGGCGTATGGTTGTTTCTCAACTCGCTCCTCCCTGAGCCTGTGTTACTCAGTTGGTGCAGCGACGGTCCCGGTATGGCCGAAGGTCGTGAGTTCGAACCTCACTGCAGACTAGGTGTTTTTCTGGCCTGTCCTGCCTTCATCACTGATCGACAGATTTGGTGCCATATCTGCGATGGGTTTCGTTGTACTAATGATATGTAAGCCGTAATCTTTGGTCAAAAAGCAGCTTCAGAAGGGCTAGATCACAGTTGTGTGTAACTACACATAGTGTGCATGTTTTATTGAACATATCGCATATACGTTTAGTTTTGTTTCCCCGGGTGCGAAAATGAATTCCAAGATCTACAGAACGCGATAAATTTTGCATATTTACAAACGATGTGTTTTTTGCTGCTTCGTAAATCCAGCCAAACTACTTCTATTCACCCTAGACGAAAATGTCGTCTTTCGGCTGAAGAACAAAGTGAATTATACTTTTTGTTTTATGTTTTTTGATAGGCAATATACATAGTACTTTGTTTGATTGTACCGCAGTATGTAGTTTCTATCGTTTGGCAACAAAAATTTGTAAGTGATAAAGTGATTTTTTTCGTTTCTGAATAGTGCAAAAATAATTTTTCAAGTAGCTTAACATTTTACGTATGCACTACGTGTCACTAAATAAAAAAAATCTAATCAGTGTTATTATAGTGCACGCGGTGATCGAAATGCGCCTACACTGTAAAAAGAAAAGACGCTGGTCGATCGTTCCTAATCTGTTTGATTTTAAGTCTGTCTGTAATCGGTTATCCTAATGCTTCCCCACAATCAGAATAACGCCTTACAGCCTGTGTGAAAGCCGGTGTTTTATTATCTGACTTATCTGCGTGGTTCTAAAAATCGAATTCTTTGTCTCCGTAAATTTCCATTAATTTTTGCATTTGGTTAAAACAGTGTAAAAATGTAAAATTAACATAGGCTATAACTTAAAAAGCGGTTTTGTGTACGAAACAGGTCAATAAGAAAGGCTCTAACGAGATGTGATCATTTAATAAATCACTAACAAAGTAAAACCTGAAGTAGTAGCAGCAATTATTCAACTTGCGCGAAATTAAAGCAAATACGTAATCCTGGTAGGTACCATTCTGCGATCAACATCAAAAAATCCCGTTTGAAAAGTAAATTTACTTAGTGTTCAAACTGCTGCAATAAACGCGATGTTTTGCAAACTCAGTTTTGCGTAGTTTGTACACGGTTAGGGTTGCTGTACGTTGTCTGACTGTCTGTGTAAGTTTTTTGATGCAGTATGAAAAAATGTCAAGAAAAACGTTGCGATAAACGCAATATTTTGCGAACTCAGACTCTTGTATTAGGTTGAACAAACTGCAAGAAACCATTAAACATAAAAGTTTAAACTTTACCACACGAATCTCATTTTTACCAAGGCAATGTACCTACTTTTTTCAGTCACGCAGGTTATTGCGCTATATCGGTATGAAAACGTTTTAACCTTTTACGTCCAGAGATTTTGAGAGATGTTTCACCTGCGCCCTTTGGAGACGAGTGCGCAGTTTGACCCTTCACTATATCCAGGGGTTTTTAAACTTTTTTTACCGCGGACCCCTAACTTATTTTTTTGCTTCGCGTTGACCACGGTTTTCAGAGATGACGTCATAAATTCTCATAAATTCCAGAAACCCGCTAATTGGTTTTATTTTTAATTTTTTTTTTAACTCTTTTCTACGAAAAATTGATTATTTCTTAAATATATACTAACATTTCAATTAGGCCTTCATGGACCCCCTTAAACTTGTTCACGGAACCCCAAGGGGTCCATGGACCCAGTTTAAGAACCCCTAATTTAATCCCTTGCCTATTTATTTTTCAAATTTCATACAATATTTTTTTTTTTTTTTTTTACCGGTATGTAGTCACCTAGTTTCAGTGGTCAAACTTAGGTCCACGGCGCACATTAGTGCGTACACACTACTCTCTTTAATTTAGTGATAAACTTTTTTCGCTCAATAAAATATGAAAAACACAGCAAAAAGCTTTAAAAAGTCTATTTGCATTTACAATATGGATAAAATGTTTGATAAGAATTGATTTAAACTCAGAATTTTAGAATTTTGTAGCGAGGGATGGATTAGACCAGTGTTTTTCAACCCGTGCGCCCACTTATGCGTTACAGGTTCAGTAATATATATTCTCTCAGTGGTTTATTGCAGCTTAAGCTATCTATTTTATATTGGCATTTTATAAAAGCCAACAAAAATAACTATTTTATGTAAGGCCACCTGCCTATCTTTTCCAGGTAATTATCAAATTTCATTTTCCTAATATGTTAACTAAGGATGTCCGATACTTGATATTTAAATCTGATAGTTTTGGCAAAAAGTATCGCAATCCGATAATAATGACGTCACTCAGATAACATAAAAACGTTCAGTGAGGATTTTTCTCAAGTCATTTGACCAAAATTGGCTTTGGGGTGAAGAGGTTCAATTACAATCAGTTGTTAACCTACTATTTGTTGATAAAATTGCCTTTTATGATAGGAAATGCTGTACTCAGTTGCATATCATGACCAAAATACCTATATTAATTTAGATTCGTACCAGCACCGATATCAGCCTAGTATTGGATGAGCACCGATACTATCACTTGGCATAAGATATCGGCTCCGGTGCGATATTATCATCCCTAATGTGAACCACTTTTTATTTTAATATTAATAAAAAGCTTGCTGTGAAAATTCGTTTAACTAATTCATTTAAGTAACCTCGTTCCGATAATACGCAAGCGTTTTTGTAGCTTCATACCATCGCTGGAGTTGTACAATGTACATACAAGGGCATCAAGTAAAAGCGATACTCTCAGTGCAAAACCAAATTCTTCTATATCAATCGCTGCTCTTTAAAAATACAATATTTTATGATTCAGAATACAAAGTCCAGCACAAATCGATAAATATGAAACGGGGTTATACCTGAAACATAATTCCCTAACACAGAAATCGAATAATCACTTTATCATTTAAAAAATTATGTCTCCAATCAAAATGAACTTCATACTTCTGGGGCACAATGAAACAAAATATTATTTTTATTGCCTATCATTAAACAGGAAAAGAAAACTAAAATTTACTTTGTTTTCCAGCCGAAAGACGAGATTTTCGTCAGGGGTGAATGGTTGTGTGGCTGGATTTACGAAGCAACAAAATACACATCGTTTATAAAAATGCAAAATGCACCGCGTTGACTGTAGAACATGGAAGTTCATTTTCGCACCCAAGAAAAAAACTAAACGTAATGTTGTACGATCTGCTGTGGATAATAAAGATAGGTCACAAGTTATGAAAGAGGTTGGGTGATTTTCTACCCTTCATCAGAGGGAAATGTAAACTTTTTAGGGGGCGATTTGAAAAAAAATTATTAGATGCTATTTTCGACTTAACAAAACGTAATACACAACGCACTTATTATGGTCATTCCATAGAGTAACATTAGTAAAATTAAAAAGTGCAAACGGTATAGGTGTTTTAGGCTATAAACAAAAAAGTCCGTGCTTAATCACAGGGGGGACTTGGTGAACTTCGCTTCTACAAGCATTCGATGCCCGGACATAAAATCAACTCATTTTCGCTCGAAAAGTGTGGGTTTGCTACAGAACGCTTGATCGCAATCGTAACGCGTGAACTACACAAAGTCGCCGGCAACGCGTAATAACATAGATATAGCACCACACGAAGACTAAGCCTGATACAATTAGCTCTGTATATCAGGCGATCTACGGCGATTGGAAAAGCACAGCTCCACTTTTAGGGATGTCCGATAATTATATCATTCCGATATAAGATGGGCAAACAACACCGCCGTCTCATCCGATTTTAAATGACATTATTACTATGGCCGTATCGGTCAATTTTTGAATTCCTAACATTATAGGTCAAATTGATTTGGTTAAAATTAAGATGCAATAGCAATGTTTTTCATTTGGCGGCTAGTTGTTTAGCGTTAAGCCTGTTAATTTTTGGATTTCCAAGGTACTATTGTTCAAAAAATTTATTCTTCAGGGCGGAAAACGACTAACGAAACATACTGCATGGATACTACACAGATATCGGACGAGATACAGTTACTTGGAAATCGCGTATCGGCCGGGATGCCATAACATCGAACATCCCTAATCGACATCGCACGATTGGGCAATTTCAACAGCGCGGAACATAATTCGTGTTTTCTTTTTCACGACAAAAAGCGGAATGTAAGAATTCTCTCTACAGCTGTTTTGCTTGCGTGTTTGTGAAAAAGCAAACTACTGCACCTCGCTCGATAAACTACAGACGCAATAATGCACACAGAAAGAAAACGAATGAAGAAAGCGACACACATTGTATTAAATAATAAAACGACCCCTGGACTTTAAGTGAAGAAAGCGACGCATAATGGATTAAAAGCAAAATGGGGCGAGGATGGCTCTCGTCTTTAATTTTGAAGATTTGTTTTTTAATCTATTTGTCGTGTTTGTTTGGCTTTTCCCTCTGTGAAACTAAAACTGGTTTTATTTCGCGCTAGCGCTGCCACTACAAAACACATCAAGCTTTGCGACCCCACAACTAAACAAAAAAAATATGAAAAATACAAAGAGCGTATGGTGCTGTTTATGTGCGTATGTACGCATGTGTGTGTGTGTCACCGGTAAGTATGCCATAATTAATTCTTTCTATGTTTTTTTAAGTCTTTTGCAACAGCGATTGTTCTAGAACCCCGAAAAATATATTCAAACCACAAAAATGCAAGAATAAACGTTTCGGGGTTAGGTTAGTTTGTTTCTGTTTGTTTTTTAAGATAACACATCAACATTTTGAGGATTAAAAAATTGATGTGATTTTATTAATGTCTAATCCATCGAGTTAGTTTTCGCAAAAAAAATATCAATTTAGGTAATCCCATTTACAAGAACAATATTTCCCCAATTAAATCTTAAAACTTTGAATCTGCGAACAAATAGAAAGCTGTGAACATGACAAGAAGAACTTGCGATTGAGGTTGATTTTCAGGTAGAATTTGTTTACGCTTGTTGGTACAGAAAAACGCGTGTTGATGATTGCCGCAAAGTTACGGCGGCCTACAGATTTGGGATGCGATACGTCAGGATTTTCCAGGCCATGTCCGGAAATGTTAACGATACACCCTGTATCACTACAGCAAATTTTGAAGCATTTAAGGTTCACAGCAGAAAAATGTTTCATAATTTGAGGCACAGTATAAGGAACAATAGCACATTACTGGCGCCGCTAAATGTGGTTATCCAACCTGTCATAAGCCTGTCGGACATTTGCCTTTTCAAGAGTGGCAACCCTACGATGGAAGCCGTTGCGTGCGCAGGAAAAACAGCATGCAAAAGAATTAAAAGCGTGTTGGATAAGGAACGTCGACAGTGCTTGCCACACCAGGGCTTGAAGGCATCGCGCATTCGCTGTGTTAAAAAGCGCGCCGTATCCAGGCGCCCTTTTGTCTGTTTACAATAGGCAGGTCTCGGGGTGGTATTCGAATGAAGAGGGTTCCGGGTATTTTTCCTTGACGTAGTCTCGGATTTTCTTTGCCGCCAGCATAGCGGTGTCTCTGCAACAAGATAGGGAAGTTGTTTTTTCGTTACCAATAATTAAAGGCAACTCTTATTTTTTCGTAACCGGTTATACTACCTTCAAAGTTAAATTTTGTACGTTAGGTAACAATTTAATTTTAAAGTAAAATTCGTCCACGAAATTCTGTCGTGGTGTTATTACAGGTTAAGTTGACGAATATGCGCTCTTTTTTTTCTATATGTTTATAGTTTATCGCGTTAGGTTCACCTTTTACTTAATTCAGATTGTCTTAATTTCTTTGCCGCTTATTTATAGGTATTTTTCTATTTCCTATTTCGAAAAAGCTAAATGCATTTGTTTCTTTGTTGACATTATAACCTTGATTTTCAACTAATTTGTTAATTCAGCAATCGTTTAGAATTTGCGCCGACAACAAAACGATGATCCACGTGAGAAATTTCAAAAGGGGTTTTGCATCAATTCGGAAAGCCAACAAAGTTGCAGTAAAAGTGATACAAGCGTTTTAAATAGGATTACGGCAGTCAGCAAAACTCAAAATACTGCTGTTTTTGAGCCTGCGACGCCCAGAAGCCACAACAATGTGTTGTTAAAACAAAAAGTGTAATCTTTAAATAATGTTAAATAAAAAAGTGTTCACACGTTAAAATTTGTCAAACGATGGGTAACAACAACTTGAACAATTCATTTTTCATATACGAGTAGCTTATCATTTTTTTTATAACGACTTGCTCACATATGTTAACTAGAACATAAGGGCACTTAAATTGACAAAATATATAAACCAAATTAGCTGCGCATTATTAACGTCAATTACTATTTTTATGCTTCTTTAAAATGAGAAGCATAAAATGCTAAGCCTTTTGTGTAAAACCTAATTTGGATTTTTGAAAAGTTGCGTAAACCTATAAGTCACATTTAAAAAAAAACAAAAATTAATTTCAACCTGCGATTTTGTTTTTGAAAAGAGTAATATAAGAAAAGTAACAAAATACTAGTTTTTCCGACAAAATCGGTGAACTATATTTACAAGGGAGCATATATATTATAACCTCTTGTCATATTTACCACCACAGAAATGCCACTCACTTGACCGAGTAAACGATGACGTCATTCAAGCAGTAGAACTTTGTCGGCCTGAGTCCCTTCAAACTGGCTTCGTTCGCTTGCCAGTTGTTGCCCAGCGAGAAGTACCTGACTGTGCCCCCCTGAAAAATAAAAAGAAAATGATTGCAAAAAGTTGCGGCGGACTTTGTGCTGTGTATCCTTGACTTAATATTGTTCAGATTTTGATATTTTTTTGAAGTTTTTCTTATGGAAGTTTTCTTAATGTTTGGTCCTTAAAAATAGGATTGACGAAAAACTTATTAAAAGTGGTTCATGATTTCGCTCTAATCAACGACCCCAAAGTTTAGCAGTTACATCATTAAAATATGGGAATTTACTTAAAAACACATTAAAACTCAGTTCATATTTACAGATGACAAACATTCGAAAAGTGTTTAAAGGCAAACGTTGCCAATTTAACCACAATTTATTGTGAATGATGAAATGTAATTCTATAGTTTTTATTCTAGTTTATGCATTAGTTTTCAAGAATTCGGCAATTCTAAATCTAAAGTGACCGAATTCTTATTCCAATTCCAATCTAGTTTAAAATCGCCCGAAAGCTTCAACTTTAATTCTAACTTTTCTTAAAACCTAAAATTAATCGAGTTTCGCAAGTCTGCCATAAAGAGAGCAACTTTGCCAAAACGTGGGAAAAAATACAGTTTCCAGGAGAAGCTATTTTGATTATTATTATACAAGGGCGACCTTTCCTGTACTTAATCTTATCGCAGTGTTTTTTAACCTGAGGATATATATCTTTGTACATAAAACCATTTGCTTGCTGCACGTTGCGTTTTGTGTTACTTTTTGATTGAGTTTTTGCTAATAATCGGACGAATTTACCAATTACAAACGTTTAATTTTCCTGACAAGGACTTGAATTGTAATTTGCTTAAAAATATTTGACTTAATGCCCGTTTACACTACAGTTGCACTGAGCGGAGCTGAGCTGCACTGGGCGTGGAATTGTTTTCACTACACCTGCAGTGAGCTGCGAAGGGCGTAAAAATCGCGACAAAACGTAATGTTTTTCTATAGCTGCACTGGGTTTGAGTTTAGCAAAGCGTGGAAATCGCTCCAAAGCGTATTTTTTTCCAGCTGCACGGGGCTTGAGTTTAGCAAAGCGTAACTTTAAGCTAGCTGCAGCTGCTGCACAGGGCTTGAGTTTAGCAAAGCGTGAAACGCTCGCCACAATAGAATTTAAATGCAAATTACGCCCAGCGCAGCTCAGTGCAGCTGTAGTGTAAACGGGCCTTTAGACTTAATTTTTTTTACAAATCATTTGACAGGGACTTATGTTATTTTGAAAATGACTTGACTGGGAATTAAGTTGTTTTATAAATGACTTGACTGGGAATTAAGTTGTTTTACAAATGACTTGACTGGGCATGTCAAAAACTGTTTACAACGTTCCAAGCCTATAACGCCACATACCGGGGCTGCTTCCGTTGGAGCTCCCTCTCCTTTCAAGTAACTGAAATAGGAGGAAGGAACTTGAATGTCGTCGGAATGCCTGAACTTGTGCCCCGAAGTATGGTTAAAACACTCCCTCAGTCTTTTCTGTAGCCTTCCCATCACCGAGCTGCGAACATAAGCACTTAGCCAAGGCTTTGTTCATCACAATAACACAGTATTTCTTACAACATCAACGTCGAAATACAACATAGCTCGGAATAGGACTAAACCAATTGTCGTTATAACCTTCTAAATCGGAACTCAAAATCGTCAAATTAAGACCTAAATGGGCAGAACGAGGCCTATAGGAACAAGTCATAATTGGCAAACTCAAAAAATCATTACATTACCACGTAACTAGTGGCAACGTACCAGTCTCGTGGTACTGCCACTGCTACCGAGCCCGAACCCGTCAGATTTATTGTAATATTTATATACTATTAATTTATATATATACAGTATATACAACATCTGTCTAACCATACTCCTAACTTCATCATTGACTTCCCCAACACCAAAAGGGGTGAACAACCCGGTGCCACAACAGCGGCGCCGTATAACCTAGGGCGACACCAAAACGGTCGATATCAGATAAGTGTACTTAATTTTTAAAGTTATTTATCCATTTAGGCATTATTTCGAAAAATTTAGGATGTATTCCGACATGTTAAGGTCTTATTATTCAGACGATTTTAGATCTTATTGTGACGAGGTTATTACTACGAATTTAGCTTCACAATGTCGGTGGTCCTAATAATAATATATTATAATAGATTATACTGATTTAAATATTGTTGCTTTGTAGTCTTATTGTGTGTTCCCTTAAGTATTGTGGAATCAGAAGGAGCTAAGCCTAAAAGAAAGACCAACATAAAATATGTTATATATTTTTTTCCTTTTGCCCGCGGTGCACCTGGCAACCTTCTATGGCGCACCAGTGAAGAAGCGCTGCATTAACCCATGGGTCGCCACATTGACGTTTCGTTTGTGTGGCGCACTGCAGTAGTGCACATGTTAAGTTATTGAGTTAAAACAGGTAAAACAGGTTAAAATCAATCAACAAGCTTTCGTTTCTGACGTATTTAGTATATATTTCAAAACGGGACAATACGTTTACAGGTCATTTGATTTGACTGATCTAAACGAATGGCTTGTCTTGGAAGAAGAACATTTGGCATAATGATTCAGTTTGGAGCTATTAGGGCAGATTACTGTGTAAATGTATTGATTTGCTATAAAATTAATTAGTTACCGGCCTTCAGTCATTAAAGTAACGATATCACATAAACCTAAATCGATTTTTGAAATAAAACTGTTTTTTTTCTAAAACAACATTTTTTCTTCTAAAATAAGTAATATTTTGCTTTTTCGGTAATTTTATACAGTTCGCGAATGGGCCTGTTCATTCGTGTTTCGCCACAACGAGAAAACATTATTCGAAGGTTAGCGAAAATATGGATTCGGATAAAAAATGAACACAATCCAATATCTAGAAAAAAGAATATTCGAGTTCGTACCGGTTTATGAGATGTGGAACGTGTCCGACCATGTTGGTCATTTTCATGTTGAGCTCATGCTTGAAGTGATAGGCGGAATACAGAAGCGAATCAAAGAAAATGGTGTCCGAGCTAGAAAACACAAAAAACTACAGCGTTAAATCAATTTGATGAACGGAGAAATGTAAGTTTCGACCTTTTAAATTTTCACCAATTTTTTGGAACTTGAATGATATATAGCTTCGAATATTTGCATATATTTTTGCACTGTAAGATTTTTGATTTTTAGGACCGTGCACATATAGTTGAAAAAATATTTGTCGAAGCATAGTGTTTTGTATTCGTTCATATACGTCTTGGGCAGAACGACAAAAGGGTGTAATCTATACAGATTCAGAACAAAAACATCCTTTGTGATACGGGATGAAGTTAACGAACCCCTTTATCGGATATGTATAATTCATGTTTGTAGAGCTCTTCTGGCAAATGTAATTTTCATTCCGACGTTTCGACGTCCTATACAGGTCGTCTTCATCAGGGTAAATAACACTGAATGCGACTAGTACAGTGCACGATAAACAAAGGAAAATAGAAAAAAGAATGGAACGCAAGCACGTTACAACGCAACAAAAACAAAATGCGATAACGAATGATTGGGCCTCTAATCTTTAAGCAGGTGCCTGTAGCACGCTGAAAGCATCACGTCCGTTTTGATGTTCATTGTGTTGCCCCGTTGGTGAATAATCCATGACTCAAGAAATAGTCTTTTCCTGTAGTCAGATTCCCGGGCCAAAACAGACGCCGCATTAAAATCAATACGGTGGCCCTGTGACACCGCGTGATTGGAGAGGGCCGACCTCTTCGCGTCACTGTTGGCAACATCCCGTTGATGTTCTTTTCGTCGGGTGTTAAGTGACCTTCCAGTCTCTCCGATATATATTAACGGACACTCGGCGCAGGGAATAGAATATACAACACCTCGTTGTTCAAAGGTGTTGATTGGATCTTTCGGGTGACACAGTAGCTTGCGGAGAGTATTGGCAGGTTGGACGCCCACCGCTACACCAAAGTCACGCAACATACGCTTCAGCGTGCTACAGGCACCTGCTTAAAGATTAGAGGCCCAATCATTCGTTATCGCGTTTTGTTTTTGTTGCGTTGTAACGTGCTTGCGTTCCATTCTTTTTTCCTTTTTTCCTTTGTTTATCGTGCACTGTACTAGTCGCATTCAGTGTTATTTACCCTGATGAAGACGACCTGTATAGGACGTCGAAACGTCGGAATAAAAATTACATTTGCCAGAAGAGCTCTACAAACCTGATATTATGCCTGGTAGCAATAGCTTATATATGTATAATTCATAGTGTTGTTAATTGACAATTGAAAAAACGCATAAATAAATCGTTCTTCTGGTATAGAGAAAGCTTTAACCAACAATTTAGAATTCAGCAGACACTGTCCGACAACGAAAATGATGGCAGTGAGAATAGGAAGTCTGGTTTAACACATCAAATTATTACAACTTTACCGTTGAGCCCCCTTTTAGACGTGGGCCGCTTTTATTTTATTTTAGTTTTGTTTTTTCATTTATTTGTGTCATCGTCTTATATCGCCTTAGATCATATAATAGTAAGACGCTTCGTGCAGCGCTTGGCATCCGACAGGCCGCAAAATAGAGCACACGATTTGGCACAACAACACTCTACTTACTCGGCCTTATTTGGTGCGCCTTGCATGAAACTCTTCTGTTCAATCCTGTCAAGTCCTGGAATGCCTCCGCTCAAGTACAACTTGTAGCCCTTTTCCGGCGTGTAAAAATCCGAGAAAAAGACCTGAACGACAAAATACAGTCAGACTATTTAATATATATTGACCAAGAAATAATCGCAAAGAAAATACCAACACGTTTGGCCGCTGCTAAGTTTACAACCTATACAAGAAAAAACGTTATATTAAAGCAGTGCTTTGGATGTACAGCCCCTCCCCCATCCAACAGGTTTATTACCATACTGACTGGAGTGTATAATACATGGCACAGTACCTTATAAGATACTATATTCTATTTTGTGACCACATAACCAAATATATCTCTTAATAATCGTCATTTTGAGGTACTAACTAGTTATTCATAACGGTTAATAGTTTGTTTTTTTGCACTACAACAGGGTGTACGATTCTATAAGTTCAGTGTATTGCGTGGACTGGGATGTACAAGTTCTTTAGCAAACGTAAAAGCGTGTACTGTTCCAAAAAAGGATGGCAACCACTGTATTAAATTGAACACCTCTATGCCTGCCGTTCTAAACCACGTATTCAGAAAAAAATCGTGTAGAAGTCAGCTGCCTTATCTTCTACCCGTACTTGTTTGCAAAGGATGCTTTCGGCAAACATTACACCTGACAACGATAAACTCAGGGACCGTTTGTGTTTCGCGTTTAAGCAACGCCCAGAAGAAAAAGCGCGCTCGTTATAACGTCACAGAGACGTTTCGCGTTTCACGGTCACCACAGTCCAGTCGGGAGACAAAGAAACGCCACGTCAAGGAATAAAAAACACCAAAAAATCGTGCGCTCTCGACCGAAACGCGAAAAGACAAAAAAGCAATGGCGCAGAAAGAGATGACCAAATTATATAGAACGATGAATGGGGGTATTAACCTGACGCAGTGTCCCAGAACCAAATAGGTGCCAGCTTAACCCACCATATTTGAAAAGAGACTAGTTCGGAGTCACTTCGCTTTTGAAGGATCTCACGCTAAATACGACCGTGAAAAAAACACCGATTCACGGAATTTTTACTTTTGATTTTTTTTTCGATATCGCCAAGGATAAAAGACAAATCAAAAAACACGCAAAGTCGATAGATATGTAAATTTAAATAAATATATATAGAAACACGCTTGTGTAAACCCACAGATTAAAGGATACCATATACGTCAATAAAATGTATGGATTAGTAAAAAAAATGAACAACCAAAAGGGTGAAAAGGGTGCATTCATGAATAAAAAAGGAATAGATTTTCCCGTAGTGAAAGAAATCAAAAACACAGCATTGGGTTAAAAATAAATACATCAATTTCAAAAAGACGAACAAGTTCTATTTGTGTTCGATATGAATTTATTTAAAAAAATAAACCAACATAATATACAAGATATTTCATAAATTTAACGAATCATAAATTATAATCATATAGATTCAACGCCTTGACATTAAAACACAAATCTCACGAGTGGAAAAGTAAGACTGTGACAAAAAACGCAACAGCCTTGGGGCCAAACATAATCTATAACAAATCAAAAATAGAGCGTTTGATATTGTTAAGGTCTCTGAAATTTTAGAGTGGATGTTCAGCAACACCTCTACAGCAAATAATCCCACCCAAATACCATTTAAAGACGATTGATTGGTTCGTTATTAAAGTTAGCCAACTGAAAACTTTCAGAAACCGAATATCGATGTAATTGAAATTTTAAAGCCATAATATTCGATAAAATCGACATTTCACAGCTTACAGACGTTCCAGCAATAACTCATGCCATCATCAGTGTAAAAATTCAAGTGAAGATAAAAGCGATCTTCTGTAATCTGCAAAATGTCGATTTTATCGAATATTGTGGCTTTAATATTTCCACTGAAATTATTTAAATAAAAACAGTGTATTGTGTTCCAAATATCGTTGGCTAAACGATTATGAAACTATTGTTTAGGCTACAGCGAAACTTTGACTTAAGTTTTTAACATAATGACTCCGGCGGTAAACTAAAGATGGCAATCTAATCGAAACGACAGGTTAGCTTTGAGCCATCAATTAAACAATGGAATTCCCTAATGAACTACTAATTCAGCCTGCTCTGCGAACGTTTGGCGATGCACGTTATTGCGTGTGAAGGGGTGTTAAAGGGTAAGTTATGTTTGCAAAAGTTAAAGGGGGGTTATATTGACAAATACACGCGAAACATACACTATTAGGGGTACACGTAGTACAACAGTGCTGGGACAATTTCTGTGACACGCAAACAGTAGTAGGCCTACCCCAGTTGCTTAAGATTTGCTGGTTTGAAATACATTAATATTAACGTTATAAATAAAAAATCTTTACTTTATATTGAAAACACAGCTCTATCAAAAAGGCCTTTAAGTAAGGGTGTGTTAATAGTGCCACGTTGTTTACCGCAGCCTCTCACACGTACCTTCAGTGTGTTAGAGGTGTTAGATAAACGGCATTTTTTATGGGAGCTTACTACAGTTATTGTTGCAGAGCTACTTAGATTTCCTTCTTTCAACACCCAGCAAATACTGGAAGATTTAAACAGAAAAGTCATACAAACTTTTTTAAAGATCTAACACTTTTGAGTTAGTTAGAAATGCATTTAAGTAATATCAAGCCATTGACCTTGGTTGGCTGATTGACTACATTAAAATTCTGATGAAAAACAACGACTTGACTTTTGTACTTGTCAATATCATCACACATCTCCCTAAAAAAGTTGTGGCCCACACAAAGCATCAGTTAAGGACTCTTAGCTGAAGGGCGTACTTAATGATCACGTATCGCGGTACGACCACTTACCGGAGCACCTAACATAATGTCGTCGTTGAAGTAGAGGAACTCTTCGCTTAATCCTGGAATATTGTGCAGGTGAGTCTCGATCGCTGGCGAACTGAAGGTTGGAAGTTGCGATTGGTATTCGAAGATGTCCTTGTGGAAAATCTGTTGGCAATCAACAACAATTAAATACTAAAATTTATAACAGGGATATTGCTTCCACATTGGGATTTCGTTTTCTGTTTCTAAGACAAGTGGGTATCGTATTATGTCAAATACTGGACAACTTACTTGAGTTACTGATTAATCAAATAAATTTCCTTAAACTATGTGTGATATAAATTGTAACCTTTTCTTAAATTACCTAAAATTTTAAAATTAAAAACTGGTATAAAATTTAAATAAAATTCAAAAATTTATAGAAATGTAAAATTTCTTTGTTGAAAACCTACTGACGCGGCGAAATGGAAAGGTTTTGGGAGTGTTGCATTAATTCAAGTCGATGACTTTACTTAACTGCAATTAGGTCGCCGATTTCAAGTGATTTGACTTGTGTCAGTTAGAAAATTACTTGACTTGGACTTTTACACTTGAGTTGGAGTTGTTTTGTGAATGACTTGACCTGACCTTCCTTCTTATAATACGACTTGTTTACCAACAACACGGCACAGGGCCAAATTAAAACACAACTGTTTTTTCAATACACTCACTATAGGGACAAAAAATAAGTTTTGACTTCCTTAAGTGGCAGTAATTTAGAAAGTTAATCATTTGCTGGACTTTGCTTAATGGCTGATTTTTTAACTAACGTGGACAAGTAAAACAAGTGGAAACACTGAAATACAATGATTGTTATTTTTTATAAGCAGGGGGCCACAAGGACTGAGAGCTTACCAAAGGGGGCAACGAAGCATAAAAGGTTGAGAACCACTGGGCTAGGATTCTAGGAGATCCGATAATATCAGATCTGAGCAGATATCTGTAGAAAGTATTGGAACTCGTCCTTTACTATCTGATAACAAGCATTGGAACTGGTCGTATACTAGGCTGATATAAGTGCCGAACCGAAATCTAATTGGTTCGCGTACTAAAGTCATGAATTTACGATTGTGTTCTGAAGGGCGACGTTCAACAAAGGGGGAGAGCTCGCATTAAAAAAAAAGCTTTTTCTGGTCATTTGATGTCACTTCCATTTATTCATCGCTCAGCAGTTTTGACTGTGGGCAAAAAGGCAAATATTTAAACTGTTTGACGATGCCATACTGATAGTCTTACCATATCAATGCTTAATAAACACACCGGCGTGTTTTTTGGCTTTTTGGTAGAAGATCGATGTCATACATTACGTTACACGAATCACGCCATTGCAAAATCAGAACTCGCCAAAGGCGTATTTCCTTTTGAATAAAAATATTTCAGTTAAAGATACTATGGAATAAATATTGCAATTAAGTTTATTGCTGATAGCTTTGAGATAGACTTGACTTGCTAGGACAATAACTTAGGACTGAGATATAACTGGGTAAGCAAATGCTTGGAATGAGACTTTAAATTTGTTAACAATGACACTTGTTTTTTTGCAATTCGCTTGACTGGGACATATCGCTTAAAGAGAACGGACAGAAATCCAAAACGACATGCTTACTTTAAAAACGTTCGCTCACTCTAAGGAAAAAACTCACCACTCGCACTCTCGGGTTGCTGGTGTTCAACCAGCAGGGGATCTGTCCGTTTGTGACGACATAGATGTTGCCGATCCATGGCGCGAATTTCTCGATCGACCTCATCGAGTATCTGAAACAAAGTAGGAATACATTGAAGGGACGTGTTGACCAAAACATATGTATTTGGAAACATCGGCGTTAAGTTCTAAGTAGTTGCAATTCTTCAAAAAAGATAGAATCCTACGCAAAAGTTCTCGTTATAAGTGAACTTTTCAGGTAAAAGGCAAACAAACATGGCAGTGCTTGGTTTGATGAAATAAATTCAGGTAAATACGCGCTGATTCAGAAGCAGGTAAACAACGTTGTGCAAATGACATCAATAAACTTATTTAAATCGTAATTTGCTCAAGCAGTTTTGATCTGCAATAAAGAATCTCAAAAAAGTATGAAATTTGCCGAGAAAACAAAAAAAAAATCGAAACGAAAAAAAAGTACAGCGGGAGCATAGTCAACACAAATCACAATAACTACGACACTTTCTAAACCCGTAACTCAATCTGCGATTCATTATAAACTCCAAGACTTTCGAAAAAACGTTCGGTTTTTCTACGACATTTGTATGTAATATCAAGTACAGGCGAAATATAACAACGTTTGGTTAAAACTATATTTTTCATTAAACAATTGTGAAAGCGCAGTTCGTTTTTTGTCGATAAGTAAGTATCGGATGCGCATCGACAATAGTTCAGAATAAAGGGATTTGTACCCGATCTGTTTTAATCTGATATCCATACTTCAGGCTGGTAAACTGGTAAAATCGAACGTCTGAACAAATCGGTCTACGCAAGAGAATTAAAATTGAGGCAATGCAATAAAAACATATTTTGAATGCGAAAATCGAGCACCTCATTATTCCATTGTCGTAGAAACGCTGCTCACGCTTGTCGACGACATTGCCTCCCAGCTTCATTATTTCAAGGTGAAGGGTCCGGGCAAAGTCTGGGTCTGTGCCGTTTACCTGGCAAAAAAGAACATTCCAGTCAGTATTTGCTTTCATAGGTTTACTTGTAAACACAGAAAACAATGGATAAATACTGAAGTTTGTATTTATAGGTACTCTTTGAAAAAACTCGTAGGAACTGGACAAAAAACATTTTTTTTAATTTTAGATTTAGGCAAAATAGTGAGATTCAATTTGTTTTCTGTTACGTTTGATAATTTAAATAAATAAATCATTTTAAAATATTAGAAAATAGGAGGTTAGCAATTGTATGTAAGTTTAATGCGACCCAATAACCTAAACAATGGTTCCCAAAGTGGGCGGTCGGTACCTAGGTATAGCTATTTTATTCAGTCATTAGAGCGCTAAATGATGAGTTCAGCCAAACGAAAATGAAGGCAATTCAAATCAAGTTATCTCCAGTATGGATTTATTCCAGCCCCTAATTGTGAATCACAGCCGATGTGTTTGCTGTGCTCCAAAGTGTTTTCTAATGAAGCAATGAAGCCGTCCAGTCTCTCCGAGCATTTAGCGACAATTCACCCAGATAAAGTAGGCAAGAGTGCACGTTTTTTTCAAATGCTCTGGGACAAATTCAAAAAACGGAAAACTGTTAGCACAATAATTTCGAACCTTTCCCAAACAAGTAATGATGGATTACGTGCGTCTTGCAATTTGTGAGTGATGATTGCAAGAAAAGGCAAGCCACATACGTTTGGCGAAGAATTGATCTTGCCATCAGTAAAGGTAGTTTTGGACCCCGTTTTGCACCACAAGGCCTCTTCTACAGTTATTAAATCTGTTCCTCTGAGTAACAATACTGTACAGAGACGGGTAGACGAGATGGCTACTGATATAGATGAAAGCATATGCAGCATAATCAGAAATACATCATTCAGTTTACAACTGGATGAGTCAACTTTGCCAGGAAATGAATGGGAAATGTTTTTTGAATGATGGAGTTTTACATGAAGAGTTGGCAATCGCTTTAACACTGGATTCAGATACCCGGGGTGAGACAGTATTTCAGAAAGTTAAAACATATTTTGACAAAAACAAACAAATTCCACTTACCAATGTCATAGCGTGTGCAACTGACGGTACCCCATTTATGATGGGCCGTTACCGTGGCTTCATAGCATTTCTAAAAGCAGCGAATACAAACATGCTAACAATTCATTGTGTGATTCATCGGCAGTATTTTATGGCCAAGAATATCAGTGACCGTCCTAATCTCTCATTGAAGACTATAATCAAGGGCAGTAAATAAAATCAAAGCTCGTGCGCTTAACACACGCTTGTTTAAGCAATTGTGTGGGAGAACGACGAGGCCGTTTTGAGCATTTACTTCTACACAAGTAAGATGGCTCTCCAAGGGAAATTGCCTTGCACGATTTTACACACTGATAGATACTGTTGTGGAATTCTTACAAAGCTGTGACCCTGGCCTTGCCAAATAAATTATTGCTATAAAAAGTGATATCGCATACTTGTCAGATAAATTTTCCTTATTTAACGAAAGAACCTATCCCTTGAGGGCAGGGGCGTATCCAGAAATATGAAAAGGGGGGGGGGGAGTCCCGAATTTTCAACTTGGGGAATTCCCCGTTTTTCCGCCTGACGTTAATGACGTCATAAAATAGTGACGAATATGACGTCATAAAACAGCGATTGTGATAACGTCATAAATAATAAAAAAGTAATCAGAAACGAAACAACCGATTAACTTCCAGCAAAAGAGAACCTTTAGACGCAAAACGCACACGTGCGTTGCCGACACTCCTGCCAGGCGCCAGCTGCGAAACCGCTTAGTGTGCAATCGTTAACTTCATGAGTAAATCGAAAACAAGACCGTGAAATATATGTGATTGATTTTGGTAGATCCATGTACGGGACTACGCTAAATTACAAGCACGTCTTTCGCCACCTGCAATACTAAACGAAGATCGTTTTCCCGGGTGTTATTAGACTAGCACAACATAAAAACGCCACTTCAATAGTTAATCAAAATCAGTGTTTTTAACCTTTTTAATTGAGGGCACACCTGTCGAACGAAGCCAGCGCGATTTTTTTTGGTATAACGGCATTTCTTTTAAATTTATTGCAAGTTTTAGTACATTGCCGAAACTGAAAGATAAAAAAGTAAAAATATATGTCCAATATTTTTGAATACGTTTTCCGTTTGTCCGCGACGCACTTGGCAGCCTTCTACGGCGCAACGGTAAAGAAGCGCTGTTGTAGTTCAAAAGACAGCATTAAATATAAAAAAACGGCTGTAGAAAAATCATTCGCGCGAAGCGCAAAAATTTTTCTCGCACTTACGTAGTTAAAATAGTCGAAAAGTGTATGAAATGGACTAGTGTATAGTTAAGAGGCAGCGGGCCGTAGGTTGCCGACCCCTGTTTTACACCAACATCTGATATTAACGCGGACAGTAAACAGCGAGAAACATGAGCACCGCCTAACTCAACGTTATAACCGAGAAAAAGGCGGACACCGCTTGATTTATTGTTGTTGATTGTCGAACACACACTTGCTAATCAGCCAACCTGAACGAATAACGAAAGGCGAAAGAGAAAAAAATCCTGCCTTCACGGTCGACCAAACAAGAAACGAAAAACGGCGTTTTGCGCTCGATCTTGGTTTCGCATTAGATTAAGACGCGTGACCCAATTACATTATAAAACACGCAGCTTTGGACGGTGAGTTTAAACGCTGAAAAAACGAACAAAAAACGATATTATCACCTACGAAAAGGGGGGGGGGGGTTCCGAACCCCCAAAACCCCCCTGGATACGCCACTGCTTGAGGGCAACGAGTTAAATCTAATCAAGGTAAAATCAGCAGTGTGTGAATTAAAAATAAGCTTGTGTTGTATGGTCGAAATTTAGCTAAACGCGAATTCCTCCAGTTTTGCTATCAGCGACGAAAGTATTTCTACTGTTGACGTTGAGACATAAAGCGAGCATATTCACGAATTGCATGAAGACATGGAAGTTCGGTTTCAGGATGTACTACAATTGGAGATTCCTGACTGGATAATCGACCCGTTCATTAATATTTCCGAGCAAGGGATTCTCGTTGAGGAACTTATAACCTTGCAAAATCATTTTAAACTCAAACCAAAATTCCGTGTCTCGTATCAATCATTTTGGCTGCAACGCGAAATAAAAGTTAAATATCCTCACGTGTGGGATCGGATAAAAATGTTTTTCATTGCATTTCCCAGCTCATACTTAGTGGAAATTGCGTTCAGTGCTGTCACAATCAGGGCTGCGTAGTCGGACTCGGGACTCGAGCAAGACCGCGTACAACTACCCGAGTCCTGAGGATTATTTTTATTAAACACACGGACTTACCCAAGTGTAAACAACATCGATTGCATTTTCTCGGCGTTTCTCGGCGAATTGTCTGCCCAATGGCTCTGGTTTTCCAAAGACCCGATGTGTTATGTTGATGGCCTGCAAAACAAGTGTGATAATTGTGGCAAAGCAACTTAACCTACCCCAAATTTGTTGGTATAACAAGGGTGCTTTCTAATTTTCATAACTGTACCGCGCGAAAAATTGCATTAATAGTACACCAAATGCATTTGGAAGGCTAAACAAATCAGTCAATCAATTAGGGCTAAATCACAGTTATTTTGAACGAATATAAACGTATGTGTCATTGTATTAATATTAAACAACGAAGTTTTTTTAACTTTAAAAAAACGATGGCTGAATTGATAATTATACGTGTTTTCCATATTTCCGTTGGATCTGCTTCTTAAGAAAAACATCGTTTCATACTTTGTCTAATTATGAACCTATTTTCACGTCTCAGTGTATTATGATTGCAAAAAAATCAAACCGCACCATTATTTTACAATTTACTCTTATGCGTTGGGTTAAATGAATGAGTTTAACTTGAAGCGCGCTAGGCTTTTACTTTGGTTGCAACCGTCTGGTAATTCCTGCGATCCAAGTAAACGAAGTTGATGGAGAAAATCAGGATCATAAAACAAAGCAAGAATCCCAGAAACAATTTAATGACAAACTTAGTCATTTTACTGCGAACAAAAAAGGTTTGGTTAGGAGTTTCCTAGAACTAAAAAAATAAAAAAAGCCCTGACTGGGTTCTTATGCTAAAACTAGAGGTACTCAAACTGTTTGCATGGCGGTACTTCCTGTGAAATCCTACTTATAGGTAGGCAATATGTAATTACAAAATATAAACGATTTTTATTGGATAGTGCGTATTCAGTCTCACATGCTGGTCGGAATGCCTATTTGTATCACAAAAGAGGTATTTTCTAAAATTACAAAATTAGCAACCAACTAAAAAATTGCACTTGCGGCAAACAGTTTTGTGGATCTAGTATAGCTTTGAAGCTAAACGCGGTTTGACAATTTCTACTATAGATTCCCACAATGCAAATTAAAATGCTGTAAACTGCACAATCACCCGTCGTATGACTCTCGAAAAATATTCCTCGCGGTAATTTGAACGTCTTGACGTTGGTGAATCAGCATTAAACCAACGTACCGTGAAATAGACTCTTCCCTCAGGGTCTCCTATTAATAGTGCTTTAATTTACAGTTTTGAATTATTATTATATGAGATGTGACTGTCAAACTGCAAAAGCATGCTTTTTTATTTATTTTTTTGAAAAACAATGTTTTTAAATACAATTTAAGGCACCATTGTTGTGTTGTTTATGTCAAGTTTTGATTTGTCCCATTTTTTGACCGATCTGAGAATATAACATTTATGGCTGTATATCAGAAACTAAAACTGAACAGCTATGGAACTGGAAAAAAACAATATTAAAATACTACAACAAAAACCAAGCATACATCGATACCAAAGTGAAAGCACATTAATATTGTAACAGTTAGGTCATTCGAAAAAGCCTTTTTAATGAAACACGGTAAGATAATCGCAATATACAAGGCATTTTATCTCGCTAAGCGAAAGATATATGCCAGTCAGGCAGTCAAACATGCCTCTCCCCATTTCCTGAAAAGGCAACATCAATAAAACATGGGCCTACCTATATTATGCCAGCTGGAAACAAGTTCAGCGCATTGAAGTCGCCGCTAAGTAAAGCCAAGGACAGGAAATTGAAAGTAACAAGGCACATTTATAAAGTCCATATAAGGAAGTTACAATATTGTGTACTGGAATCCATATATGCTGCAGGTTATAGGTTTCAAAAAGTTAAAGACGTTCTGATAAGTCGCTTGTAAAGACGCTAGCCCAAATTTATGTCGAAAGATAACCTCATGGACTCTATTTGTTGTCATCGCTGATTTGGCATTATCGGGCAAAAAAATTCGAAATAGACGCTTCGTCGAAAATGTGTATAGCTCAACAAAGAGTATTCACAGTTCCTTGATACTTCAACGTAACTCTACGGAACGCGGATCAATGAATCGATGAATCAAAGAGAAAACCAATTCGCCGGAAACGATTCAACAAAGCCATTAATAATAGGAATGTTTAAGCGCGTAAAACTAAACAGGTTTTAATCGAAATGTAGCATTGTATCGCCGTCGTAAATTCCCAATGACAGTTTAGTGTGATAAGAAATACAGAATATTGCCTAGAAGCGTCATTTATGGGGCGAACAGTGTGGGCAATCAATCACTAGTTTCTCCATAATAACCAAATATTGTCAAACCTAGATTTTGTATGCACATATTATTGGGAGGTAGATTCAATGGAATCCTTTTCGGTGAGTTTCTAGACTTTGTATTTTAATTACCAAGCAAAAAATAGTAGTAGGAGCTGTTAATCGACCTGAAAAAAATCATCTGAAAGTCCGTCTATACCTAAATAAAATCGCCCTTCATGCTAACATAAAAGGTCATTAGTTACCCAAACACCCCAAAACCGAAAACACTGGTGATGGAATACTAGAACGCTTTCGTAAACTTTCAATTTAACTGATATCAAGTCATTTTTTGCTTTTGAACTTTCAAAGCAACGCTGGATTGGTTGTTTTATCCCAGCTAGATTTGATTTTCCTGTAGAGTGTAGACCATTAATTACCAACCTTTTCTGACTTCCTCAAACAATAAAGTAGCTTTTCAATATCGCTGCGTACCAGCTAATGTTACAAAACCAGTTTTCTCAAAACAAACCTAACAAACAAAAAATGAACTAAAACATATTTCAGATTTTAGGTCAAACTTGCGGAATTTTTCTTCATTCGAATAAGACGTTAAGTCTGCTCGACTACAACCTTAATGGCCTTTCCAATCACAGGTTTAGAACCACTAGACTTTATAGAATAGTAGTTCCCAAACTTTTATGGCTTACGGTTCTTACAGATTCGCAAATATCTCTCGCGTCACCCGGTCGGGAACCACTGATAAGGACACACCAGCGCTAAGCATTGTTACACATATGAACCCCATTGGAACAACTTTAAGGAAGGCTAGGACGATCGGCGTTCTGTTCCTAAAAATCAAGGAGTGGCTTTATTTGATATGACTAGACACTTTATTACCTAGATATGACTGGACACTTAAGTACCTTGACAAACTAGACACGAGTTCATTTCAAATACTTACTACGTAAATGGGAAATTTTTCCGTTCGTTTACGTTTTAAAAATCCGGTTCGTTTACGTTTTAAGGCTGTCTTTTATGCATAAAAAAAACAAAATCGCGCTCGCTTCGCTCGCCAAGTGTTCCACACACAACAAGCTTAATAATCACGGAACTAGACCAGTGATTCTCAACCTTTTTTAGAGCAAGAGCCGCATTTCAAACCTAAGGTTTGCAAGGAGCCGCATAAAAAACAACAGTAGGCATATAATTAAAAAATATTAAGAAAGCAACTAGAAAACAACAAATATACATTACGCTAGCCTAGGCTAACTAATTAACAGTGTTTGCCATAGCTTGTCGATCAGGACTAAATATATTGTGACGTAACAAACCACAAAATTATTTTAAAGAGCCGGATGGAAGTACCCGGTAACATTAGTACTTCGTATTCGGGATCCTTGCTGATACAATTCGTTAATTCTTGATTTCTCTTACTTATTTTGTTACAATTCTCAATTCTGCTACTTCTAACTAATTTTTCACTCGGTTAGAGAGCCGCAAAATGTTCAGTTGAGAGCCGCATGCGGCTCTGAGAGCCGCGGTTGAGAATCACTGAACTAGACTAACTAAAACGGTTATCGCGTTTCCTCAATGTACTTTTATTACACTTTTTATATGTAGTATGGATATCGACGTGTGAACTAGAGTTTTAAACCAAACAAACGCTTTTTTTGCGCTTTGCGCCAACTTGACCTAGACCAGTGGTTCTCAACCTTCTCAACCTAAACTTCTCTGGAAGTATGTGCAATTCAACTACTTGTCGTTCTGTTAAGCTTGCTTTGACCACTTAACACAGGGGTGGGCAACCTTTTTCTATTTGCAAGCGAAAATCAAACTTAGAAATGTCTCTGTGGGCCGTTAAATTTAAACTGTGTAGACTTGTGTACGACGAATTTTATATTAACAACCGAAAAGACTGTTAATCAGGCATACCACAGTACGGTATGCTATTTTGCAGTTGAAAGGGGTCTAAACTACATGCTACATTCGATGCAGGAACAAGATTTGCACACAGAGCCAAAAAAATTTGCATTTACTTATGGGTCGAGATTTGCGTTGGCGGGCAGGATATGTTCCGCGGGCCGTATGTTGCCCACCCCTGAACTAACACAATAAAGTTTACCACAAAATTTAATCAATGAAACAACAACAAACCTGTCTCTCCAAGCCAAAATTGTAAATCGTTATTTGACGTTTTGCGAAAAAAATGTTAAACTTGCTTGTATTAGTTTTGCTATCATTCTAACTTGCGGTTTAAAAACTAATTAAAAACTTAAAGGATCCAAAAAAAAAACTGTGTAAACTAGAAAAACACAAGTGTTTGTTGTATGTACCGTAACAATGTTTGCCAATTAGGAGAGCAGATAAAGAATTGCAAGCTTAACGTCGACTGTTGCAAAACTTGTAAGAAAAAATGAGTTAAAATAGGTCAAAGAAGGTTTAACACTGCAAGTTTAAGTTTAACTAAAAAAACTAAAAGTAGTGACACGGGTTTTGCGATACCACATTGCTACAGACTTATGCTCGTGGCTCCCCAATGACAGGTCCGTGTGCCACGGTTAAGAAATACCTAGACGATGCGAAAAAACATACAAAACGCGGCGACCAAAATTAATACGGAACTAAATTCAAGGATGGAACACAAGTGTTCCTCTTATACCACAATACAAAGGAGTAAGTCGCAATGTGCTAACTTTACTGTGACCATCAGGGGCGTATCCAGAAATTTAAAAAGGGGGGGTCCCGAATTTTCAACTTGGGGAATTCCCCGTTTTTCCGTCTGACGTTAATGACGTCATAAAATAGCGATTGTGATGACGTCATAAATAATACCGCTTAGTGTGCAATCGTTAACTTCTTGAGTAAATCGAAAACAAGACCGTGAAATAAATGTGATTGATTTTGGTAGATCCATGTACGGGACCACGCTAAATTACAAGCATGTCTTTGGCCACCTGCAATACTAAACGAAGATCGTTTTCCCGGATGTTATTCGACTAGCATAACATAAAAACGCCACTTAAATAGTTGTAAAATCAGTGTTTTAACCTTTTTAAGTGAGGGCACACCTGACGAGCGAAGCGAGCGCGATTTTTTTTGGTATAACGGCATTTCTTTTAATTTTATTGCAAGTTTGCCCGCGACGCACTTGGCAGCCCTCCACGGCGCAACGGTAAAGCAGCGCTGATCTAGTTCAAAAGATAGCATTAAAATGTAAACAAAACGGATGCAGAAAAGTCATTCGCGCGAAGCGCAAAAAATTTTTCGCACTTACGTAGTTAAAATAGTCGAAAAGTATATGAATTGGTAAACTGCGAGAAACATGAGCACCGCCTAACTCGACGTTATAAGCGAGAAAAGGCGGAGACCGCTTGATTTATCGTTGTTAATTGTCGAACACACACTTGCTAATCAGCCAACCTGAACAAATAACGAAATGCGAGAGAAAAAATATCCCGCGTTTACGGTCGACCAAACAAGAAACGAAAAACGGCGTTTTGCGCTCGATCTTCGTTTTGCATTAGCTTAAGACGCAATGCTTTTCTGTCGAAGGCAGTGATACAAAATTTTTCTCAGCCTTCGCCACATTAAAATGTGAAAAAGTTCACTGCAAACTTGTTATGAAACCTTACTAAATCACTAACAATAAGCCTTACTACACGACAAGGTAACCACTAATTTTATGAGTTGTTAATTTAATAGTGCACATTTAAGTCTAGCATACTTGCCTGAATGCCTATTTGCAATTTCGAATGAGTTGTGAACCAAACTAACAAAAAAATTGGGCTACACACAAAAAATTTGGGCTACATTGAGAATTTTATTGATTCACAATGCCGCGGCGCAGTTTAGGAGAATCATAGCTCTGAAGCAAGAGTGGGCAACCAGTCAGATATAAAGAAACTCATTTCTTACGTTAACGTAGGCTAATGCCAGGTTGGAAAGTTTGGCCTGCGCGGGGGATTTATCCGATTTATCCCCCGCGCAGTAGCACCTTCAGCCGCGGTCACAGCCGCGCATTTTATAGAAAATGTGTTCAGCCGCGCAAATCTGACTCGAGCAAACGCGCAAAACTTCAGCCGCGCAAACTTCTGTATGAAACTAAATTACCTAATAATGAGTAATACTGCTAAAATACAAATATGGACTTTAACAACCTTTACTATTTACGAGAAGTATATTAACATTATAGAAACGTTAGTATGGCTCCTGTAAAACTGACGTCACATTTATTCACTCATCACTCGTGTATGACCGAAAATGTGTCACCTTTAACCAGGCCTGCATAACTAAAATGTACAAGGACCACAACAAGCACAAAAAAAATTGGCGGGCCGCATACTGAAGTTGCATAACATTTTTTAACGTTAGTTTATAAGACGTATATAATATAATGCATCATATAGAATCCCCTGCAAAACGCTAAAAACGCACAGTTCTGCGTATTGGTCACGCATCAGTGGAAAACGGTTACGTGTATAGTGACGTCAAATTAGGCAATATCGAGTAATATTGCATATTAAATGCTACACTATCAACCTTTTTAAATATTTAGCTGCGCCTGCACGCCAAACAAAAATTGCTCAGTGCTTCAAGTATTCTATGAACGCTGTAAACCTGTAAGTTTATTATAATGTCGCAACTTACAACGTTCGGTAGCCTGGTGGTTTATTTTCAGCCGCGCATTTTTTCAGCTGCAAAACATCTCCCCCGCGCAATATCCAAAGTTTCCAATCTGGGGCTAATGTGTGTTCATCGCATAAAGCCACGCGAATAATTGTGAATGAATAAAAGTAATTTTAGGTCAGGTTTCAGTTTAAAATCTAGTGTTCGCAAAAGCAACAATTCTAATTCTACTATAATACTAAAAAAATAAAAAGCTGTCATTTTAATTCCAATCTTACCAAAAGCTGAACAAAGTTAAAGTTGTCCAAGGCCGGTCATGTACAATAAAGCCGAGTACAGCATATACAACGAAGCTACTATAGCTGTCTGACGGAACCTAATCAATAAAACATGTCCCCATTTTCACAAAGGGCACAGCAGTCCTCTTTCGGCAACAATGCCAAACTCCACTCTATGATTTTAAGTTGATGCTTGGCTTGGTTTGAAGTACGTCAGCTAACCGATCTGGTCACATATAGCCTAGGAAGCTAGCATTTTTACTCGTCTCGCGTTTTGGCGTGGGCGATTGGTGCGGAGTTACTGAAGTGGGACGTAAGAGTGCGGGGAAACTTTACCAATTGCCCAGCTCTAAGGTAACTACCCACGTCTATGTCTATCACAGAGCTCTTTAAAAGTTTAGCACATCAAGAATATTTTTTGCCTTCTTAAAATTAGAAAACGCCTCTTTAGCTGTTGATGGAACACTTCAATCATCACGGTCGATTGATGTCAACTTTACAAATCAGTGTACACTTTTTTGTACTCAATCTATCTAAACTTAATAGGTCTTTATTCAAATTAAGTTTTAGCAGAACTGATGATGCCGATTTTGGTGTTACTGCAGTAATTTGCATTTGAACAAAGTTGTTTAAGATCATTTTGTCTTTACATCAGGTTGTTTTAGATCGACTTAGATGCGATTAAAAGCAATATAAATAATAACATTGGATTTTTTTCACCTTAATAGAAATTGCTTCGCCCAATATTATTTATCATTCAATGAATTCAAAAAATGTTAGTCGGGCCTCTTTTTACTGAACCCCAAGTTTCCGCGGGCCCAGTTTGACAAGCACTAGTCTATCAACTTTTAAAAACAGTTTCTAATGGAATAACAATTCCTAATCGAAAAACTGAGAAATGGAAAACCAGGTTCACCGAGGGCTGAACTTTCTAGCAACCAGTCACATGTTGGTTTAGTTCGCCTTATCTCTACGGGAGGCGGCTTTATCCGAGATAACTTGCCACTCCTATTGGGCGCATTAGGTTGCCTTTCTTGTGTACGGAAACACGGTATGGATCTTACAACACTTTTAACAACTACCTTATAAATAAACTGTCACAGCCATAACAATACACTACAATTTTCTTCAGTTTTTCGAAATTTTAGATCACCTAGCTTTTTGACAACTACTTTCCATTCTGTCACAGCTATACCAACAAACCATTTTTTTAGCTATCCGTGTTTCGAATTTCCAGATAACCTAGCCTTTCAACAACCAGCTTCTAAACTGACACAGTAAGAACAACACATTACAATTTTTAAGCTCTTCAGTTTTTCGAAGTTTCAGGTCACTTAATTCTCTCTGTTTTCTTTTCTCTTTATTCCTTTTTCATTTTATACGTGGCATTACGTATTCAGGTCGTCGCCATGACTTTTGAGCACACCTCTCGCGATTTTTAGAGTTACTAAAAGCTCGTCAAACATATCGCACTGTTCCATTTAACGTAACCGCCCTCACCCGACAACCCTCTTTCATTATTTGCCCTGGTCATTTCAGCACCACCAATGGTAAAACACAGAGCCGATCTCTTGTATGCAGAGTCAACACTTACAAGGAGCAGTATTGGGTCAGGACGCCTGGCTACTTTCTCGGAGTAAGTCGCTATACAAACCTTTACCCACTAGGTCAGTATTAGGAATGAACAGGTTTCCTTTTTCTCGGATAATCGTTGGGTCTTTTCTCAACGCTCGAATGAGTGACTTTTTTTCGAAAAAAGAGAGACGTTAAGCTCTTCGATTCTGCCACGCACTATATTTTCGAAAAGGAAAGGTCAGCCTTACTATTACCAGCCACGTAAATAACCCTACATTTCAGTTGTAGCAAACCTTTTTCGAACAACTGGACGACATGGCAGACAATAATAATTTACGGATCGCCCTTCAAGAAAACAATTAGTGCAAATGTATTACAGTTCATAAAGTCCTCATACAAACCTGGACATTTTGCGGCGACTGGGATTTGGAAAAATTGATCATTTCGTTTGACTCTATATATTACAGTTTTGATGTCTCCAATAATTAACCCGTCAAAGTTTTGTAGTTTTTTCGCAGATCAGATAACGTAATTCAGCTAAGAAGGCTCGCCCAAATAAACCTTCAAGTTGGACTTATTTTAGGAGCTCAAAAACTGATATAGGTGATTTAATAGGGTCACTAAAGTGTTCTAACCACGATAGACGAATTTCTAGTACAAAATAAAATGTAAATTTTAATAAAAGTTTGACGAAAATTCTTAAATTTATTTTTGTAAGCATCAAGAAAGTTTGCTGTACATTGAAAACACAATTGACATTTATCTTTAGAAGATCTGTTTTGCGTGATTAGATTTTTCCTAATAAGTAGGGCGATTATTTCTTGACTTGTCAAAAAAAGTCAAAATTTGGTCAAAATTTACATGTTAGGTCAAAATTTGTCAAAAATTTTTCAAGTCAAAATCGAATAAAAATGCACGTAAATCGTTTACAAAATTAAAAAAAACTATAGACAGCTTTTTGAAATTCGTCGTTCAGTTGTTTCGAAATTTATCGTTTAATTTTATCAAAAAAAATTAGTTTTGATTTATGTTCAAAGTCATTTTAACCGTATTATATCTTTATTAGAGCAATATACGGTACAAAAAACGCGTGATTAACGACGCCTAGGTTATTTAAATCGATGTATTTCTAACAGGTCAAATTTTTGTCAAAATAAATTATTTTTAGGTCAAAATTTCCTATTTTTTAGGTCAAAAAATAATCGCCCTACTAATAAGTAATGCAGATACGTCTCGACAACACACGTAATGTTAGTCTTTTCCGCTCACTGCAGTTTGCAATCCGGTTTGCGTTATGTTTGTTCTGGTTGTTTTTTTCGTGTCCAATGAAAAAAAATGTTTGTTGCGGTGAATCGCATCAACTTTAACGAGCGTGTTTTATAGAGACAGATCCTTTTGAACGGCCTAAAAGGAAAAAAAAACAATAAGCCGTGCTACTAAAATGGGCAGCAAACCAAACCGCAAAGCAGTAAAAATTTTACCATGTTTTAGCGTCTATCATAAAAGCCCACCCGTACCACCAACCTGTATAATTAAGAAGCTCGTAAATTGTACACCGTGATTGGCGTGTTCATTACGGACGTTCGATACATCCTATAGCATATTTTTTTCCAACCGATACCAAATGACGATTATGACGTCATTACTATGACAAAATAAATATTTAATAAAATTATACCGTGCAAACTGTTTTCAGTTTGTAAAGACAAAATTTGCTTGGCCTTTACACAATACAAGTTACTTAAATTGTACATTAACAAGGAAAACATCATTTTAAGGTGAAAAAGAACAAGTTGTTCGCAATCCACGGCTGAAATGCACAAACTAATTAAGTATCTAATCGGCACAAGTCAACGAAGTGTGTAGAACATTCGCGCCTTACATGCGTATAGACGGCGATCTAATTTCGCACACACGAGTAAAAAATACTGTTAGGCTTCTTGTTTTTTTAAGATGGCCACCTAATGTCCTACTCCTAGACACGCCATTTAGAACAATTCTTAACTTATAATATGCTCTACGCAATATTATAATCGTGCTAAACAAGAACTTAAAACGGGATTCTAACATAATGTCCAACGTGTATATAAACAACAACAGCTATAACGCAGTGTTTCCGAAAGGCAACAGCCCACATTAGCGCAACATGCACGTCAAAAGTTCAGCGCGTGGGGTCAGCACCACTTTTTCCTTATCTAACAGCGAACACGGAAATTCCTACACGCATGACTAGAAGTAGCTTAAATGTGTATTCTATATATACAGTTTATGTGCTATCTATATGCTTCAAAATAAAGAGTTCTACTTTTGCGATTAAAATACGTTTCTTTTGAATTTCACAGGAAAAACTGCCCGGAAAATAGATATCCTAGTCAAGTGAAAAGTGTTAGGGTGCGGAGGTATTTTTATTACGGGTTACGGCATTGGCAATTTTACGAAGGCAGTTTTAAAAACGAAACTTTGGGGTGAAGGGGGAAAGGGGAAAGGGATAAACATGACAAGCAAGATAAATCGTGTCTAGAACGTCACTCGGCTGTTTCGGTCAAAACCGGGCGACTTTTTAATCGACTGCTTAGTTTGTTTATAACTCACCGATAAGCATTTGACATTACCTTAGGATTTCTCAAAAAAAAAATTAAAAATTAAACAGGAAAATCAATGTTATGGCTATGTGCACTTTCTGCCAATCTTGCCTAATTCCTGAACTGTTTCAACAAAATTAACGATTTTCCAAATAAATCTACGTTATTTTAACACAAGCCACGATGTTAAGACTGGCCCAGATCTGATATGTTGAACCAATTTCTAGTTTTGACAAGCTATCCCCAATTTGAAAACTTTATTTTATTTATTTTGGTTGATTTGTTATGAGTAAAGTTTCGCCAATTTATACACCAGAAGCACTGCTAGTGTTAAAGGAGTGTCAATTTTGACAGTATTATTTCCTGATTGCGGGCCCTTGATTTCTCAGTAAAAGTGAGCCTCTTTTTACAAAACATTGGTAAAAGTTGGATGCGACTAAATAAAGATTACGGTGCAATGACGTAAAGCAGTGATTCTCAACCTTTGATGGCTTATGGCACCCCTCAAAATAAGTAAATAGATTTTCGGAGTATTTGACTGAAATGTCACTATAATTGGAACAACATAATCAACATAAAACATGAGGGAAAATGTAATTTAATATAATGGCCTCTAATCGTACACAAATAGTGGTTTCAAGAAGCTTAACAATTGAGCAAAAATCAACTTCTTAAAAATTCTCAAATACCTATTGGTACCCTTGAGCATTAAAGATGGCACATCAAAGCGCCGCGGCATCCCGGTTGAGAACCACTGACTTAAAGTGTTATGCAACTACCGCTGCGGACCACCTGCCATAAAAAGAACCTTAACCTAATACAGGGTTTCTCAACCGTGGCCCTCGGCCCCCTCGGTGGACCACGGAGTGATCATTGGGGGGCCACAGGCATAACACTCTAGCTGGGTCGAATTGTTTTAAAACCTACTCAAATATACCGGAAAGTAACGTAATATACCGCATTTTTCTGACACGTCGTTTGATGATTATTACTCAATATCGGATCCTAACATTCGAGCCAAATTTCGGGACATGGCCCCCCAAAAATTTATAAATATTTTACTCTTAATAATTTTTTTTTTTAGCATTTATGAGCATTACTACAACAGTTGATCAGGGGCATGCCACACCCTCAATTGTCATGCATTGTTACGTCACAAACGATGTAGTTAATATAACGTTTGCTATACAAATAATGTAGTTTTACTATACTGTTAGACAGTTTTCGCTCTTTGACTGTTTTTTGATTATTGCGTTAACACTCAGTCAGTTGCTGCTTGAAACGGTCTGCTAGCATTGTTATTTGTGTTCGTTATGGCAGTTAATACAATGACAAAAGCTAAACAAAAAATTCCAATTTTTTGGCCCCCTTAAAAATTTTCGGCTTGCTACGCCACTGGTCACACCATTTTATTTTTAACTGCCAGAATTACGTCACATATATGTATATAACAAGTCGGACGATGTTAATAAACCAATCACCACGAATATAATACTTAGTGAACACAAAACGCTTAACATCGACCGGACTTACTCCAGAGGCATCGACCGGACTTACTTAATATAATGGCCTCTAATCGTACACAAATAGTTGTTTCAAGAAGCTTAACAATTGAGCAAAAACCAACTTCTTAAAAATTCTCAAATACCTATTGGCACCCTCGAGCATTAAAGATGGCACATCAGAGCGCCGCGGCATCCCGGTTGAGAACCACTGACTTAAAGTGTTATGCAACTACCGCTGCGGACCACCTGCCATAAAAAGAACCTTAACCTAATACAGGGTTTCTCAACCGTGGCCCTCGGCCCCCTCGGGGGACCACGGAGTGATCATTGGGGGGCCACAGGCATAACACTCTAGCTGGGTCGAATTATTTTAAAACCTACTCAAATACACCGGAAAGTAACGTACTATACCGCATTTTTCTGACACGTCGTTTGATGATTATTACTCAATATCGGATCCTAACATTCGAGCCAAATTATATCAAACCCAATTCTGCCGTTTATATCGGTTCATTGGAACCGACAAAATGTGTTCGTTTTATCGCGGAAGTTATGCCTAGTCGACAGTCGTACATGCGCGAGTGGCAAGTTTGTACTAACGCCGCATATAGCTATGGCGAAACAATTACTGTGCAGCTACGTGTAGCCTAATAAGGTGGCGTTAGGTTAGTGTTCTTTTGGCGACCAATTACTTTCCCATAACCTTCGCCTTAATGCTAAGGATCTGTGTAATGCCAGGTGCAAAGATTTTCTCAATTTATTTTTCAAGGGCGTGAAGTTGCAAAAGAAACATTCCATCGTTAGACGTGCAAATTGTACTACGGGGTTACTCAAGGTCGACAGCGTCGTGGCAGTACAAACCTTCGTTATTATTGATTGCATGCCCAGAATAGAATTAAGGATCGGCGTAAAAACGTCAGGTTCGTTATGTTTAAAAAAGTAATTGCTGCAAAATCTACCTTCTCTTACCACTACACTGAAAGCTACAGAATATGTTAGCAAAAGTGATGCCTCCAGTTTTTGGTGTTTGTCCTTGCATTTACAGCGGTAATCCAACAACTCGAATCTAATCAGCGACTGACCCTGGTGCATTTCGCAGCTTGGTTCAACATTGAACTACACATGCACGCAGGCATGCAGCTATGCACACACGCACGCGCGCCCTTCAAGGCATATTTTAAACCTGCCGCTGATACACACATATTCCAGCGTTCGGGAAACGCCTTCTTAATTAATATTAGTCCAGAAAATAGGCAATACTCTTAAGTAATTTCAATGACAATAGAGTTAATATTTCAGGGTTTTTTAAACTTTTTTTAACGCGGAACCCTACTTTTTTGACGTCGCGTGGACCACGATAGGCAAAATTTTTCAAAAATGACGTCATAAATTGAAGTCACAATACAAATGAACTTCATAAATCTGTTGATTTCGATCTGAAAGATGTGAAAGTGAAACGGAGTCTAAATACAGTCAGTGCAGAACCGTCGTTTTTAATTAAACTGCTTTATTACAAAGATTGCTTCAATGGCAACATAAATTCTCTGATGGCTGATTTCAGTTTGGTTGGATGACTAATTAGGAAACGGGCTTCAATCTTTCTCTTGCTTAATTCCTTCCTATGATTCAAGCCACAAAATAAATAACGATTTCTGTTCGCCCCACGGTGACTAAACATGTAACGTATAGTCACAGCCTTTCGTTTTTAACTGCCAGAAAAGCATTGCGTCACATATATGTATATAACACGTCGGTCGATGTTGATAAACCAATCACCACGAATAGAATACTTAATGAACAGGCGCGGATCTAGGATTTTAGTTTGGGGAGGGCCATGAATTTTTTCAGATATGACGTCACAAAAGTATGCGTGACGTCATAATTCAGGTACAAATAACATCGGCTGGCCGTATAAACTAACTCCTGCAAAATAACGCGAAAAACAGACATTTTCAAAGCACGAAAAAGTAATAAGGTTAGCCTCTATACAGTTGGCATGTTTCCTAGTGTGACCCGATATGAAGAACATCCCTAAAGGACGCTACCATGTCTATTGTCTATGACACATCTTGCTTTTTCCCGAAAAGGCGAGAGCAACCGCACATGCCACCGAAAAAGCGCCGAGGCCACGTCGCAATAAAACCATAGCGTTGTCTGCTGCGGTCAGCTGTGGTTCTTTTATGACACTTCTCTCAATTTTTATGTTACTCTATCTGGTTTTTGCCAAATAAGGTTGCTGAAATATGCAAAACTCTATGCAGATTTAATCCTAACATTGGATAGGTTATTCAAATCCTTACAGAAGGGTCGGCAACCTTTGTGTAGTGGTCGCGGACCAAAACCAAACTCAGAAAGGTCTCTGCGGGCGGCACAACATATGTTAAATGAGATTTTGTGTTATTACAACTTTATAACAATTGTGAATCAGGTGGGCCTCGGATTATTTTGCACTTTAAAAACGTGTTTATAATAACTTTTAGGGAGGCAGTAAAGTCTTGGCGCAAATTCGCTAAAAAAGCGTATACTTGGTTTAAAATTCGAGTCCACACGTCGCCATCCCCCTATTACTATTGAAAAGTGTAATAAAACTACTTTGAAAAAACGCGATAAATTTTATAGTTAATCTATTTTAGTGTTTGTTAACCATTTGGGGCACACCTGGCGAGCGAAACGAGCGCGATTTTTTTGGTATACCGGTATTTCTTTTTTTTCTTGTTTTTGTTACATTTAAAAAAAAATGGTTAAAAAATATTCGTCGATTATGTTTGAATACGTTTTTCGTTTGTCCGCGACGCACCTGGCAGCTTTCCACGGCGCAACAGTAAAGAAGCGGTGATCTAGTTCAAAAAGAGCATCAAAACGTGATGTAACACATTGGATGAATAAAGATCATTAGCGCGAAGCGCGAAAATTTTTTGCATTTACAAACATAAAATAGTCAAAAAGCATTTAAAATGGACTCGTGTCTAATTTGTCAAAGAGGCGGCGTGCCGGATGAAGTATATTGGCAGGCTGGTTCTTATACAGATTTGCATTAACAACAAAAAAGCTTTTAATTGTACTTGGATATAAGTTAGTTATTATATAGTCGAGGTCAGCGTACCGTACGGTCACTTAAGCCGTCTCTGCAAATCTGAAAAACGCCGCTTTGCGCGAGTGCGCGAAACGAATTTTACCATTTTTGTGAAATATTCATTATATGGCGCCATAAGCTCGTACACCACTACATAGCTTAAAAATATGTCTTATTTTGGCGAAAATAGGCCATACTACCTAGGGAACCGCGAAAATAAGCTGCCTATTAAGTAAAAAGGGGGGGCATGGCCATATCAACATTTACAGAGGAAACATACTTTGCGTGTCTTGAAAAATCCGCATTGGCTTGCTGGTGCATAATTCAGGTATGTTTTCCCCGTAAAACCCTCCAAGTTTAGTGAGTGCTGTTACTGATTCACAAGAATTAAAAATACATTTAGAATTTCCTGCTTTAATGGATCTCATTTCTTACCACGGTTTGTACAGAACTGCTATTTGCGCGTTTGCTAGATATGTCCTGTTACTGATTCACCACAACTACTAATACTATTAGAATTTGGCGCTCTTTCACTATTGTACGTAAAAATTAATAAAAAAATTTTTTTCTTCAAATGCCGCATACCACAACACATATTGTTTGGGTTAGGGTGCGGGTTAGCGTTTGGTTGAGGGTGTGTCAAGTTATTATTAATAATAAACATAATATTACTTGACCCACCCTCACCCAAACGCTAACCCGCACCCTAACCCAAACAATATGCGTTGTGGTATGCGGTATTATTATTTTTTTTTTTGCATAACTTTTCACGTACAATAGTGAAAGAGCGCCTAGAATTTCCTACTTTAATGGACCTCATTTGTCCCCTCGCTTTGAACAGAAACTTCTATTTGCGCGTTTTGTTTATATGTCCTACTTCTCAAATGCCCAGCTAAGCCGAGCAGAGTGCTATTAAGCACAGACCGATGGGTATTGGCGAACTAAGCTTTCGCAAATTGCTGGGCTCCCTACAGTTGCTGACTATTTAGCTGATCTAGACATAAAAAGTATAACTCTAATAACGATACACTCGAATGAAAATCAAATCAGGATAAACGATTCACAGAAATACATGATATGACTAGGGAAACTGCTAGAATATCGTACATAGAAAACAATGTCATGTTATTTTATATCAAGTACACCTTGAATAACCAATTCTTTACAAACAAAGCTTACGAGACAAAGGACTACTGTCATCGATACATAAATGAGCGTTTACGAAGCTTGAACGCGCTTTTTCATATAAAACACTTTTTTGAATATCATGCTTATTCACAGGGTTGCCATACCGTACTTATTTCTAAGATTTGTGCTTATTTTTGGATGCAGTGTCTTAGAAAATACTAAAGTGCTTATTTCTAAGAAAAACGTGCTTATTTTAGAGTTGTGTCCCACTGCTTAGTTTGTAAAGTGTTCTTTATCAATTATTTCACTTTGACCGAGGGCTGAGAAACTTCATTCATTTATATTTACCAAGTTCTCTGACCCAGATTATAAAACAACGCATTGTATTACATAATAACAATGGATTGTGAAAGTAGTAAGCTGATGTAAGCAATTTTACGCATTCATAAAGCGATATTGTGCGGCGCTACAGGCTTAGATAAAGGGTCACAAGTCACATGCTGCTTTTTATGTAGGCCTATAGTGGTGACAGCACACAGTACAACTTGCCTAAGTCGTTGTCAATTCGTTATGTTTTGGTCTTGACAGTTAAAAAAGTGCGTTAAGGTGAAGACAACGCACTTAGTGTCTTTCTAGCTGGCTACCACAATATACGAGCTTAAAACGCACATTTTATAATAACATTTGTAGGCTAACGAGTTTTGTGAACTAAAAGCGTTACCGCCCACCTTGGGAAACACTAAACTATAAAGGCTATGGAAAACCAGCAATAAAAGTTTGGCTGGAAGCATTATACAGCAAATCACTCAATGAATTTTGTTACAAAAGCACTAGGGTTGCCCACAATGAACCAATTAGTTCTAACACAATGAACCAATTAGTCTTTTAGCGTACTTTTCTCAACTCTCTTGTCCAATAACAGTTGATTGACACTTACAGATTATGCGATAACGCCACACTAAATGGCTTCATTTAAATCAACAACTGTAAATGTGGCGCCACGGCGACGAGCGTATATCGAAACTCGCCACTCGCGTATCTACAATTAAACGCAATTAAGCAGGGTAAGAACGAATAACTCAGAGCGGTTCCAATTGCCGGTTATAAACGGCAGAATTTGATTCGACTTTATATCGGTTATTTTACTTTGAAGATCCCTAAGTTAAAAACGCTTTGCCACGAGCGGCGAACAGATGTTTTGCGTTTTGTCGGAAATGAAACGCTGGACTGAAATGTTTACTCCGCCGCTGGCCTAACCTGTCAATTCAGGAAGTCGGTCTCCATGTTATTTGCCAAGTCATGTGACACCTATAGCAGTATAGGGACTGTAACATGGAAGTGGCAGTTATTGCTTTAAACAAGACAGTTTGAAACGACGTAAGAGCAAGTAAAGCTATTTGTCAAAAATGACATGCCAAGTCTCTATCCTAGACAAGCAAGAACTATAAACTTCAAGTCTCAGTCTAAGCCAAAGTTTCATTTCACCACATAGTTTCTTTAAACTAGGATGGTATCTAAAACACCCTGCTATGTTGCCATACAAACCAGGATAAACATAACGGTAAAAATGTTTGCAAAGATGTTTTTTTTTTACAAAAAAGTTTGTAAAAAAATCAAAACCTCTGTACACAGTGCACCATAACATGTCAGAACGTATGAGGTAAGTTTAAGTGCAGTGGTGGTGGGTCCATTCCATTGTTCCGTACAAAGAGTTGTTTTTTCGAGAATTTAGTCATCGAGAAAATTCGAAAATGACGCAGCTATGGACAAAGGCGCAAAACAAATAGTCACCGCCCTCTCTAATCGCGTTGTACAGGCGGAACACTCTCTCTCTCGAAAACTTATTTAGCGGCGGTTTTCGCTTTATTGTTAGGCTAGTGTCTCTAATAATCCTAACATAAAATAAATTAGCGGTGACAATAAACATGTTTTCGGCCATTGGTAAACCTTTCTGCCTTGGCACCGCGTCTTGAACTATTTATATGAAGACATGCTGTTCAGTTAACTCAAGCCTACGTTACGTATACTAAAATCCCAAGATTTGCTGGCTATGCGAGTCCTGACCAGTTACAGCGTCGAAGTCATTTAGGGCAGTGGTTCTCAACCGCCGGTCCGCGTCAACTTTCCTGCCGATCCGCGAAATATATTACATTTTTAAATCTCAATTGCAAAACGCAAGATGTTGAAGGATTGTCCATCAAATTTAGAACTTCGCCAGTTCCGTAATTTGCAGTATTGTGACGTAACATTAATGATCTACTTGGACTTCATGGTAGGCTGCGTAATGCTGCAAAAATTGTGCCCAACTGGTTAAAAGTAGGCTACAACTCGTAAGTCATAAACTTGAAGACCATGGTGTATGTAAAAAAAACTTCAATAGAACCACGTATAACACGTGATATCAAAAATACAGCAGCAAATGCCTTTATTAAGTTCAAGTTTCCATTCTTTGCTTTTAATTTGCATACTTTTGTCGTATTTACATTTTGGGTTGATTTTGATATTTGAAGGTCCACCGGTCCGCAAAATTTGTTTTGAAGTTTTACCGGTCCGCAAGCTAAAAAGGTTGAGAACCACTGATTTAGGGGATTCCAATGCGTTGATAAATGATGTGCAATTTCTAACAAAATCAGAATGATATGAATTTGTACATTTAATGCATGAGGTATGCGCTACTGGCCGTAAATTATTACATGTCATCCCTAAACTGTCGTCTGTTTTGTCAAACGCGACGTGTTAGATTTCCTTAGGTATTCCACGAAAAATCGAGAAGCAGGGGGTCGCTATAAGGGTGGATTAAAGTTCGAACGAGTGTTAAATTAGATCCGAGCAAAAACACAAAGGTTGTAAAAAAGTCCCAAAACAACTTTATTCACTAAGAGCAGAATACTATATAGTGACGCAAATAGCATCGCCGTCAGTTCTGTTAACAATCTGCAAACACAACAAATCACCAAAATTATATATAAATAAAACTATTTACAAGTCTAAAAAGCCAAGACCAGAAAACAAGAGTGTTAAATTACATAGATTGTGCTTCCCGGCCTTAAAGTTGAACACAACCACTAAATTGCATTTTAAATGAAAAAATGGGTGGTCGGCAAGAAAGTTTTGGAATTAGCAATTGCTGCAAAACGTTAGGCTTGAGCTAAATTACTCGACATGCGATTTCTTAGAAGTAACGCTGCATATTTCCTTAGCTATTCCAAGAAACAATAAGGAAGTCTCGTGAGTAAATAAAGCTGTACCACCTAGAAAACTCGGTCACACAGCGAATGTTCAAAACATGATCATTAGAGGAATGCTCAGGCGCTATAAATACTACTTGGTAAAATGCTGATATTTGTTAGTACGAATGTCATGTTAAATAGATTTAAAACCTACACACTTGAAGAGTCTCGAAAAAGATTTTTTTACTGTCATAAGCGCTATTTTTCTCTATAAATGTCAACAAGGATCAGAATACAAAATGTAACAGATAACAAACAACATGTAGTTTATCTATAACGGAAAGCAGCGTGGCACAAATGTCCAGGCAACTTGAATTTAACCAAATCCTGTACTGCATAATGTTGGGTACAATGCCAAACAAAGAATAAAGATGCCGGTTAGCCTAAATCTTTAACAAAAAACAAGTTTTCTACAAAGAGACTTTTCTGATGCGACAAAAACAGTCTTATCGAAAATAGTGGTTTAATTCTCGTTCGGGTAAAAACGATTGTTTTAGACGGGTTCATAACAAGCCATCGTGTTGGGTTCACAACAAGCCATAATACGGTTTAATCTGATTCAACAAAATTGTCCCACTTTCATACAGCGCTGGTCCAATAAAATTAAGCTTAGAACAAATTTGTCATTGGCCCTTTAACCTTTAAAATAACAAAGCTCTGCAACTAAAGAGTAAGCTTATTCTATTAAAGTGATTTTCTGAAAAGAAACAGCTCAACGCTGATGAAATAGCTAAACAACAATAGTGCATCGTCCTTATGGGGGACGGTAGCCCTAGTATAGAGGTTCTTTTTATTATAGGAAACAATTTATTATTAAGAAAGCGTTAGGTTCAGGCCTTCAGCCCTGACTAAAAAGTATATAAATAACAATAAGCCTGTTTATATGCATCTTTCGCGGGCAGATTAGATTAAGGTTCAATCCGGATTGAAAAGTAATCCGTTCCAGCGTCGTAATTACATGGCGCGAAATTCAAGCCTGCTTGAGTGTGCAAACTGCACTGATATGCATTATCACGTAATATTCTAGTAAACCTCTGACGCACAACCGATTTTTCGGTTTAGGCTACTCCTTGCGGCAGCAATCTATTGCTGTTCGTTTTTATTAACCTAAAATTGATAAAAAAAACAAGAATTACTTGAGTTAGGTTTGCCGATTAAGTACGTTTTTGATTGTATATTGCTTCAGTTTACCTGGCACACAGAATGTAAGTGCAGGAAATTTAAGCTTATGTGTGCTGGTCAACGCTATATACGAGGCAGAGAGGACAAAAGAATGGTGATGAGATGTACCAAGCATGACTAATGAAAACTGTATTTGGCGCTGGCCTAGAATAATAATCTTCGATTTTGTGGATTCTAGTCCAGTGCTTCTGTCACAAATTAGTATCTAACGAGTGTATGTAATATTCTTTCCTTATGCGCTAAGCTTGTTGTTTTGTTTACGACTAGCTTCGTGTTACGCCATAATGCCCAAAAAGTGGCGTGATGATGTTTACTGCGTTAAAGCAAGTCATTCTACATTAAACGATTTCGGCCGTCCGCGAAACGAACAGAATAAGCGGCGAACGGATTGAAAACCACTCCTTTTGACCGATTAAGAAACGAGAGAACTTAATTCACTCCAACACCAAAACGAGAGAGAATGAATTAACGAAACAGATTCGAATCCTGCTTAAACGTACATATAAACGGGCTTAATGATTCGAGTCAACAATGGATTCGATTTAGGTTTTATTGAGTTATATATTAGTGTTTAGCAATGTGCTTTTAATAAGCCATTTGACTTCGTCTGGCGGCTATGTATAGCGATTGGCTTCTATGTATAAAGGACAAATTAAAGTAAAACACACAACCGTATCGCCCTTACAAATGTCGCGAATTTCTCCTCAGTTGTATTTCTCCTCCTACTTTCGATTTATAGGTTTAGGCAGTTTTTTGATAGCTCCTCGTGATTCTCTTTCTGCGAAGGATTAATTTTTGTTGACAAACATAGAATTCCTACCAGGGTAATTTGCGATTCGTACAATTGGGAAAAATGCCATTGTGCTTTTTAAACAAACGTAACTGGGTAACGGATTTTTCGGTCGTTTTTTCTTTGGCATTGCCATCGCTTAGAAGGCTCTCTTTTCGCACAAAATAAGCAACAATATAAGCAACGAAATAATCTGTAAGGCAACATTAATAGTAAACGACAGCGCAATAAACCCTATGACGAAATATAACTAAAAACAATCGGGCAAGTCGTAAGTTGCCTATATTTTGATTAACTTCATTTACTTTTTTATTGTTAGTCTAACCACACGAGGTAACGATTATACTATACATCGGTTTAAACCAGGGATGTCCAACCCGCGGCCCGCCTGATATTTACGTGCGGCCCACCACTTATTCTCACTTTCAGTAGGCTTTATTAAAAGCAATAGACTATTCTCGAGTCTAATGTCGCGTTTCAACATCCATCAAACACTTGTGCAACCGCCATCGTTAAGCAAAATGTGTGTTTTTGCGGACGGTTTTAAGGAAATATATCAGCCCAAACATGTAAAAACTCAAATTTTCGCGCTTCGCCATAATAAAAAAAATAAATAAGGTGAAGATTACTTGCATATTTGCGCACGAGTTCACTCTCGAAGAGCGGGTATTTATAAGTAAAGTTGTTTTATAACGTCACGATATGACGTAACTTATGACGTCACCCCTTTAACTTGAGAGGTTTTGAGGTCTATCGAAATTTTTAAAGTGGCAATGCAGCCCATTCGGCTTACAGGTTGGACATCCCTGGTACATATCGGTAGGTACAGTATTAGGTAATCTACACTTTTGCATATCAGCAGGCCATTGACCCTACTGGCGACAGGAAATGTAAAGCACGCCACATTCAATAAAGTCTGCGAGGCGGCGGCAGCAGCGACGGTTTACAATGTAGAGCCACAGGGGAGCCCCAACCACATTGACCAAAGCAGCTCTCTCTTTATTAAATAGCGACTGACAGTTATCTGGTGCTTATACGTTTTATTCCTTGGATATTTACATTTTTCTCTGCTTTTTAAAATTAAAAAAAAAACGGTTTGGAAGAAATTAAAATTAGAGCTTAACCGTTTTTCCAAGACGGAATAGGAATTAACGAACTCTCAAAAAAATCGAAACTAACTCGGAACTGGAATTGTCACTCACAATAAATTTAGTTTGCTTATAGTAGGTGGCACAGCGTACTACACATAGGATGGTACAATTAAAGCTATTTCAGTCAGTTGCCTGTATGCCTGAAAACTTGTTACAAATGATAAACCATTTTCGGTAAAATAGGAAATTGGGTTTGAACCAGAATAAGACATTCCAGCAAGTCACATCAAAAGAATATCATGTTTTTGCTTAGTAATTATCCCTTTTTAATTTCAAATATAAGCTGATTTCAATTAAACAACCGTTACAAACCAATAATGATACATTGCGTTGTACTTGAATAAACAGTAACAACTTAAACTATTGTGATTCTTAGTATGGACAGTTATGCTTTATTGGCAGTGAAATATTCCAATAAAAGTGTAAAATTACCATTTGGTTAAACATAAACCAAACCACTGGTTAACACGAAGCCCAATGTTATGCAAAAAGCAAAGCAGTCCTTAAAAGCTACTTGCTTTATTGGCCAGCAACGAAGTGGTTAGTCATTGGTCATATGGGTTCTTGAAACAATGTTATCATTTCTGAATAACGAAAGTGTTCAAACAGAATAACTGATTACGTCTATGATAGATCGGGTAAGGAACTCGTTAGAAGAGGCCTGCCATTGTATAAAGGCACGTCATACAACACACAACGTTTTTTTTCATAGAAACGAGTTTAACATTTCAGAAAAGAATAATTATATTGATTGAGTTACAATAATTATACAACTGCCTTTATACAGGGTTTTACACAAAACATTTTTGTCCGCGTGCAATGTATCTATACATAAGTTTTCTATTAATCTTTTACCTGATAACAAGTAACACCAAAGGCGATAGTTCACTTAATACGGAAATTACCCACAAGCTGGGACAATGCCAGTTAGTCAAGCTGACCACAGAAAAAAAATCAATTAAAGACATCTTAAGCTGATATATCGATTCATTACCGGTCGCTAAACACCTGTCCAGCAATCCAAAAGTACCTGTGTTTTATTTTCACATATATATAATAACAAGTCATTATCGATTTTAAGATAGAAACTGAAGATGGTGGCCCGCATAGTTATAACAAAAACCTATGAGCTCGTGCTCAAATATGGTACAGTTGGTTGTGCTAAAAAGGTTTGTAAAGGCTTTCGAAAACAGCCTTCGCCTGCCGAGGATCAGTATTGATCGCCAATCGACAGTCGTACAGCAGCAGCACACGGTTTTCACTATTGCAGGCAGAGGCAGACTACAACTGCTAAAATTAGAACCCTTAACTGGAATCGTCAAGCATACACAGTGGCATACAATACGAGCACTTCCTAACGGCAAAAATACCTACTTATTTATAGACGCGAGCACCCAATATACAAATCAGGCAAGTTTTTCGCGACTATGAATGGAATTTTCAGCACATGCTTTAGGCATAGAGATTTTTTCAATGGTCGTTGTCCTTTTAATACACGGGTTTTTTTCAACTTTTTGCAACACGGTTCGACAACGTAAAACAACGCAAACTCACCTGAAAGACGGTGTATGTCTTAAAGTTTACTTACATTGCTCTGTATTTATTAAACGAAAAAAGGCCGATTTCAGAAGGACGGTAAAGGCATCGAAGCGTTATTTTCAACTGTTTTAAAGCAAAATTTTCTTTTCCAACTCTCTACTCATAACAGATCTAACACAAAGAAATGTGCACTTTGTTTATTCAACAGGCAAGACTAATAAGACACGCAAACCTTCCTCATTTCAAGCTATCAAAGCATTCTCGGCAGCAAGCACAACACTACAACTGCACCTCTGCCCAATTTTCGCTTTCGACTGGTTGCCGGCCGACTATATTAACATGCGAGTAGGCTAGACTATGATGACCGGGACGTGAGAAAGCGTTTGTACTGCGGCAATGGGAAGCACTCAAACAGTCGAGCGAATGTGGCATCGTGTGCGCTGAGCTAGTTTTCGCTCCTTCGGCCAGTGGCCTAGCTGAATGGTACGCGATGGCTTTTCGTCTTTCCGCGCACCGATCTGGAAAGCTTCGCGCGCCTGTGGGATTCAAAATGTTTCACCGCACTCCGTTCGCTGCTGTTGCCAACTGCATTACAAGGAAGGCTAGTGTACGCTCTTCAACCAGTCGCCTTAAGTTCGAAATGAGATTCGCAGACCTTCACTACGACGCACAGCGGAATGATGTACTAGCACTCTACACTATATATTGATTTGCTGATGTTAATTAGTGGTTTAGCATAACTTTTTTATTGGTAGACCAGTAAAAATGAGTCTTAATCAAATACTAATCCAAATGGTTGGCGATGGCGATGCCCTATATCTGTATGATTCAAAAGATTAATTTTTTAAAAAAACAGAAACACCCATTAAGCCAAGACAACATGTGGAGATGAGTGAGTGCGCAGGACAACCAGGTGATATATAATAAAAATAATGAGTTTACTAGCGTTTTCACACACATTTATTTTGACAGTGGATACATGTACACAACAATGGAAAAGTTTGCGAGACCGATTTTCAACAGAAAATGGATAATTAATAATCAAAGAAAAAATGGGTCAGGAGATGTAGCCAATTCAGTGTAGGAGCACCTTGCCAAGAAAATGAAAATATACCTAATTGATAAATTTGCCTTTTTGCGAACTGGCGCTGGCTGCTGACAACAATCGAGACCGTCGCCTGTCTCGTTTTGTGTCGCGTCACACCAAACGAAGCTCAACAGTTTAAGAAAAACGCATTATGTGTGTAGAATCCTTAAAGACTTTTTTTAATTTTGGAGAAAAAAAAATAGCGAAACAGTTAGCCGAAAAGTATATATTATTAGCAGGCAATGGGTGAATTAGAAAATACCATAATGTTATACAATTTGTACTGTGAATTTAACTCCTACTTGCTTACTCGCTTGAATATGCGTATTGAAATAGGCGGTTTAAGATAAATTTAAAGTGTTCTGCGACACAGTTTAAAAAAGACGCACAGTTTAAGTTCAGGGGTGTCCAACAAGCGGCACGCGTGCCAAACGTGGCACGCAAGCCCTTCCCCAAAAATACTAAAATTGTTATTCAGCCAATTGCCATTGTTTGTTCACAATATAAAACAATCGCGGCAATCACGACAACTAACAATTACTTTTGATATTATAACATTATAATGTGTGGAGGCTAGCATATTCACATGATATTATATAGCTCGATGTGAAGAAACAAAAGTAAGCTCACCGAGAGACACTTTGATGTAGTGATGCGCATTTCTGCTAGACAGTTTTTTTTTCAAGTTTAAATAAACGTTCTTATTTTTGGTAAAAAAGCGCTTTTATGACTAAAAAGAATTGGTTTGGTTATGAAACTTTGGCACGGGAAGAAGTTATAAGATAAAAATTGGCACGCCGGCATGTTTGAGGTGGACACCCCTGAGTTTAGATAATTAAACGTCAAGGCCAACACCGCCATTGCTACTAATGCGAATTAGTAATAAAACCTACGACGACAAATGTCATCGGTGTAGAAAAAAATTAAATATTGAAGTACAGCTCGCGTCACCTAAGAATTGCTTGGCGCACCCCTGACACTTTTAAAATGACTTGACTTAGCTTATATGTTTTATTATTAAATTGATATATTTATCTCAGGTTATGCACGTAAAACCATTAGATTGCTATACATGCTGTTTATTTGTTTTTTCTTATCTCAAGTTGTTGCTGATATAATTTACCCGACGAGTTAACTAATTTCAATGGCTTCCTCGTTATATTAGTGGTTTGACTTGATCTAATAATGACTTGACTGGGACTTGACTTGGACTTTATTTTCTATTTTTTTGGACTTAAGTTATTTCACAAATGACTGGACTGAGACTTAAGTCATTTCAAAATGACTTGTTTACAACATTGCTAAAAATACAACTATCGGCAGTCGCAACATTGTTAAAATTTGCGGTGTTTTACTAAACTCGACATAAAGACATCGAAGCTGCTTTCGAACCACGCCCAAAAAGCCTTTGCGTACCATTAGTGACACAACAGTTAAGATTAGTAGCGGTTCGAAATTGCGACCAGGGCAAATCTGGTTATTGGGTTCCGCCCGGTTATGACGTCATGTCACTTGCCTATTGTATATTTTTGCAACTTTCAGCATGTTTCTTGAAGCGCTTTGTCAATTGTCCAGAATTTCCTGATTGTGTTAATCGCGTATTGCCACATAAAACTAATTTATCGACGTCTGGTATAAAGTCTTCAAGTGCAGGCATTTTTAAGCGAAAATGAACAAATGAACAGTCCTAGTATTGTTCCGTAATGGAGTTTCGATCGCAAACGTTTTTCGAGGTACAATTATATTGAACGGACCATAAGTAAAACTGTAAGTAGTGATTTATCGTTTGTTTATTCGCAATAAATATTCTTTCATTGTGGTTCGCCCTACAGTTTTGAAACGCAGCGTTAAAGCAGTCAAGACACTCCATATCCAGATGCTTCACGCGTCAGACGATTCTTTCAGACCGCAGTTCAGTGGGGAGCTTTTTCGTAGCTTAGCAAACCAAGGCATCCGTGACGGATTCTTGTAGAGGCACTACGTGTCCAACAGGCGACCTCTTAAAGCAGTAAGGCGTGCTGTGCTTGGTCAATAAGTCCATCGCTAGTCCGTAAACAAACTGCACTGTAGCATACAGAACTCGCGGATAATTGCATTTTTCTATGCGACGTGACCTTATTTAACGCATGCTGTGTTTTTTCTTTTATAGGTGGTTTTAGTGTGATATGACCCTGGTTATTGCTTTTGGTGAAAGCTTAGAGTGTAATGTCTTTAAAAGTTATGCCGCTACTAAGCTGAAATTGTACACAATCCTAAATGATTAGGACTCAAACCTTTGGTTAAAGTAAGCCTGGTCTATCACGTTAGGTTCAGCGAATTTTTACAGGTGGAAATTTCGCCGTAGAAATTGAACGAAACCGATCATAAAACGTGAAAAAGCGGTAAGCGCAACCATGGGCCAAAGGGCCTTAGAAATCACCTAGGACCAAGTACTATAGGAGCGTGGACACCTGGAAAAACATAAACCGCAAACCCAATGCAATATAACACGTATATTACACTACTCCTTGCAACAACCAACGAGAAAAACTTCATTTTTTATTTTTTTATTTTTTTGATCGAGCGCTATCGGTTCTGGATCACACCAACAGCGCAACTATAACATCAGTTAAGGCGTGCCACCTAATGGGCTTTTGTGGGGCACAAAAAACTTTGGCTCATAAAATATTTAAAAAATATATGCCCAGCACAGCCGTTCACCAAATGCGCGTAGCACCTGAGTATCTTTTTTCAAAACTGTACAACTATGTATGAAAACAATCACAATGGTTGTTAAACTTGATTCGTAAGTAGGTGTAAAATTGCCCCCAAGTCAAAACTGTGTTCAGCATTGCGACATCAAACCATCATTAAACCAAAGGACGGGTTAAATAAAGTTATTTTCATTCGGGAAATCTTACTTTTAAAACTCTCCTAATGTGCAGCACACCTTGATTTTTTTCTCGCCAAGCCAGCTCCAAACTGCATTCAAAAGAAATTACCTGGAACACTTCTCAAAAGAAATCACCTGGGACAACTCTTTCTTATGGAAACGAATTGCGTCACACGGAAAAAAATCCAGGGAACATAACAAAATAAATCCGACTGTTATGTTTGGCTTACATATTACCACATACGCGTAACATATTTTTTTACACGCAGTTGGTACAGTATTTACGGCAGTAAAGGACAACATTTTCAAGAACATTTATAGAACATTCTGTGTAGCAATAGAAATTGCAAGATGATAGGTATATACAGGGCTCACTGTTGTCCACGGACTATAAACTGAGGTTAGAAGCCTTACTCTAATCTTTTACAAACGCTGATCATTAAATTTACCCTGATACATTATTATTTATTATTTATCCACAATACCAATCGACATGACAATTAAGTAATTTCTTGCTGACAAAGTCGTACAGTATTATAGTTAAAAATGAAGGAAAATTGCGAATTCTAAAGTGGCAGGTTAAACTTAAACTTACCGGCGCTGCTAGAAATACTTTACCCGCTTTGAGCTACACGCCCTGGTTTTTAGGGACAGACAACATAGCAACTTTTGGTATTTTCTAGAAGTGTACATTACAACAGCTACCTACAACTTACACTTTAAAAATTCAAACTTAATTTTATTAAAAAATAAAACAACTTTATTCTATAACTCTCGCATCGAACGACTATGACCTTTCTGCCAGCCTTGCGATATAAGCCAGTGAACTGTTCAGAGCTGTGTTGCAGAAATGTGGACTTCCGTCTTAATACATACAGGCCGTCCTTTATAACAACAAGACCCACTGTAGGTTTATGGATAGGTAGAATGTTTCAGCGAAAATGTTTATCATAAATTATTCGCGACCGTTTAAAGACTGACGTCTATACAACACGCCTTGAGTCATTGTCTTTAAAGGGGCATTAACGGTATACTGGCTTCCCCTATGCCAATGTTCCGCAACTTTTGTCACTTGCGGCATACCTATACTAAATCAGCCTAAAACAAATATAAACGCATAAGCTAATATAAAATGAAATTGACGACGAATAGATTTACTAGTTTTCTTGTAGATACTTTACACTGGTCATACAGGATCTGCGCACAGTAAATTTTTTTAGGACTCAACTTTCGCAACGGATTATTATCAACATGAATTGGTTAAGGTTTTTTGTTCTTCGATAAAAAGGTTTGTTTGATATAAAAAAAACACGTTAAAAACAGTTCTTTCAACTTTTCTAAATTTAAAACAACAGCTTGTCCAACTTTTCGCGCGAAGATCAACATTTCCAAAAAAATTACTTTAAGAAATTAATATTATTTTAATGATTAAAAACTTATCGTCTGGCTTTATAAGAATTTTTAATAAAAGACGAATGTAACCATGTGACAAATAATGGATACATCGTCGCTAGATAGGTTACATTTTACGTGGTATCGTGCGACACCTTTTATTAGGACCCTAGCTTTTTCATTAGACTTACGGTGCACCGTGGTCGATTTAAATAATTTATTGAATATAAATCGCCCGCCTTATATTCCTGATCTTAGGCGGACTTGTTGCCTTAGTGTTTGGACGAAGAAAGCAATTGTGTGAATAAAATTAACACGGCGAAATGTTTACCTTGTCGTCTAGCTTTTGCCTGTAATAAAATTTGAGCATGTACGGGTTTGAAAAGTTAACCCAGCATTTCTTGCATTTACAGACAAGTAAAAAGAAATAATAACGAAGAAGACTTGAAAACAAAGTATTGTTAAAAAAAATCCTTAAAGCTCGTTCGGTCATGTTTCTTTTTTAGTTGCTTTGAAAGGTGATCATTTGTTTCGTTTATTTTTCACCAGATTTTTAAGACAATAGTATAATGGTTGTTTATTGCCAGTGTTGTAATGATGACGACAATGACTTGACTTGAACTCAAGAGTCATACGATTTGGGTTGAAATTGAGTGTTTCCATTTAACATTTTGTTATAAAATTAAGCTACTTATATTAACTTCTGCACAAAAAACGATTAAGTAGTTGTTTTTTTGGTTCTTTTTTAATTTAGTTATTGCTCATAATCGGCGAGTTTGCCAATTTTAATGGTTTATCGTTGTATTTTTCATATTCGTGACTTGAATTGAAGATGACTTGCTCTAATAATGACTTGACTGCGACTTGACTTTGCCTTGAGTTATTTCACAAAAAAGACTTGACTGGGACTTAAGTCATTTCCGAATGGCCTGTTTACAACAATATTTATTGCTTGTTTTCAAGTTCCCGAAATGCGTCCTTAGTGGTACAATAAATATGGTACATCTTCCACTTAACACAAGCCAAGCATTAACTTCGATAAACCTGTAATTTTAAATTTCCAAACTAAACCCAAGCAGACTCGGACCATTAGCGATGATTCAAGTTACTTAAGAATTTACAGCAAAAGGCAGATAATTCTATTCTTAATTAATTTTTGAATGACGTGTGCAGGCGCGTAGCGTGACCGTTTCAAAGAGGGTTGTCCCGAATTTCCAACTTAGGAAATTTCCCTATTTTCCGTCTGACGTTAATGAATAATGACGTCCTAAAACAGTGACGGGTGTGACGTCATAAAATAGTGATTGTAATGACGTCATTAAACATTCTAATCAGAAACAACTAACGTCCAGCAAATGCGAAACACGTGCGTCGTCGACACTCCTGCCAGGCGAAAAACTAAACCAAGACCGTTAAATATGTGTGATTGATTTTGGTAGAATCGTGTTTCGACTATTAGCAGCGCAGTTTCCTAACTTCCATATACGGGACTAGCGTTAAATTACAGGCACGCCTTTCGCCACCTGCAATACTAAACGAAGATCGTTTTTCCCGGGTGTTATTATGCCACAATTAGCGCAACATTTGCGTCGAACTATGTGCCAAGTCAGTTAAAATACAAGCTGCGGTTGAAGGAAAATAGGTTGTGCCAATTGCACACTAAACACGTAGTCTTAGAATGTGCTTGTTTAAAGAATAATTTTGCGTTAGGTAGCATGACTTAAAAAAGGGCAACTCTGAAATGTGCACGACAGTCATAATTAGACCATTTTTTTAGAAATCTTCTTCAGTTAACAAAAATCCATTGGTAACCAATATCGAATATTAGCAGAGACAGCGAACAGAGAGGAACATCAGCTGCGCTAACTTTGACGTTTTAGCGAGAATTAGCGTTGTTAATTGTCGAATTCACACTTAATATAATAAGCCAGCCTCAACAAATTAAAGAGAAAAAAAAGAAAAACGGAGTTTTGTGTTAGATTTTGGTTACGCAGTCGCATTAGCTTAAGACGCGTGACCCAATTACATTAAAAGCATTACCGCTTCGGAAAGTTCACTAAACCCCGAAAAAAAAAGAACAAAACACGATAAAATCAATTACAAAAAGGGGGGGGGGTCACAAACCCCAGTCCCACTGGATACGCCACTGTGTCACATGATCACCCAAATTACCTACCCATAGCGGGTTCGGAAGGAGCCCGAAAAATTTTACGTTTCGTGTATTCTTGACGCTAAAAACGGCGATTAATAGGAGCTTATACGGCTGTTTTAAGTCGTCTATTTGACATTAGAAAAATTGCAACACCTCGTATTCAAGTCCGATTGTCAAGTGATTTCAATTGCGCGCGAAACGCTATGGAATTGCTGTGTCAGAATAGTCTCTGTGACGTATCAATCACAAACTGTTGCACTTCGTTGTCAGCAAAATTAACAATGCTTACCAACAAATTTGGATATATCTGTAGTTTAATTTCTCCGATGGTATAAAGCAGGGGTCGGCAACCTTTTTCTAGTCGCGGGCTAAAAACAACCTAAGAATGTATTTGCGGGCCGCACAAAATCTTAACTAAGAATTGTGTTATTAAAGTGTTAGAACAACTGTGAATCTGGCGAGCCTCGGATTGTTTTACACTTAAAAACGTGTTTAATTACATTTGAGGATGCAGTAAAGTGTTGGTACAAAGCGTGAAAAAAAGCGTTTGTTTTGTTTAAAATTCAAGTTCACATGTCGTCATCCATACTACTAATGAAAAGTGTAATATAACTACTTTGAGGAAACGCGATAACTTCAATGGGTAAACTTGTTTAGTGTTTGTTCAGTCCGTTCGAACCTGGCGAGAGAAGCGAGCTCGTTTTTTTTGGTATACTGGCGTTACTTTTAAATTTCTTACATGTTTTTATTACCTTGCTCATAAGAGTAAAATGTTAAACAATATATGTGCAATATTTTTGAATTCGTTTTCCGTTTGCCCGCGCCGCCCTTGTCTGTCAAGTTTCATGCCGCAACGGTAAAGAAGCGTTAACCTATAGTTTAAAAGACAGCTTCAAAACTAAACAAACGGAAAGTACAAACATCATTCGCGCAAAGCGCGAAAAGTTTTCGCACCAAGGTAGTTAAAATTGTCAAAAAGTATGTGAAATGGACTCGTTTCCAGTTTTTTAACGAGGTGGCGGGCCGGGTGAATTACACTGGCGGGCCGGATTCGGCCCGCGTGCCGTAGGTTGCCGACCCCTGGTATAAAGCGTGGCTTCAAAATCGCCCTTTTTAACTCTGTATAATTAGTAAATTATTCAGCTAAAACTGTGCAAGACAAACACAAACATGCCTTATTACTGAAATTAAGACGGTCATTTGTTATCAGTTTAGCGGGAAGCTATAGTTCGCCGACGTTTTAATCTATGTTTCAAAATGCGACGGTCAAGCGCTCTTTTTCGAGATTGAGACTAATACAACCATTCAATAGAGCGACCTGCGGTGAAGACGTTTGCTGTAGCTTACACGCCTGTTTTTTACGTTGTTAAGAATGTTTGGTTTAACAATAAAATATATTTTCGTTATCAGGCGTGTTTGACATTTCGGTGACAGGTGACAGCTAAATGAAACAACAATAATGAGTGGTGATTAGGCGTTGGCGGCGATAAGCTCCGACGTGTTTTCAATGACAGGTTCAATGTTGCCGATGTCCCAATGCAAAAATCACGGTTTTAGTTTTGTGATAATTGTTTACTGAGATTTCAAAGGGTCAAGACTCCTAGATACCCCCCACGCTACGCCCCTGGACGTGTTGGCTATTACGCTCGTTCTAAGCTAATTCGTGCTTTACCAAAAATCCTACTTTGTCGGCATTTAGTTTTTCAGTCGCAATAAATAATTTGAATTAATTCTTTGGCAGGGCGGATCAAGGATTTTTGTTTTGAGAAAGCCATGAGTTTCCTCATTTTTTTGACATTGCCAATGGCGTTCGCTCCACCGCTTAAGCAACAAATGGCTTTTTTTATTTTCTTCGTCAATTTAAATATCACCTTCCTTTATTAGATTTAAATTGACGCTGGCGGTCGGAGATATTTTTTTACAGCAAAACCTATAGATAAAACTTTTTTATCGCGTTTTTGCAAACATTTTACCTTTTTACGGTGCGTCTATATCGTTGGATTTTACCCGACCCGGACCCTTTGGATGGCTTTAAGGCGAAGTATATTAATCATTCTAGTCGCTATTCTTTTTTTTAATGTTGATTTATACATTGCGTTTAGATTTTAGAACGCCCCTCTATCTGGGTTTAAATTGTTTCGCCCGCTCGCCAATAAGAGTGGTTTTCGCTCCGGCGAGTGTTGATTGACAGTCACTCGCCCATCAACTGGTGAGTGCCTTTTGGTTTAGGCAAAAATTTGTTGTTATTTTCACACCTACTAAAGGTTTTAATTTATTGATCCGTAACAAGTTGTGTTTAATTTTACCGACTAAAAGCCGATTATTTTATTTATTTTCTGACGTCCAATCTTGGGCAGCAATACAAAAAATTCTGCCAACAAAACTATAGAAATGCCTTTTTGTCGTGCTAGACGCTGTTGTTTTACGTTTGTATACAGTTAAACCAGAGTGCCGTGTGCATCATTCCACCATCCCACCAATCGTTTTCACAGCAGTGAAATAGGCGCCCCACCAGTAGGGTCTGGAATAATTTGTTTGGACATGGAAGTCATTTGTAATGCAAGAGAAAACAGGGTCGGATTCAGGGAGGAAATTATTTCTGTATTCTTTTGCCAATTTTAACTTCGTAAATGCCATTTTTACGCCCAGCGCGAATGTAACCTTGTTTCTAACAGGGCTGCCGAGTCGAATCCGTCTCTGAATCTAGAGCTGTATTTAATCATTTGCGTAACTAAAATGGGTTGGTTATTCCGCAATACACTCAAATGGTGTCATCCAATTTACTATATATGATTGCAAATTATTCCAATATTTGCTGTAACAATTTTATAATTTACAGTTTGCGGCCTTATTAGTTTTCGAACTTTGGCATGCACTCATCGGAATCGGGACTCGGGTAGTTTTACGCAGTCGTACCCGAGTCCTAAGTCCGACTTTAGCAAATCAAACCGACTCCGTCGAGTCCCGAATGCCGAGTCCCGAGTTTGACTCCGCAAACTGGTATGTCCCAACTGAACCCGTTTCGATAAAATCGTTTTAGCCATCGAAAAGCAACACCTATACCCTGTATCGAAAGTAACGCCGCTTTAGCAAGATAAACCAACTGTTTGTTTCTCTTAAGGTCACTTCTTTATGACACCACGTTTAGATGTAACTTTGTAACTTTTCGTAATACGTTACTTTGTAACATCGCCGTATATATTCTCAACACATATAATCTAGGGGTTCCGTGGGCCATAGCGTTGCTTTGAAAACATGAGTGAAGGGTTTTTGTTTATCTAAACTATTTTCTGCGAACTCCACAAAATAGATGCCTTTTTATCAATCTTCGTTACTGAAATCACCCATCATTGATAAACATAAACCTCTGAAACAAACTCTTTAAACTAAACGGGCAAGAGCTAACAAGAACAAAAAAACAATTATAAAAATTTACAGATATAAGGCTACATGAAAGTGTATTCACTTCTATAATGTAAGGCAGTGGCCAGATACAAACTTACTAATAGTATCGTAAAGATTTGTATCATTCACAAATCGTTTTTGTGTTTTTAAGCCTTTCCTTACAATTAATATTTAAATAGGACTATTCAGTTTTCACTAATAGAATAAAATTAATGTAGTGTAATTTACAGGAAAACTAAATATCTTCTTCCAGTTGTTCAGCAAAAATATTAATTTACATCCAAAGAAAAGTAACTTGACTTATTGACCTGGAGAACATTGTACCGTGCGATGTTTCAAGTTTATCAAGCTTGTCGTTTTAAATATAGTGGTTAGTCATTATACTATAAAAATATTTAGTTCAGAGTACGGTAAATCTCTAGTTCTAGTTGAATGACCGAATGCGAATTCTAAAAACAGAAACAGCTATGTCTGTTTAAGTGCGTTAACGTTACACTGGGCATATATTACATAACAACTCACCTTTATTTTAAAGCTCGTGGCATTCAGGTTATATGCAAAGATCACGAAAACCAACAATCCCAGTGTTACAACCACAGCACACGTTCTAATCGGCAGAGTCGACGACATTTCAACGTTTGATTTCTTCTTTAAGCACCAGCCTTTCGCAACGATCATTTACTCCCTATTAAGCAACGTCTGTAAACATAGACATTGTTTACAAGTTGCATGTTAACACTGAAAGTGGCGCTATAATTTGAGTGAAAGGTGGTTTCTTGAAAAACAGTACATTTACCATAAAAGAACCTTTTTTTAACCACTTTATTTTTAAAATAGATTAATGTATTCCTAAGTGCATAATCAGATTCTGTGGGGTTTACCTTTTTGTAGAATTGTATTTTTTCGACATGTTTGAGAAAAAAACATGTTTTTTGAGAGATACGTAAAATGAAAAAAAGAGAGTACAACACGCTAAACTTTTACAAGATAATTAATTATCGTAAAGTACAAGTTTAATTTTGCGGTAAAATAATTTACATAATATTTAGTATGTGCATCAACCAGCAAATTCATTGCTCATTGTATAAAACAACACAGACGTGACGCGTAATAAAAACCTAATTATCAATTTTTCCTAATTGTTTTCGTATGGGTGGTAGAATCATATTACCTTCATTATAGTAGGTCAAATATTTCTAGAATGTACGATATATGGCACGTATAGTGTCGTACAAATAATCTCCATTACAACCTAACAAAAATAGTTAAAAAGTCACTATCCATGCAGTTTGCAGCGGACAAAAAACATTTTAGCAGTAAATAGCCGTAAACTCACATAAAAATTTATTTTGGGTATGATTATATCATTTGGGAACTTACTTCGCATTTGGGAATTAAATTATATACTAATTATATTTTTCGTATCTTTATGTGACACAGTGAAGGGGAATTTATTTGAAAAAATAAGGCGTATTTTTTTATATTATTATTACGCAAATATCAACTAAATAATAAAAAAATGGACGAAACGAAAATGTAGCCTCTGGTTGTCGCCTTACAACAGGGATTCCCAACCTGTGGTACGCGAAGGTTTTTCAGGTGTTACGCGAGTAGCTTTCGTTTTTTTTTTGACAAAACACTGGATTCACAACTTTATACTTTGTTTATCTGGTTTTGTTTACCAAAAAAATCCGAAGCCAATTCATTGTTACGTAAATATTCCTGTTGTCTCGTATAATTACGATCTTCAAAATCAGGGTTGCCAGTTAGGATTTTTTAAAGCCAAATTTGAAAATTTAGGCTTTTTTTGAACCTCTTTGGATTTTATTTAAAAGAAAAAAATCCAAATGAAATTTGGCTTTTTTAGGCTTTTTTCGTTTTCAAAAATGTCATGAGTGTTATGTTAAGAAGATATGAAACTAACTCAAAAAGAGAAAAAATTTCCAAAAAAATTACAAAAAGAGAAAACAAATGTCAAGAAAAATTTACAAAAAAAGAAAAAAATTAAGAAAATTTGCCACAAAAAGAGAAATTCAATGCACCAGCATGACCATTTATTGCATTTTTTATTTATTTAAGGAAAACCATAGGCTTGTTAGAGTTTGTAGTAGATTTGGCTTTTTTGGGCCTTTTTTTACAGTAATTTTGGCTTTTTTTATGTTTTCTATCTGGCAACCCTGTTCAAAATACAGGTCATGTCAATTGTCAAAATAAGCACAGTTGCTTTGAAAAGCCGTACAACGCTGCTGGATAGTGGGCGTTAATTATGTCAAATGATTTCTCTTGATAGATATAATCTACTGTTTTAAAGCTTAATCTACAAAATGCTAGTTGTAAGATGAAAAATATGATTCAATCAAATTAGTTGTTCTGCCAGAAGTGGTACGCGAGGCAGTACAGAGCGTCCAAGTGGTACAAGACCGTAAATAGGCTGGGAACCCCTGCCTTACACCTACCAACAAGCGACAGGCAGTACACTTAACACACAAGATGAAAAAAAAAATTGAAACCTATATGTTCTAAAATCAAATTTTTTTACGGTTCGGTCATAAAAACAAACATATAAAGAGCGTCAAGCATATGTTTGCAATACTTACAACGCGTTATCACAAACGAATCGCGCACAAGACAATAAGCAATTGAGCAATTCATATTTCAAATACATACCAGACATAAATGTTTCAGGATTTTTGTGAGAAAAAATATTTTTTTAAAGAAATTCGAGATGTAATCTCTTACAAGCGACACACAGCAGCCTTCAAATTCTTTATCAACTTTCTACAGACACCTTGTGGCAAACGCACTGTGAACACTGTCCTGTCTTTTGAAAGGGAATTTTACTTTCATGTAAAAGCGTGTGCGTTTTTTACGTTTTAATTTTTTTTTTTTTTTTATTGCCGCTTTAAAATTCCTGTAAAAAGGAAATGGAAATTAAGTAATTGGCATAAAACCAAAACCTGGAACAAGCAATGCGTGGTTATTTTTTTTCCGGTGCGATTTTTAAAAGATGTATGGCCATCGCTCAAGCCTTTGTAAAATCGTACCGCAATGCGTTTTTGTGCAAATAGAAAATCTTGAAAATTCGCTAAACAGACAAAGCGAAAACGATTAACAACCTTTATTATAGCGGCAATCCGGTCTGTGTACACAACGCTTTAGAAAGGCGCCCAAACTAAAGCCCATATATGTGTCGCCTGTACATTTTATACAGTCGTTTTTGTCATGCGATTCAAACTATTGTAATGCTTTTAATTGATCCATAACGACATCTTTAAAGCATGTTAAATAAGGTAGTTTTGCGTTAATTTCATGAACGTCATTTTCACAACTTTATTTAAAACTGTCTGCTAGTGTTTTTTAAACTTAATGTTAATTGAAACTAAGTAAGGGAATAAAGTCGTGCCTTCGAAACCTTGGTACTTTTTTAAGCAGTGGACTATTTGTATACAATGCTTCTTTAGTAAAACGGGTTATGATTCTTAAAGTACTTTTGTTACAATTTAAACTTAAAAATACATTTTAAAACTTTTATTTCTGTTTTTTGGTATCATTGTACTACATAAAAAAACATTATCCTATTTCATCTATTCGATATGGCTATATTTTACAATTACTTCTGAATTAAAGTCTTCCTTTTCCAGATTTCGCTAATTTAAATTTACCACTGCTACTTGCGTTATTCCAAGATTAAATGTAATTACATTCTTCACAATTTTCGGACGTAATATCAACAATAAACCTACACAAAGTGGCAAACAATAAAATATTACGAACACAAGACGCTACGACTAAGTCAACTGCAAATTCAACTTCTTTCCCACAATTTCAATCTTGCGACAACTAACGGGACTTTTTTTCCTTTGACTGGGACATCTGAGGGCATGTTACATACAATAAGATAACAACTTCCATATGAACCAGTTAGTGACAGATAGAAAGCAAGCAAATGCATACTTTCAAAAATTAAATTGAACAAGGCAGCAGAAATGACTACTGTTGTATCACTAATTTAAATGCTTCATTGGAAGTTAAATAATACTAGTTCACTAAAGCATATCGTAGGTCCGTAGGAGAACAAAATAGGTCTACCCGTCTACAAGTAACCTTACGAACTAACAGCTTACCACATTCCAACTGCAGAAAATTGTCTAGCAAGTATAAACAACATACTTCTGAGTGATACAGGTTATATGACATCACAAAAAGCATTGTGATCAACCTAGTAGAAAAATCAAACCATAGGCATAGGTTTCATCTGACTATGGGAGTTAAGTGTCTGGTGAAGGCCGTCATGCGTCTGTTATTTTAACGACGCTGTTGCGCTATACGTGGCATACAGGTTAAAAGTTGTACACAGTATGTTACAAAAGTTCCTTTCTGTTTTTGGACCCTGCTTTTCGTCAGTTCACCTCTCTTTTACGTATATTTACATCGAATTACTGTAGAGGTACAAATAAAAATATATACTGTACGAATATACGTGTACATAACTTCCCCTAAAACAGCTTTGGCAACCCGTGCTGGTTATATTTTGTGTTTCGAGCTTCTTTAGTGAAGAATACCCAACGGAAACCTTATTATGTTGTTCTCTTTTACTGGAGCGTATTTTAAACATATCTTAACGCCACAAATTATTTAATCTAAATGTAAAGTGAAAATTTATGTGAAAATGTGTGTCCTTTATTATGTATGTTTAAAAAACTATTTGGCCTAACAAACGTCAAGAATTACGGCACTCCCACTGTCAGTATAAGCTTATAGGCGAGACTCTTCTAAAAACTGGACATACCTATGTATCAATGTATTTAATGCGTTTGTGCATGACATTGAACGATAATCTCGTCGATCGCTTTGACGTAACGTCGTGACGCCTTATCTAAAATTGTCATGAGTTTCCGTGAGAAATTTATGTATCTTTAACTCCAGACAAGTTAACTGACTACATAGACTTGGATTTCATCAACCCTCGTAATCAAAAAATGTGTTGATATACAACAAACCACTTATAGGGGTGTCATACAACTCACCCATCAACAAAAAGAGGGGGAAGCCTATCCTATTCAACCTATAGGTTTTCAGCCTTTACGATTTATTGTCGGTTCAAAATTCGCTACTGCATATGCCCATGTCGGACTCGGCATTAGGGAGTGCTGTCGAGTAGTCTTACTCTACAGTCCAAATTCAACCAAATGAACAGACGAGTTCCGAGTCCCTAATCTAGCTATGTCCTGCTTTAAGTAGGGTAAAGTAGCCTGCTGTTTTGAGACGTGAATGTGAAACCAGGCCAAACTTGCTGCACCCCGGATAACCTTTCATTTCAGACCAATAACTAAATTGAAAAAGAACTATTTAGCATTTGAACACTACTGATGCCAGAGACTACGACCTTAATTTAATTTAAAGGAAGGCATTTTATATGAAACACTTGACACAAAAGCCCAAGACGTGCAATGCAAACATTCGTGAGCTTCTGACAACAATAGGGGAAAGTCATCAAGCTTTTGCGACCACAAACGATTAATAAGCTTTTATCGCACCGAAATATTAAAGTTCCAACAGTACAAAACGAATGAATTTCTGTCAAAATATTTTCATAAAAAGTTGAACGGTTTTAAACCATTTCGGCTGCTCATGACAGTAGTTCTAAAACCGTTATTACTCACTGTAGGAATTATTACATATAGGCCTATACTAGGCTTGGCCAATTCTGCAAATATATTATTTGGAATGCATAGTGTTATAGCGACCTTAATCTGAGTTCACCTAAGTCACTGTTTTAAAATGTTGAATTTTATTTGCTTGAGAAGCCTGGTATTTCACCAACTAATCACTTTGACTATGGGTTTTGACCTATTTTTTTTTCGAATACCTTAAACTGGACTTGGAAAAGACTTGTCTAAAACACCATAAATAAGTGGTGGTTTAAAATGTTCCTTCTTATAATTTACCCAACATTAACAGTTTTTTTCTGTAGGGAAATAGCCTTGACATGCCCTTCAGCTTATAAGCTACACACAAGAAAAACCGCAGCGTATTGAAACAGAACTTTCCACTTGGGTGTCAGAATGGCAGATAGCAAATGTGATGAAGTCAATTTATTTGACTCTCTACAGACGAGTGCGTGTTTTATCCTGTATAGCAGTGATTTCCAACCTTTTTAAAAAGCGACCCCAATGAAATGAAATCCGAATTTACATTTGCGAATAATGATGAAACTAAGTAACACGAGCGAATATGCGTAAACTGTGGGTACGTATACGATGTTTTGTTTTTAATGTTCTCATTGAGCTGAATTTCGAATAACAGAGCCATGTGGTTGAAAACCGAAACAATAGTTAACGAACAAACTTGTACAGAGTCGGGTAAGTTAATTTTATCGAAGTCCAAAAGTAAATATTTGATTGCTGAAATTCTTGTAACCTAGCAGCTCATAAGCTAAAAACCTATTTTATGTAGAAGCACCAAATCCCTATTTTTGCTATGCGCAGAGTCACGTTTAGGCCTATTTGTGTGACGTCATTGTAAAGAAAACTAAGTACAATAATCGTACTAAAACAGCAGAAATATGGTGAATTATAACGACCCAAAAAAGTTTTAGGCCACCGTCGCGACACACAGTTTGGAGACCACTGCTGTATAGCGTAGGTTAGGATGTTTTTTTTTTCAAGCGCCGCTTAAATGAATTTTGTAAAAAAAAAAAAAATTGAGGCTGGAAAAGAAAACAAATTTAGAACAAAGTATTGTATCCTAATTCCCTATACAGCGCAAAAAAAAAACGATTGTAAACTTTGAAGGTAATTTAACGCACATTTCAACTCTCCATTAAACGGTTTGTGCGCGTAAAATAAAAAAATGGGGCTAGTCATGATCATTTTTCTAAATGCGTTTACGCCTAGTTTACCATTTAGCTTAACAACAACAAAAACAGTAGGGCCACCACAAAGAAAACATTAAAGACCTCGGCCTTCAACACTCAAACGTGACACATTGGAAGTGAAAAGTTTTTGCTTCATCACCAAAGAAAACAGAAACGATTGCTTTTGGAAGATGACGCAGTTGCGCCAACAAAATTAAAGATGCTTGTAAATATTTAAGCAGACACAATTTATTTTATTTTTCACACAGCTTAATATACCATTGGGATATGCGCAATGGCACGTTTTCTACGCATCCTTGATTTTCCGTTGCCGTCGGGCATCGTAATTTGTGTCATAATCGAAAAGCTCTTTTGCCGCGTTAGTCGTTTTGTTGTGGAAATACTCTATGACGCCCTTTGATTTTAATGAATTTACGTAAGGATACCACGCTGTTACGGTAATGTGATCCGTGACAGGAGATAATACTTTCCTCCTTTTATAGTAATTATTGTTTGATAAATTATTATTGCATTTCCATATAGACAACGATACAACTATAATAATTTTTGCGGTTAAAGAACTTCGTAAACTTTAAAAGCAAAAAAGGAGGCTAAAAACGCTCATTTAAGCTAAAAACGATCATGCGTGAAATTTCATTAAAGTTTTGACGTAAGAAAAATAGTTATTGTTCATAGTTTCACATGTTTTTCAACCAACGAACGTTCGCCCCTTTCATTCTTAGGTTAGCTGTTTAAATTTTAATAGGAAAAATTAACGAGACTGAGCGAGGCCCTTGCCTGTCGCCACACTTTTTAAAAGTAAAATAAAAAGGCGGGTTCGCTAGAAGTTGTATATGCAGTGATTACTAACCAATTTATTTTAAGGCTTTAAAGCGTGATACCTTAATTAGTTTAAAATTATTTGTTATATGTTTAATTTGATTGTTTACTATCATTTAGTTTATTTTTACACTGAGCGCTGGTCTAGAATCTTAACCACAGCGCACCTTATTTGGGATAGGGTGCAGTTTAGCGTTTGGGTTGGTCAATTATTAATATTAAATGACAAATATAATATACCTTGACCCATCCACACCCAAACGCTTACCCGCATGCAAATATTGTGTGTTGATTTAATAATTCTATATACGCTGTGGGGCTCTGGTAGGATTTTAGACCAGCGCCATTGCAACGTTTTAAATTTAAACCAAAATATTGTGCGTTGTGGCAGTAACCCAATTGTTGTGCATTGTGGTAGAATCTAGGGCGCTCTTTCACTATTGTACGTGAAAAGTTATGCACAAACAAAAAATAATAATACCGCATACCACAACGCATATTGTTTGGGTGAGGGTGGGTCAAGTTTATTATTAATAATAAACATAATATTACTTGATCCACCCTCACCCAAACACTAACCCGCACCCTAACCCAAACAATATGTGTTGTGGTATGCGGCATTTTAAGAAGAAAAAAAATTTTATTAATTTTTACGTACAATAGTGAAAGAGCGCCGAATCTAGACCAGTGCTGATATTCGAAGCCTTCAAAATGTTTTCTTAAGCTTCGATTAAGTTCTATATAGTTGCATTGACATTCATACTACGTCCCAGGTTGGAAAGTAAGGCCTACTCTTAGCCACAGTTATATCCGTGAATTTTATTTAAAATCAACATAAAAATTGGTGAGCTGCGAAAAAAGCACAAACCTTACGACGTTGTAACAGTTTTCAGTATAGTACTCCATTTTCTGCCATGCAAATTTTACAAATAACGTAATTACAGCCGCGCAATTTCAAGCTGCAAAATCGTCTTCCCAGCGCAAACTCCAAAGTTTCCAATCTGGACTATGTTTAACTACAAATCCCTACCAGTATACTTTAAAACAAATTTTTATTTAGTAAACTGAAAAATATATTTTTCTTCTTTTTGTGTAAATATGGAATCTAACCGATTGCATTCCAGTCCCTTCCTGCCAAAGATTTTTTGTGTAGAACCCTCGTCCAAAAGTATGCCAATGGTGTCATTTGGTGTCAAGCATTTCTGGCCTAGTAAATTTACAATGAAAAATAGGACATTCTACTCCCATTTCGAAAGTATGGTGGATTTAAACCAAATCATTCAGATGCTCAGTGTTTAAAAGGCAGTTGTTACAATGTTAATCATTTGTGCTTTATTTTTTTTGTTGGCAATATGGATATATTATTATCAAATAGTTGTTTTTTGTCACTAAAGGATATATTATGATTAATCCATTCCCCAAAATAAAATGCAAAGATTAAATTAGAAATAAACTAGGATTCAATTTTCTATCTTATTTTTACAACCTGTTGTTGTTCTACAATACTTCTTGAATTTTTCTTTAAAAAACTTAGCTACTTTTTTTGTTAATTGTTTATGACTACGTAATGTCAAGCTATTTAGGGCAGTGGTTCTCAACCTTTTTTATCTTACGGACCGGTAAAATTTCAAAACAAATTTTGCGGACCTGTGGACCTTTAAAAATCAAAATCAACTATGACAAAAGTATGCAACTTAAAAGCAAAGAATGGAAACTTAAATTCATTGATCAATTTTCTGCTGTCTCTTTTATGTCAAACGTGTGTATACGTGGTTCTATTAAATTTTTCACATACAACTGGTCCTAAAATTTACGACTTAAACGATCAATAGCCTAATTTTAAACAGTTTGGCAACACTTGCATTGTGTCGTACGATAAAGACCAAACTACACCATTAACTCTTTGTTACGTCACAATGTTGCAAATTACGAAGCTGGCAAAGTTCTAAATTTGATAGACAAGCCTTATGCACCTTGCATTCTGTGGTTGAGATTTAAGATTGTAATATATTTGGCAGACCGGCAGGAAAGTTGATGCGGAACGGCACGGGTCCGCGGACCGGCGGTTGACAACCACTGATTTAGGGGGATTATGCGCAGCTCAACTTTTGTAACAACATTTGAAGAAAGGTTTGGCTGCAGTCAGAACTGTGCAACAGGCTATGTTTTAAATCTCATCTGATTTGTTCCACTCTGTATTCTCTTGCAGGTTGCAGGTGTACACTGTTCCACATGAGTTTTTTTTTTAAGTTTAATTTAGCCCTAATCTTAGAAAGGATTGCTTTATAAATGCGGTTGTAACAGATAATATCATCACAATCTCAACAAATTGTTTATCAGCAAAAAGTGCTACATTTGAATTTATGTTAACAAGTTAAGAAATTATACTTGTAAAACCTGACACAATCTGGTATGATGTGTGCCAGTTAGCTGAGGCATGAAGCAATGGAAAGCAATATAGTTTGTAAAAACCAAACATAAATTTTGGTATAGTAACACTCCTTTTTTCACTTGTGATCAATTGATGATGGTTTTTCAGTGTATCTTGGTTTTACCCTGAAGAGCAGCCTGAATTTTATCTATTTATATTACATAAATAAAGGGGATATTCAGCAATTCACACTTTGAGGTGTTATATCATCCACACACAAGCAAAAATGCAATGAAATTCTTTACATTCTGAAACAAAGATTGGCAGCTGACTTTCCTTTCTTATTGAACCTCATATGCCTGCACAAAACAAATTCTGTTTTTTAATTAAGTTTTGTTAAGAAGTGAGAAGTGAATAGGTTACTTCAATCTATACAGTACGCACCATGCCTGTTTTTCTTGGATTTTTAATCCTCGTTTCAACCAATATGAGTCTTTAGGAAAATTTTTCTGAAATGTTAAAAATAAATGTTCTATGAAGCAAGCGTGTACTTCTATTGGTTGGGTTTGCATTAATGTAGTCTACGAGTATATCATAGCTTTATGCGAGACTGTTTCCCAAAACCAACCTTGAGGTTTTCTAAATTCAGAAGAAATAACGAATAGGTTAAGCTTCTTTTACTGATTTTTTAGACAAACATTAAAAGCATTTATTGTTTTTAGTAAGAGGCATAATAAATATTCTTTCTTGATCAACCATTTTGGTGAGACCATACTCAAGAAAGTAATGTGTGATAGTGATAGATTTGAAAGTGCAGTAGTTAAAGTGTTAATGGTTTAAAACTTTTGAATACACTCATACTTTCTGAAGTATCTTTGTTTATGTTCATTTATATTTTCTGTATGGGTTTTAAGGATAACCTATTCGCTAAGACAAATAATTTCATATACTTTTTGTAGTGCACAGTAGACACTACAAGGTAGACTTTTGTTGTCAATTCAGTGGCAGACTTATCGTCTACAGCACATTGGTGAAATACGCTTCAATTTGCTAATAATCGTGTTTTTGTTTCAAAAAGCTTTTTGTAACTAAGTTGTCATTTGGCACATAATTTTTGTAAAAAAAGTAACATATTGTGCTTGTTTTATTGTAGATTTGAAAGCAATGTTAGGCAATTTCTTGTGTGAAATGAACTGTTTTTTCTTGGGCATATTATAATGAGTTCCAGAAAAGGTAAGTTCCTTGTTTAACTTTTTTATTAGGAAGTCTCAAATGTAAACTAAACTAATAGTTTTATTGTCCTGCAACCCCGAACAAGCTAGATATAAATGAAATTTTAATTCAGAATCTACAGAAATGTGGTGGCTAAGTTCGAAGTTAATAAACCAAGTCCAATATTAAATTTCCATAAAGGTTAAATTTTGTTTATCTGTAAATGCTTCTCTTTACGCTTGTATGTTAAGGCTATGTAAAGTGTTTATAACAGAGACATCTTAAATTACCAGTAGACAGTCTGGTCGTAAAATTAAAACAATCATACGATGATGGTAAAGCAGTTGTTGGTAATTTGAGATGACTACTTTCTTTTCAATCTTCATAGCATCAAGTTTTTTGCCTAGACTAGTTTGGTTCCCATACTGTGATACAAAGTTGATACATTTGTTTGTGTTTGCAAGTGATGGCAATTCAGGCAAGAAAAAAACGTACCAAGCCGAAAAAGGCAGACAAAGTTAAGAAGCGTGAAGCCGTACTACAAGGCAACATGCAAAATAGGTAAGTTTCAAACCTAGGTTTGTGTAGCAGCTCGCAGGTCTTTTTTGCAGTATATATAACTTATATAGACCCCAAACAGTTTGATTCAACCAAACATAAAACAAAAACTTGAAAATAATTCTAAACTTACTGTTCCTTGAAGTTTGATTTTATGATAAACCAGGGTTGGACTTAAGCACTCGCCCACTCGCCAATGCGAGTACAAATTGCTCTTGGCGGGGGCTGATTGACACCCACTCGCCCCACTGGCGAGTGGCTTCGCGAAAAATGTAATTAGTTGGTGCAGGACAACTTGTGTTAAGCGCCACTACTAAAATTATTTTCTTAAACACTAAGGTGCAAAAACATTCAACACTTCACAGATAATAAGGTTAATCGAAGTCACGTTCAAAGCTCGTAATAAAAACTCTTTGTCCCGTTTAAAAAAATCGTTTACCGGCGAACAATCAATAACGTAATTGCTGCAGTGGTAAACAGTTATGTGGTTTATTGTTTAACTTCAACTTCTTTGACGCCTTTGGGAAAGGACGTGCAGTTTTGGGTAACAATAAGTTCAAAGCAAATGTCTTATAATAATATTTGTAAGCAATGTTTTTTTAAATGTTTTGAGCATTAGTAATTAGTCTAAGACGTAAGTATGTTGAATAACTGTCTGTGAATATTTTATACCGTATTTAAGATATATACGAATCGAAACCATTGCGGACGCCCTTGAAGCACAGAAAAAACAGAATACGAAAAAAGAGGGCGCAAGGTTCTGACAGTGTTATTTTTTCACTAAAGAATACTTCGTCTGAAAAACATTGTTTTAAGCGTAAACTGCTTTATATGTCATTCATTTGTTCATCCATAGATAAAAATAAACGACCAAACTTTTATAAAAACAAACGTTTACGATAGGTTGGAAAGTACCCGCTCTGCCGCGGTCACAGCCGCGCATTTCATGTAAAGTCAACGTAAAATTCAGTCAGCCGCCAAAAATCGCTCAAACGCGCAAAACTTTGTCGCGTTAACAGTTTTCAGTCTAGTACTGCATTTTCAGCCGTGCAAATTTTACAGATAACTTTATTACAGCCGCGCAATTTAAAGCTGCAAAATTGTCTCTCCAGCGCAAAAACTAAAGTTTACAATCTGGTGTTTACGTATAGAAAAATACAGGTTAACGATAACCCAAGAAATGACAGCGCTAGGACGGAAATTTGCAGACAGCGTGCCAAAAATTTGGCGAGTGTTATTTCGTCCTGGCGAGTGCTGATTGATAGCCACTCGCCAAACTGGCGAGTGTAATTTTTTGCTTAGGAACAACCCTGTAAACAATAAATTTTTGTGTGTTGTCACTACTTGAACCTTTCAACATTAACTATAAAGCTTCTGAGATTTGCTCATTAGATTAAATTTGTTTTGTGCTTTAAAAACTAAAAACAGTGATTGCTAATTTTACCTGTTACAGTTTTGTTTTGCTTTATTGAAATAATCGAAGACACCCTACATTTGTAAAAACAATGGCTTAATCTGGTTTTGCGCTGCATGTTTGCTCACGAGTTCGCCCGAAAAAAGCTTATCTATGTAACATTGTTGGAGTAAAAATAAGCAGACATGTGCTATTCCAGGTCCCAGTTTGTACTTTAGCATGTCCCTTATGTAGGCTATAATGTGTTTAAGTCACAAAAAATTTTGCGCAACATTTTGTATTCTGATTTACTTGTTAACAGCCTTGTTTATCACTTTGACATGGCTAAGTTTATACATTCCTTGAGCAAACACATCATTTAACTTTAGGGGTGTGAGAAAAAAACGAAGAATTAGGGGTGTGAGAAAAAACCGAAGAAAAAAAATCTGACGAGCTTAATTAAATATTTATAACTAATATAACATAATTTTAAACGTCATAATGACGTAATTTTGGTATACATGACATAATTTTGGTATAGGTATGCTTTTTTTGTTGGGATTCCCGGTAATTTTTATTTTTGAATTCTGTTTCCCGGGAGTGAAAAAATCTGTGAAAAATATGAACCCTAGACCTCAGTCAAAGAACGACTCCAAAAATTTTTTTTTTGATTTTTTGACACACAATGTTTTAAGTTTTGTTGCATTTTGTTTAAAGCCATGCCACAGGTCCAGCGTTGAATGAACATGGAACTACTTCAGACGAAGAGGAACACATTGAAGAGGATGAGGAGGAAATACGAGGGTCCGATGATGATGAACAGGAAGACCCAGCTGACTACTGTAAAGGTTGGTCAATAAAAGTGCCCCCTAAAAAATTGCTTAGTTATAACACAGCGGTTCTGCCTGTTAGACCCTTTGAAATTATTTCAATATTTTGCGGCCCTATAAAAATTCAAGGGTCAGTCGATCTGTTTCTTGCAGTACACTAGTGCAGTCACGATTCTTTTTACTAATGCGGACCATTGAAACTTCTGTACGGATCCCAGTTTGGAAACTGCTGATATACAATGTTTGGTTTAGTTGTCATAAATATTTTAGGGCTTAGTTGAAAGAATTACTGATTGAATTAAAGACTTGGATATGCTTTAATAATCATATTAAATGTTATGTATTTACTTCACATAGTTTCGTATTGTTCTTTGTGTTTTTCCCATGTTTATACACTTACTCCCATGCATTGTTGAATATCTTGATTTCCACGTAGGGGTGGAAAGGGTTCGGGAATTTTGGAAGGTTTACGGAGATTTTGAAGGACCCTGAAATATTGGGAATTTTCAAATTTGGCATTTATTTACCTTGCTGACTGATTTTTGTTCGGAGCGGTGCGCTTCTCAAGCTTTTATTAATAAATTTTAGAACTTTTATCGTCGGCATTATGTGTTCTGTTGGAGGGCCAGATTCTGTTGTTAATACACATACAAAGCTTGGCATTTATTATATTTAAAACATTTGTTTAATATTTCATCAATCAGAAAAAAATATTAAAAACCTATCTTGAGCATTTCTAGACAAGCAGGAGGAAATGCTAACCGGCAGCAACTAGTACAGGGGTCGGCAACCTTTTGGGGGTTGCGGACCTAAACCAAACTAGAAAGGTCTCTGCGGGCCGCACAATAGGTTAACTAAGAATTGTGTTATTAAAATGTTAGAACAACTGTAAATCAGGCGGATGTTTTTTTGCACTTAAAGATGTGTTTAATAACATTTAAGGAGGCAGCAAAAAGGTTGGCGCAAAGCTCGAAAAAAAAACGTTTGTTTGGTGTAAAATTCGAGTCCACAAGTGGTCATCCATACTACTAATGAAAAAGTTTTTTTTTTTTTTGGTTTACCAGTATTTCTTTTAAATTTTTTTCAAGTTTTTATTACACTGCCGAAAATAATAAAATGTTGAAAAAAGCTCAAAAAATTTTTAATACGTTTTCCGTTTGTCCATGACGCACTTATCAGCTTTCTACGCCGCAAGGGTAAAGTAGCACTAATCTTTCGAAAAGACATTACAAACCGTAACCAACCCGATGTATGAAGATCATTCACGCATAGTGAGAAAATTTTTCGCACTTACGTAGTTAAAATAGTCAAAAAGTATGTGAAATGGACTTGTGTCTATTTTGTTAAATAGGCAGCATATCGGATGAATTACTTTTGAGGAGGGCCATAGGTTGCCGACCCCTGAACTAGTACAACGACTTTTGAACTCACAAAACAACAAATGTTAAAGATTTAGCTACCGTAAGCTGGGGATATTTTGGCCTAGACCGGTCAGTGTTGTTTTTGTTTGTAAAAAAACAGATTGGTGATGCTTCACGTTTGCAGTTAATAAACTAAAAACCATGTGTTTGTATGTTCTTAAGTATTTTAGTTATACATAATATCTAAACATTATAAGGCCATTATTTTCCTGTCATAATATCAACCTAAGATTGTTTTAAAAGTTTCTGAAAATTTCCTGAAATTCCCCCAAATTCCGTTAATTCCCAAAATTTCTTTGGAAAGTTTCGGCTATGAAAATTCCCGGGAATTTTGCAACCCTATTTCCACGCCCTGGTTTTTCTGTTAGTTTCCATTGGCGTATCACAATTAATTCTGTTTAGCATCAAAATTCTATTGTGATAATAAAATGCTTCCATATATTACTATCTTTAAACTGAAATAAACTATTCCAAAAACGTCGCAATAAAAAAAGTTTTGAAAGCAACTGCCTTATACTATTAAGAAATTTTTTATTAGACATAAGGATCTTAATCTAATACAAGAGATATGTGGATGTTTTCCTCTAAAAAATACAGTTGCGTTAAGTTGTGTTGTTTATATATTTTGCTTCTCTTTTTAAATTGCTGTTTTTTTTCCTCACTAGTATTATGTTGAAAAAGAAGTACTCTATTTTTATTATCTATTGAGACTCTTTTTTGACTACCTGTTAGTGATTTTAAATTATATTTTATCCATAGTTTTTTCATTGTTATGTATCAAATGTCACCAGACAATATTGTGTAATCCTCAGTAATTTCTGATTTGTTGTTTGTCGCGAAGGTGGCTACCATCCTGTTAAGATCGGCGACCTCTTCCACAATCGCTACCATGTTGTCAGAAAACTTGGCTGGGGTCATTTCTCAACAGTTTGGCTCTGCTGGGACATGAAGTATGTTCATTTTTTTGTCTGCACTATTTGTCACTAGCAGTGTTGAAAAAATATAAAAGATAAATTAGGGTTGTTTTTTTTATGTTACAAAAAAGTAACCATTGCTTTGCCAGACTTTACACGTATTAAAAAGCATCTTGAATATATGTCATAATGTATTTTTGGGCTGCTATATGATGTAGGCTACCTAGATGTATGCCATCATTTAAAGTGATCCAATGTCTCTAACATAGTGGACAAATTGCATATTTGTCAAAGAATGATTGTTTCTAGAGATGGAAAGATATATTGGGGCCAATATTTTACTTGTAAAATGTTATATAGCTGTCCAGAAAAAAATGTTTTACTTGTGAACATGTTTGCATTTATTAAATTTTGTTTGCTTTATTTAGCATCATGAAAAGTTAATATGCAAAATAAGATTTAGACAATTAAATGAGTAGATAAAGTGATCAATTTATTTAAATAGTTATCTATCCCAGGTATCTATAGATAAAATTGTTTATACGAATCGCTCCCATAAAGTGATATTGGTTGATCTCTATTTGTCTCCTTATCTTCCTGCTTGTCGTTGAATGTGTTTTCCTTAAAAATATTACCAATTAGACAATGTAGCAAACTTTTTTTGATCAGTCAAGTAATGTCCAGTAGTATACGAAAATATAGCTAAAATGCAAATAATAACTAGCTAAAAATGCAAAAAATGGTTTAAATTCTTTTTCAGAATAAAAAGGTTTGTGGCTATGAAAGTTGTCAAAAGTGCACCCCACTACACAGAAACTGCGTTGGATGAAATTAAACTTCTAAAAGCTGTAAGTGTAAATTCTATACAGAGTTAAAATTAGTATAGATATACCTCTATACAGAGTTAAAATTAGTATAGATATAAGTCCTGTGTAAATAAAAGTTAGTCTTTGAAAGAAGTTGTTTTCAATATATTTATGTCTATGTTTCTTGATGTTGTTTTGATTGTTTATGTTAAGGCTGAAATAAAATGCTTTAAATTAACAGTGTTACTAATTCCAAACAGGCGAATTAGAAATAAAAATCGCTTTGGTTGAAAGTTCTGTTTAAAGAGGCAATTTACCATACAACTGCCCTTCGTTATATATTTTTCTTATATATTATACTAAATTTGTTTTATTATTTTTAGGTACGAGAGTCCGACCCATCTGATAGCAGCCGTGACAAATGCGTTCAACTCCTGGATGATTTTAAAATTCATGGAATGAACGGAACACGTTAGTACAGCTATGATGTGTATTGCTTCAATCAAATGTCATAAAGCTGCATTACGGGCAAACTAATTACTTTGTTGACTAATAAATATTTATACACCTTTACAGTCATGTGCTTTACATATTGGATTACACAAAGTAGGTGTACAAAGTTGAATAAACATAGACCAAGTTTCTGTGTTAAAAATTGTTTTTCGATTGGCCAATAATAAATACAGAGTCACAAATCCTTGCTGGGCTGCTTTAGTTTTATTGCTTTATATGCAAAATAATTTAAAACTTTCTTGGTCATCTGAATTATACTAATAATTACGATTTATGATAATAAAGGGTATACTTACATTACAACCTGTAAGTTTCACACACTGATTGGTTTGTCTTAGTTTTATTAAAACATGGACATTTGTACAGCATTTTTAACAACTTTATTGTTGTTATTTACAAAATGATAGAAACATATTTGCTTTAATATATAAAAGCATGTTTATTAAAGACCATTTTTATGTAGGGAGTAAAAATGTGCAGTTGTGCAATACATTTTGCATTTCAAAATAAAGAGAAAGAAAAAAGTTTGTGACATATTTCTGAAAACAAAAAAAGGATGTGAAAATCTCTGTCTTAAAAATAGTCATTACATTTGTTTAATTCCATTTACTTCACAGATGTGTGTATGGTGTTCGAAGTACTGGGCCACCACCTTCTCAAGTGGATCATCAAGTCGAACTACCAAGGAATGCCCATACCTTGTGTGAAGAGCATTACCAGACAGGTAAGTGATTTCTGTGATGTGATGACATCATTTCGTTTGGTGTCACTGCCATTTGGCTTGATTACATTGTGAGTCACTTCAGTAGGAGAAAATAGATTTGCGATTGCTACATAAAAACAGCTTTTTTGTTCTCCTGGGATAATTTGATAATGTCATTTATTTAAAGTTTTCTAAGCAGTGGCTATCATAACAGTTAAATCCAGCATTTTAAATTATTTTTGTTTAAATTTCTCAAGTGTTGTTACATAACATTTTGCACAAGCAAATCTGGCATAGGCGTTTTTTTAATTAAAAATAAATGAGTGGTAAATGGATATTTTATTAAAAATTAGAAATAGGCATAACAGCAACCAATGATGACCAAGAAAATATTGACTTGTCATCATACTTTATCACTAGGGCGATTATTTTTTCCAAAAAAATGAGAAATTTTGACCTGAAAAATTGAAATTTTGACCTTGAAATTTAATTTTTTGACAAAATTTTTACCTATTAAAGATACATTGATCTAATCATTAAATTGTTGTATAAAGTACTAAATTAGTGTCTTGGCTAGTCATCAACCACATAATTTTGATGTTTGTCGAACACAAATCAGTGATTTTTTCAGGTTTATGCAAAACTCCAAAAAAAAATTGCTTAATTAATGTTTTTTTTGAAAAAAACTTCTAAAAGACAAACAGCGATAAAAATGCCAAAGAAAAACGAGACGCCGGTTATTTTAGGAAAATGATGTGTAAACAGTTGAAATACCAGATAAAAAGAATTGCAGAAAATTAACAATTAGGACGTAGTATATTATCCAAATAAGAAATGGGATGATTGCAAATCACCAGCGAAAAAAAGGAAATACTGTTCAAAACTATTGGCTAAATCAGGAATACACAACTATATAAAGCATAGAAGTTCGAGCTGAACCAATTACGATAAACTAAACCTGGGTGGTTAACTCTGACGGCTTGCGTATACTTGCTGTAGTGAAGATTTAATACAGTTAAAAGGTCGTTGGACGTAATTTAAAGCTAAATTGTTATGATAAAATGTTAACTGAATATGCCTGATGAGTTAAAACATTTAGCTATTATTACAGGAATACCTTTACTACAGTAGACTTTTGACCATTGTTTACACAGATATTACATTTACAATGTACACCCCAGGCTATATTGCATTTATTACCTCAGACCAATGTATTACTTCAGAAGTAGACTAAGTGCTGGGCCCTGTGATTTATTTGAACCAAAATAAGAGTTTAAAACTCAAAAAATCAAGAGCAGTGGTTCTCAACCTTTTTTAGCGACACACAGTAAAAGAAAATCAAATTCGCTACACATATTTTACAAAACCTTGTAATTAAAACTAAAAATCACCCAAATTACAATAATTTTATGTTAGTCAACGGAAAGTGTACATTCAAGTCTGGTATACTTGAAAATGTTCTGCAGCACTTTTATAAGTCTCTCCAAGACAGTATAAGAATCACTGAGTTAATTTACTACAAAAACAAGATTCAGATTTGATTGGCTTTGTCAATTAATTACTCTCTATGTATATATATTGTTTTTATAACTGCAAACCCTGTTGTAATATTTCAAAATATCCCGACTGTTTTAGTTGCAGTAATGTTGCTTGTAAAACTAACATTTTGTGTTCTGAATGAGGGTAGTGATCTTTTTTGAAAGAAGAAAAACACAGATAAGATGAAAAGCTTTATTGCAACAATTTACAGGTCACAGTTGGTGTTACAAACATTGCAACAAAAAATCTAGTCATTCTGTCATAAATGTTTTGAACTAATAGTAATACCTGATTTTTTTATGTTTTGCTGACTGATACCCTATATTGCTGCCACTTTGAATATGACAATATATTAAATAATTGAACATATATTTAAGTAGATTTAAACATACAACTCTTATTTTGATTATAACTTTTGTATGAGGTATAACATAGTAACCCAAACACTAAATTAACCAACAATGAAACTAAAAACCCAAGACAAATTTGCAGTTTCAAAAAACAGAAAAGTTGTTTGTTTTTAGAGAAAAGTTATATAGTATTTTTATAGTAAAATGTGATTTAAATTTATTGATACTGGCATTCCAATAACTGAAAAATATCTGCCTATAGTATCAGTTAAAGATAAGTAGTGCTTTATCGAATTTTAATGATGCAATCTTCCATAAAAACATGTATGAAGGTGGGATGCTGTAGTTAATTAAATCTGCTCCTTCAGGTTTTACAAGGCTTGGACTACCTCCACACAAAGTGCAAGATAATCCACACCGACGTAAAACCCGAAAACATCCTCCTCTGCGTGGATGAGCCATACGTCAGGCGTATCGCCGCCGACGCACAGCAGTGGCAACAACATGGTGGTAAACCACCCTCAGGCTCATTAGGTATTACTTGTTTGTTTCGTTTATTTGCATATTACATAGGTTTTTTTTAAAGGTGAAAGTTTGTTTGGCAACCTTTTCCTTTATAAAAATTTTGGCTGGTTAAGTGTAATTTACCACTACCTGGTTAAATAAGTATATATTTATGGTTTGTTTTCAATGCTGCATGGTATTTTTAAAAGGTGGTGGAGTATTTCAAGGCGCACCTCTTAATATTATTTTCCACCCACTATCATTAAGTATTCGTTACGCAATATGACCCTACTGTTGCCACTATTTTAGGGATTTTTTAGTTTTTATTGGTGTTTCTGTGCTTCAATCTATAAACTATATGTTCCAAAGGTTAAATCACTTGTGTTTTTTGAAGTTTGCAAATATAAATATTATAGTCTTCAAATATAGGCCATCAAATGTTTAATGCCACCCTTTGGCCGATTAGGTATTCACTCTGTTTTTTATAATATCTCAGATTATTTAATTTTTGCCGGCTGGTCTGCTGCAAAATAATTGTGATTGTTCTTTTTAAATTTGGTTTTGACATATTGTGTGAAAACTGCATATGTACTGCTAAAACACATTGGTTAGTTTAACCTATTTTGTCAACCTTTGGTTGTTTAGGATTTTCGTTCAGAATTTGGAAGTATTTATTTTAATACTATGTTATCTTTTACAAATGTGAAGCAATATTTCCAACAGTTGATGCATTATTTTGATAACGTTTTTATAAATTCGTATCTTTTTATCTTTTGTTGTTTTGTGTAAAGAACAGTGGTGGTAACTATAACTTTAAACATTTTAAATCCCAGTTTTCTTCTACAGTGTTTATTTAGTTTTACAAGAGCTTTGATTTTCTGTAAAAGCAGTGTTTTCCATGTGCTAACATATATTTTATATTTATAGTGAGCACTGCACCACAAAGTCGCCAAGCTCAGGTAAATAGTTGTTTTTCTTTGATTGTTTTCCACTCTGGGCTACTCCAAACATTAAAAAATAGAAATATATTGTAAGAGTGGCAACTTTTTAAAGATTGTAAAACAATTTAAACGTTTGTGAAAAATGGATTTTTAAGAGTATTATGGGCATTTTTTTGTTCCGTCATACCAGGCCTTTCTCATCGCCTATTTTCATCATTTCAAAGAACAAGTGTACGGTAGTTATCAAATTAACCAGAAGTGTAAAACATAATCCTGGTTGAAATTTTAGTTAAATTTTGCTTTGCCAAAAGCACTTTGCAGCTGTATTTTAAGCGTTTCGAATTTCCTTCCATTTCTTAACTTTCAAGGCCATATCTGTGGTATGCACAGCCCTACTTAAGTGCAAGCCAACACAATTTTGTAGGTCAATCAATCCATAAAAGCAGTTTTCCTGGCTGTACCAACATGCGTGCTGGCTGTAATTACCTTAGTTTTGTATTTGTTAGTGCAATTCTTGAATTCAGGGGTCCATTTTACAAAGGCTGGTTTATCAAACATTAAAAAGCAATGCGACAGTAGCCAAATGTACCATGGTTTTACATTTTAGGTGTTGGTTGATTGTTTCAATCGTAGCAACTGCTGGCCAAGTAGTTTTATGCAGTGAAATATATTACCTATTAACACTGACTTTCAAGGATATTTGGCTTTCTGTGGCGCAATGTGTAATAAAATTTGGCGTGCTATGCGCCAGAGAATAATATAAAAATGTATTGAAAAGTTTAATATTACCAGATTTCTAAAAAAAGGATCTGTAACTTGGCAAATAATTTTTATTAATTTTTTATGCTTTACGTACATCTATTACCTATCTTCTTAGAGCAATAAAACGTTTTTGCATTGCACTTTGAGAAAATGTGAAAAAATGGACATGTAGGCTGCCCCCAAATTAAAAGCATGCACAGTTCATTTGCAAAAAAATTATATCTGTTTTCCATGATATATATATATATAGAAATATAATATTTGTACCTTACTTTGTAGGGTCAAAAAATATCGAAAAACAAAAAGAAGAAAATGAAAAAGAAGGCCAAAAAGCAGCAACAGCTCTTGCAGATGCAAATCAATCAAATCGAAGAAACGGAAAGAGAGGGGAAACCCCTAATGGATGTAGGAATTCGTTTGTTAGATTTAGCTTTAAACATTAAAACTATGAAGCAAGACTAAAAAAACACGTTTTTATTTCTTCTAAAGCAGATAACTTTTTATATTCGAAAAACTCAATTTGTAAATGCTATAAAACCTTTACTGCGTTTGTCAAATTGTTAATCTGAAATCACCAGTAATATGAAGAAGAGATACTGAGATTTTTAAAGCATGTGTCTCATTATTACTAGGCTAAAGCTTTATGTGACAAGGTCGTTCAACAGGTCATTTCATTTCCATTTTGTTTGTCAATAATTAAGACGTGTTGACAAAGGCAACATGTCATTAATTAAATATTCCTGGGGCGAATCTCCTAGGCTCATTAAACGGAACGTTCAACGCGACTTGCCAGTGTAGTGTACAATTATTCGGTATATCTCTCGCTATTTTTTACTACTCGAACGATTTCGGTAATTGTACGAACTAGGTATCAACTCTACCAGTTGTTCTCACTCTTGGGATATGCAAACTCGCATAAGTATGTAATTAAGGAATAGGCGCATCATATTTTTAATTTCAGGTATTGATAAATTTTAATATCTAAACACTTTTTCATTACTTGGGTTTTAATAATATGTTTCGTATGAAAGCTAAGTACAGTAAATTAGCGTGTGTTGTATGAGTAATTGTTTCCATATTATGTTATTTATTATTGTGTGACTTTTCCTTTTTTCAATTTTTTATTGGTTAAAAAAGAAATGGAAATACAAGGTAAATCAAGTTACAACGAAATGACGAATAGTGGATAGCAATGCGCTAAACGAATTTGTATTTCCAAGAGAGTAGGTAGTTTGTAAAAGATGAAAGAGTCCTCGATTAAAAACAATGGCGTACGTTTATTTCAAATTTAAATGAAGCAATCACGGTCCCCTCTATACAAAAGTTCGGGATTTTTGAACCTTAGCGCATAAACCAATGCGCCTTTCATCACTTAACACCTTCTCAAATCGCAGATTGCCGAACAAGACGCAAGCGAGACGGAAGAAGCGTCAAAGCCCGACGCAGTCGACGGCACGAGCGGCCTCGGCGAACAATTCACCGCCGGCGGGGATTCGAAGCCCGAAAGCCCGCCGCGACCCGACCCTGAGGCGCCTTCAAGCGAGCAAGCGAATCCGCCGGGGATTGAGGACGGCGCGCCCGCCGATTACGGTGAGGGTGACGCACAGCCCGCTGGGGAAACGAGCGCCGGCGATTCGGTCAAGGAGCTGCCAGACAAGGACGAGCGTGACGTAGGTGATGACGTCAGTCGCGCGAGTGACGCGCCAGCTTTGGAGAAGACGGATGCCGCCGAAACGAACCACGGTAGGAATTGTTGTAAAGCGGTGATATCGGTATTTTAATTTCGAATTGTGGAGGGTAAAGGGTTATGGCAGTGGTCGGCAAACTGTGGGCCGCGAGTTACTTTTGATCAGCTTAGTGTTATCATGTAGTTGTGGGCCGCGCCATGGCCGTACACTCATTGCACTTTATTTTAAAATTTGGTGTGGCATATAATTTTTAAATTGGCTCAACTTGGAAAGGCTCACGTGCCAAATGTGGCCCTGAGAGGCTATCGAAGTATATTTTTGCCCATTTTAACTATATGTAAACGAAAATTTGGTTCATATTTAACCTTAAAATTAAATATCGTGAATCCGCCACTGTTTCGTAGTGGTTTTACGTAATGGGCCTTTAATAGATCTAAAAATACTAATTTGGGCCGCGACAAAAAAAGTTCACTGGTATATGTTCTTGTAGTTTTGTATTGCCCCCCAAAAAATCCGTGCTCGCTCCTCTCGCTCCATCTGCCTGTATGTCGTATCTGCGTATATGTCGTGTTCGATAACATGTTACGAAACATAAGTAGATTGCTACCAACCATCGCCCTTCGTCATTTTAATGCCGGCCCGACACCCATTACCTTTGAACACAATTTATTCTAACGAAATTACACGACAAACGCATTGTTTTAAAACTAATATTCCAAATTGCAAAATCGGTTTGCGAGACCTGCTGTATACTTTTTGTTGATAATAAGTAGACACTGGTTCAAAAAAACTCTCTGGGATTTTGAAAGTTCGCGCTTATGGTGTTAAGCATCAAACCCTTTTATTTTTTCAAATGGCAGACGTTGAAGTTGAAGTCGAGGAAGTAACGGAAATCCTGGAAGTCCTGGAGATTAACGAAAATGCAGAAACAGAAGAAGCGCACACAGAAGTGAAGTGCAACGGCGTGCAGGAAAATGGGTAAGTTCATGATTTTTTATTTATACTGTGTATTTTTATGACTGCTACGTCGCCACTTATCACCATATAAGCATTTTTATTTGGCACACTGTTTTATTAAAATCAACTGACGATTTATACGAGTGAATATTTTTTAACGTATATTAATTACGTGATTTATTACCTTATTTATTACAGTTTTCATCAACTGTTTTTGTGTTTTATTTAAACTTTGCAGATTTTTTTCTTTTAAAACTCTGTCTTGACTTTTGTGGTATCTTAAATACTAAGAATATATATCCCTAATTTTCATGGGTTATGGTTCAAATTCCACAAACTCTTAACTTATAGTGTCACACCTTTTGCGTTAGAAATTAGCGAAGTGTCGTGTTCTTTCCTAAGGAGGCTAGCTGTAATAATCTGCCAAAATGATACTTTTTCGACAAAAAATATTTTTCAAGACCAAATTTGCTGTTTTAGATGAACTTGGATCACAAACCTATTGGCTAATACACTGATTAATTCTATATCAACATAAAACCGATACCTATATCTTATACCATCAGACTTTCTCGTTATAACTAAGATATTTTTCCAGGGATGTCCACGAAGAAGCGGTAAGCGATCTGCGATCAGGTCGAAAGGAGGATTTGCCAGAGGATGGCGACCGAAAAAAGCGGGGAATGTCTTCAGACAGGTGCGTGAAAACTAATGGATCCGATCCGATACTGAAGTCTTTATCAGTGTACAGGAATTTATTAATAAGACAAAGGCTTACACAAGTGGATTTATATCCTAATTCTAATGAATACAAAACAATGTTATTGAAACTGAAACAGCACCAGTTTAACTGTAACATCAGCGCCAAACACTGGAGTAACTCACAATATGAGCTCCTACCTCGACAAGGTAGTAACACAAATAGCCGACGGACAACAATAATGTAAAGGCACCATGTGCTTAGTGAACTTTGGCCGTTGACCGCAAGAGAATAGATTGCTTACATCAGTGGTTCTCAAACTGGGGTCCGCGAGACAATTTTCTGGGACCGAGAAGCACCTAACGAAAAATCAACACGACGCTCCGGAAGAAGAAAATTTTTGGGCACTAAAATTTTCAGGCAACTTACTTTTCCAAACCAAGCTAATTAGTTGTTCATTCACGTTATTGTACGTTTTAAGTTGAATTGTCCATTGTGACGTCTTGGTGTTGCGTTTTACAGCTAATGAGAATTACGTTTTTACAGCTTGCTGCGGTAATACTGTGGGCTGTACGCCTATACGGTCACGGGTTTAAAACTGTTCGTGATTGCTTAACTAAAATGAAGATCAAAATGCGATTTAGCAAACTCACGCTTGGTTAAAAAGTCACCGTACTATGTAAAATGAGGAAGATTTTCGCGCGGGTATTTTATGCAACTGAACTAGGAAAACTGTTAATGCGATTTTTACCTAAGCTACAAATAGGGCATTTCACGCAGTCACCCTTATAGGATAACTGTGAAAAACGGCACAGTAGCGACCTTGCGTACAAATGGTGAAACAAACTTCATCAAACTACCGTCGGAGCAAACGCTTTTTGATCGCCGCGAACAAACACTTTCCGCGCCGTATATTTGCTTTCGAAAAGTTACCGGGGTGCGTTTTACGGTCGACCAAAAACTCGATTAAGTCCAATCGAAAGCGCGCACAGTCTCTCGATGTCCTCTTGACGTCGACTCTTCGTTCGTTGAGGAGCGGCTTGCAAAGCAGGCGATATGATTACGTCATTGGTGTTGGATTGCATTTTGATAATTTAGTCAGTTTGGTATAACCAGTTGTTTTTGAAGTGTGGGTTAGTTGACCGCTCAGGAACTTTTAAGGGACCGCGACCACTAATTTTTAATTCTCTGCTGTAGTTACGTAAGAATGGTTTATATATGTTGAGAGACAGTTTGAGAAATTTAAAACACAAGCCTCAGGTTTTATTATGCTCTCTGACCGTTTAGGCTTTACCCATTTTTTACAGCTGAATTGGGTTTTTCTTACAAAGAAGGCATACTTTTGCTGCGGGATTACAGATACTTCGTATTTTACTCCAATGCCATGCTTTAGGCAAAAGTACCGCTGATCCGACTCACACCAAAGGACCACACGATCCGACTCACACCAAAGGACCACACGATTCGACGCCAAACGAGCAAAATTAATCAAATTGAAATGTGCAAAACTGCAAATGCAATGATTTCCGCGTAATAGGAAAACTTTTTGTACAAGAATTACCTTTATGTCCTTTTGGTGTATGTGTCGTCCATATTGAAATACAAGAAACGAAGAGTCATCAAACCGACAGCCCTCGTGGCGCCCCCAACCCTTCCCAAAAAAAATTCACAACTTAACAATGCCCCTAATACGTAGAGAAAAAATAAGTAACTGCCTTAATATGACCACTTTTCTCACAGCATTCGTTCATCTGAGTCCCACATGCATGCCTAATTGCCTATTCTCAACATAAATAAGTTATTTTCCAAAATTACCAAAAAGTTCTGCAAAACAGTTAAGAATCACACTCGAGGCACACTGAGGTGCCGCACAGTTTGACAATCACTGTCCTTAATGACTGCGAATCTCGCCTCTCCCAGGTGCCTTGACCGTGTTTAACAAACCCAACCAAACAGCAGTGTATTTTGTTAATTTAACCATGATCTATCAAAACAGAAAGCCGGGTGTTTTGTCTTTTGCTGGCCATATCGCATTTGACCCTGATTTTTGCTTCACTTTGCAGTAGCCAGACGTCGACCAGCAAGGGCAGCGATTGGAAGACGTCGAGTTCGGCCAACGACCTCCTGGTCAACTTGCTGGACGGGAGCAACAGCGATAAGATCAAAGTGAAGATCGCCGATCTGGGAAATGCCTGCTGGGTTGTGAGTGCTCTTTGATCGATTCTCATTTGTTGTTTTAACCTGTTCGGCATTTTAGCATTTTTTTTATAATTATATTCTATACTATCAATTTAAATTATATTCGACTATCAATTAATGGTCATTGATCAAACACCACTAGAATGACATATTAACTTGCATGAAATAAGCAATAAAAGCGTAAACAATTGTAAGAATCACGGTTACTAATTTTTGTGTTTATAGCGCTTAAATATGGCATGTCACTCACTCCGGTGTCAATTACGTACCTTTTACAGACGAAACACTTCACAGAGGACATCCAGACGCGGCAGTACAGGAGCGTTGAAGTCCTGCTGGGAGCAGGTTACGGACCCCCGGCCGATATCTGGAGCACCGCTTGTATGGTAAGATCTATATACAAGGATGTCCAATGGTATTGAACCGTAGCCGATGCCCGATGATCGATCAAAAGTGATGGCATCGGTACTCGTCCGATTCTAGGGTATCGTTGCCGATCCTAAACCAACTTATATTATATTTTAGCAATGATTTCTAACTTAGCAAATTATTTTTGACCCCTTTTGGCCCCAAAAGGTACATTTAACCCAAACTATGGGTTAACAACTGGTGTTAACTAAACTTCTTAAATAACTTGAAGAAAAGGTTAAATAATTTGAAAAAAACACGTTTATGCTTAAAATTGAACCGTTCAAAAGTATTATTTTCCTGGTTATTAGGCTAAAATTTGCTTTGGCCGAAAGAAGTTAGTTACCTCCAGTTGTTAACCTAGTTTATTTATAAATCACCTTTAGGTAGAAATCGTTGCGTTGAATCCAAAATCATAGATAAAATTCTTATTATAATCAGTTTGATATATGTTGAACAAAGTGCCAATAAGCGTTACCATTTAAGAGACTAGCGTCAACGCAATGGTGTTCAGGTGGCACTATATACACATACAAATTGTATTAAAATGTTGACAAGATTTCGTACAACCGTGCTTTATTATCAGGTCGAAGCAGAAAATCTATTGGTTCGTTTGCTCAGGTCAAAGTATGAAGTTAGATAAATACGGCCATTTGCGAAGATTTCGTTGAACACTGGTCATCGTTCATTTTTTTACAATTCATTTTTTGACATTTTTTTGACACCGATACTACCCTAGAATCGGACTGATCCGATATTATCGACCATCCCTAATCCTATAAGACTCCCAAGGTTTAGAGCAGTGCATATTTATCCTGCAAGTTGAAAACCATACCGTTCTTTGTTGTAGGCATTCGAACTTGCAACAGGAGACTACTTGTTCGAGCCACACTCCGGCGAAGACTATTCCCGTGACGAAGGTACATTTAAATAGAGTATAAATGTTATGTTTACCTTACTTCCACTTTGTTTTTGTTTTTTTGCGATATTATTTTGCCTTACTCGCACTTTACACCGAAAATATTAAAAAAGTGCTTCTTTCGTAAAAAAAAAACAATTTGTAAGTGATCGAGTAAATTAAAAGGCCTGTATCGATATGCTAATGCACGCCCGCAAATCTATCGTGGCATAAAAATGTGAGAATGTTAATTGTGTCAATTAATTTGCCAAGGAAATTCGGCAAAACTAATATGTAGCTGATTAAAAATTGCAAACCGCTCTAAAAAAACTTGTAATATCACTTAAAAAACTGTATAACTTATTTAAAAAAATCTATTTTAAAAAAAATACTTGCATTAAATACCGTATTAGGAATACTTTTTACAATCTGTAATTTAAGTTGTTTTAAAAAAAATATATTTTAAACCGTTCACCAAACTGCTGTGTTTTTGCTCACTTGTCCCCGGCCGGGAAAAATTACATTAAAACTAGCTAGTTATGTTCGTTAAAAATTTACATAACTTGCACATGATAAGTTTTAAACTCACAGAAATACCAATGTGCTTTTTAAAACCGTTTTTTATCGCGTCCGTTAGACCACATAGCCCAGGTGATTGAACTCCTGGGCAAAATGCCACTTCACTACTCACTGACGGGCCAGTACTCGTGCCTCTATTTCACACAGCAAGGTATCAACGCGTTTGCCTGCTCGCGTGTGCTTAAGAAATCAGTGCAGGGTTTTGCACACTTTTGGCACCACGGACTTCATTTCTGACTATGCTTGTGTTTATATGGATTTCAAATTTGTTAGAAATTATTTTTAAAGTCAATTTAGAACCAAATCGCCAATCCAATATATGATTGAAGACAACAAATTGATAAGAAAAAAAGTATTAACCACCATAAAAAAATCAACATGGTGGAATAAATAATGGAATGGCAAACATTTCTTATTAAAATATGAACACTTTTTTCTCAAAGTTAAGTTACTTCTTTGAATTGCGAACCTTTCTTGCGGTCATCTAAATTATTTCTTTTATTCAAGATTGATTGTTTGGTTTCATTCAATAAAAACAAATAAAAATTGTATTTTCATAATTGTACAACAATAAGGAATACGATTGACTTTCTGTGTTCAACAGGCGTTTTAGTTTAGTTATGGTGCGGTTGAAGTACTTCCTTCATTTTTTTTCCTGGGGGTTGTTTTCGTCCTAAGCTTGTTCGAGTTCATAAGCGATTATTTGTTTGATAAAAATCGATTTAGAATAGGAAAAAAATCTTTTTGCCTATGACTTTATATCCAAGAAGTTATTTATTTAGAAACTTGAACGAATTGTAGTATAAGTTAACCGACCAACTATTACGGCATACTCCTATAGTATTCTACCGCGTGCCTCTAAAAATACTTTTACGGAAACCAGTTTGCCAAATCATGATATAAGTCCAGAAGGCACACGCTATATTATGACAATCCATTTTCCCAATTGTCACACCTGTATAAATGCCAAGTATCCCTGAAAAACAGTCCGCGTTGCCTCCAGTTTGCGAAACACTGAAACTGAAAGCCAAATGGACGAGCGCGTGCGTGTGTTTTGCCTTGCCCGACTTTTGGTTTTTGACTTTTTGCGCTCGTTTGTGAACCTTGCCTGTTGTTTGCATGCACGCAGATCACATTGCCTTGATCATTGAGCTGCTGGGCCACGTACCGCGCAAGTTTGCCGCCAGCGGACAATACTCCAAGGAGTTTTTCAACAAAAGAGGTACGCGCTTGTTTTCCGATTACAGGTTTATTGAAAACGCACGACTATAGTATAAACCGCCGGTTTCGAACGCGATGAAATACGGAATTTGAATTGCGACTTCTTTGTATTTTCATATACTAGGTTGTCACGAAATTTTTGAGTTTAAAAGTCTCTGAAAAACACTATGTTTTCTCAATTCAAGTCTTCGAATTAATTTTATGTCCAACTTGGGTTCTGTGTTTGGAAAATGCGTTAATGGCATTTTCGAAACGGAACTGTGTATAATTATAATCTTACTCTTGTGTCCAATTTTGTCATGGGTGGCCCTACTGCGCGGTTCTTTTTTGTAGTTAGGTTTTTATGCCCTGGTAAAATAAACAAATCTTTATTTTGTCAATCGCGCAACTTTTTCAACAAAACTATGGTGTGATTACCCTGTGTTATTTGATTAAATTTCACGCATTAAAAGGCACTTTTTTCAACTCCAAAACTCTTTACAGGTTTATTGAAACGCACGGCTGTAGTATATACCAGTGGTTTTCTACTGGGGTGCCATGTCTAATGCTCCAGGGTGCCGAGAGATATTTGAGAATCTTTAAAAATCTGATTTTTGTTTAACTCTTACAACTATTCTTGTAACGATTAGAATGGAATAAATCCCATTATTACTTCCTAAGTTGTGTAAAGTTGATGTGTTTTGTTCCAGTTCCGTTTATTGTGACATTTATTGTGTCTACCGAATTACCTACCGAAATATCTTTTAGAGGTGCCACAATCTATCCGTTATTTTAATAGCCACAAAAGGGAAAACACTGGTATATACTGTCGGTTTCGACCGCGCAGAATTCCGATTCTTTCGGTTTTATTAAAGCGCACGTTTACCTGCTCGAATAAACGGCAAAACATCCAAACACCTGATATTTAAACATGTTTATTTTTAAACCGTGCTGGCATTTCGCCCTTTTCAAGTGTTTCATTTTGGTGTTTAATCGAGTGACAGTACAAGTCTCTGAAAAACCCTGTTTTCCTGAAAGTCTTCGAAATAATTTTATGTTCAGCTTAGATTCTGTGTTTAGAAAACGCGTTAGTAAAACAATTTTTAAAGTAGTTGTTATTGTGTTGACCATACCGTTTATACTGTTTTTGATTTTTTTTAATTACCTATAGAGAAACGTCGAGCCAACCAATTTTATGTCGTTTAAAACCTATGAATTTTATTTGAAAAATTTTGGAATATCTTTATCTTTTTTGTACTTAGTTTTTTTTGCATTGGTAAAATAAACAAATCTTTATTTTGTCTAGTCGTGCGACTTTTTCAAACGTAGACGTTAAACTATGATCTGATTACCCCGAGTTATTAAATTTTATGCATTAAAAGGCATATTTTTCAACAAAACGTTTTTTAAAATCCCGATTAATTTTATATAATTTGCTGAATGCTTGTTTGTTCTTGCATTAGCATCGAGCTTTTTGTGGTGTGTTTAAAAAAAATGTGATGGCTTTTGCACTCGATTTTTAAAATGGCATAGAGTTGTTTATGTTATCCGTTTTCGACAATGGATCCGTTTCGATTTTGCCGCATTTCGATACAAAACTGGAAGTTAAAATTTGTTTTTTAAACAACACTAAAATAAAAAAAAAACATATTTGGGCCAAAGGTAAGCATGAAATAAATTTATTTGTACTGAACCGAAAAATAACAGGAAAAATAAAGTTGGTAGATGAACGTGTGAAATTTAATGTCACCTAAACTTAAAATGAAAAGTAATAAGTAAAAAAACAGACATTTCTTTGGGTTTTTTTTTCAAGGCAATTGTTTTTTGTTTTTTTTGTAATACGAAAATAACAAACAGACAAAAACCTTGACTGCAGGCCAGTTTCGTCGGAATTTATTTCAATTTTTTTTTGTTTTTGTTATTGTAATAAGAAAATACTAAACAGACAAAATCTTAACCGCAGGCGAGCTTCGTCACATCCACAAGCTGAAGATGTGGCCTTTGCGCGAAGTGCTGGTCGAAAAGTACGAATGGCCGCCCGAGGACGCCGACAGCTTTGCTTCCTTTCTTCTGCCCATGCTCGAAGTGATACCCGACCGTCGCGCCAAGGCCTCCGACTGCCTACGTCATCCCTGGCTGCTTGATACGTGACGTCACGGCCGATGACGTGGCGCGACAGTCGATCGGGCTGCCTTGTGGAAAAGTGTACAACCCCGTGGGAATTCGAACCGGATCTATTTTTCGGCCCTAGTCTTTTTTGCTTGTAGACAATTCGCGCATGAGAAATACTCGCGTTTTTGGCCGTTTTTCGGTAAACAACGCGGATTTTGTCCGAAAATTCGTTTCTGTTGCTGCTGTGATAAACCGTGTTCTTAAAGTGGCCCGATCACCAGTTATGAACTATATTTTAAAAACCCCGTGAATTTTGCCTTCGTTTGTATCAGTCTAGCAAAAAAAGACCGTTGTAACTGCGATATCTTTTAAAATTCTATTTCGACACTATTTTTTTCCAAAAAAATATTCGTCTGCCAGATTTCTTCTCAATCGTAAGTTTTCTATGCTCAAAATAACACAAAAGGCAAAATTGTTAAGTAATGAAAACCCGATGTTAACGTGTACTTATTAGATATAAATTTAATTTGCCGTGAAGAAAACCGAGTTGCATTTATTTGTAAACTACAGATTTTTTCTCCAAAAATATTTTACAATTAAATTGGCTGCGTAGGCTCGATTCATGTAGACTTAATTCTCACATTATTCATGACTTATTTGGACAGACACCGACCTAATGTAGAAAAATCCGGTATCGATTATCGGTTTCCGATACGGTATTATCGGTCATCCATATTGGGGTAACACAAAAAATGTCCCCAGCTCTAGTCGCACCATCATTCACATTTACCTGCGCCCACAAATTGGAGGGGACAATCATTTTTCAACTCTTATCGATTTTTTTCTTCTGCCGCCTTGTCCAGTTAGTTTGCTTTATCCGAAAATAAAACAGCTATATCTTAAGCTTCGGTGCTAAACCCGCCTCTCTTTGTAGCGCAGCATTGCGACCTGTGATGTGTGTGCTTCCTTACTGTTTTTTGCGACTTGAGAAATAAGATGTACTCCAATACCAGTTGAACTTAAGCGTGCGCAACTGTAAAGTCCGATAGTTGGACTTTTTTTTTTGAAATCGCTACCCGATATTTTGATATCAACAGTAAAGCTGCCCTACCCGAAACCAATTACTCCATTACTAAGGTGAAAAAAAAGTATTACTTCATTACTAATAACAACTAAAAGTTGAGTTAACATCATTTTCTGTCGGTTTTTTTTTTAAAAGATATTTTATTGCCGAGTTTAAAACTCTGCTTTACGCGGCAAAATTTATTTTTTGGCAAAATGAATTTATTATTTATCGAATCGGTACGAAACTCTATCTAGTATCGGACTATCAGCAGTGATTATCGGCTTCAATACTCTCGAACAACCATGTTAAAAATTTTCAAAGTTTGATTTGATTTCTCGATTTTATGAAATGCACAACGCTTGCATTATTTAAACAACATAAAAATCAGGCCAACTCTGCTATAATAGGAAAGCGAAAAAAAAGTTCTTCGCTACAACCGGCCGTTGCTGATGCTTTCGACTTTTGTTGCTGAACGCTTTGCATCTCGTACGACCAGCGACCAAATTTATCTAAAGGTGGAGTTTCATATTTGCTCGACTTTAATCTAACTGCCCGAATAGGGCGTTTGGCCTAATAGGTCAAACTGGTATCCTTCAATAAAAAAAATAATATATATATATATTTATATACGTTTAAACACGATTCGCGACTCCCATCATTCACGTTTTCGCAAGCCTTTCGCTTTCTCCACTTTGCTACCTTGTAGATTTTTTAAAGCTTACATGTCTCACCTTTTTATGCAGCTTATTGCTACCAGTCCGTATAAGCTACACAACATCACCAATTGTCGATAGCGTTATACAAAGACTGTTTTCCGCCATCTATACGCTGTTTTGATATAACGTGTGTTGTTCAAGAAAAAACCAAACAGATCGTGTTGGTCGATGCGCACGATATATGCTATATAAACGACTCTAGCATTTATAAAAAAATCCTTTTTCCAGACAGTCGTACCGCATTTATAAAACTATTTTGAAAAACAGTCGTATAACGGCTAAAAAAATCTTCGAATAAGCGGCAGGCTTTTGTATGAAGTTTTTAGTAACTTCATCGACGTAGTTACCAAATTACTCGACCTGAGTGTTCTACTCGTTACTCGGTTTGTCACCTTTTTCCGGGCGCATTTTTGCAGCATTTGTTCAACGATTGCCCTTAACCCCGACACTTTGCTGTGTGTAATGGTACTTTACCTTTATCTGTGCATTGTACATAAAAGATGTACGTTCGGTGTGCGTTGCGTTGAGTCGAACTTAGGTGCCCGCTTGCTCTTCCCGCGCATACGCCCTCCAACGGTTAGCAATGGGTGACGTTTGCGCTCGCGGGCGCCCACCAGTGTGTTGTGTGTGATCTCGAGCTGCTGTGTCTTTATTTACGTTTGCATGACTCAATAAAGTTTCACTCTTGGTAGAAGCACCTAGTCTTGTGTGTGTTTTTTTTAAGAAAGCCTATTTAGTATAGTAGTGTTGTCTTGGCCTCTTATGGCTAGCTACACCCTCAGAAATAATAAATAGATTGTGGCATCCCTACAAGATTATTTTCCGATGGTAATAATCTGAATGTCACAATAAACGGAGCTGGAACAACACACATCAACTCTACTCAACGTAAGAAATTATAATTGGTTTATTCCGCTGTAATCTTTGCAAAAAAAGTTAAGCAAAAATCAGATTCTGATTTGCATCTATATCTTTCGGCACCCGTGAGAAATAGAATGGCACCCCGTTTGACAACCACTGGCCTACATGGTAGAACAGTGGTTCCCTAAACTTAGGACCTTGTTGTTTTGGATTTCTTAAACTTGGTACCGAATTGTGTGAAACAGCTCAGTAATAAGACAAAACCGGCTCGCACTCAATCGTCGGTGAAATAGCATAACGGTGGTATGTTTGCCTTATTAGAAAATGGTTACGTATTATAGAATGGTTAAAGTTTAAAAAGTAGACAGTAAGTATGTTAAAACATTCCAGTTAACCTAAACTGCCTGAAAAAGGCTAAGCAATGATCTCACTCCAAATTGCACATGTTTTAACTTAGTAGAACACGAAGACCTCATATTGTTTCGACTGTAATTACGCATTTTTGCATGCTAAAACCAAACTGTTCTTTTGCACTTAGGCGTTAAATGACTTACAGCAGTAAAATTCGACTATAAAGTACTTTTTCGTCATTTACAAATGTCTCACCGTCTAGTTAAGGCTGCCTGGTCGGTTTAAAAAAAACGCAACTTCAGCCGTAAAAACTAACGAAAGTCCTTTTCCGCCTTAAGTAAAAAACACTTTGGTTTATTTTAAACATAAATTAACGTATTTTAGCATACGGTTCATTTTATTTAAAACCATTTTTTTTAAATATATCCGTTTATTCCTCTCGTCTCGATATATTGGTATCGTTCAATTTTAGCCGGTACTTAACTGTGGAAATATTTCCTAAAAACTTTTTAATTTGTAATTTGCTATATTATTTTATGACTGATATAACACAGTGTTTTGTTTAATGAGTTTTGCAATATGGAAAAAAGTTAATATAGACCTACATAAGAAACGAGTTCGACAACCCTATCCGACCCCGTACCCCACCCTTTCACATAGGCTACTTTTAGGATAGGTACTCTTTTTTGCAGTTTGCTACTTGGACAGTTCATTGATATTGCGCAAGCGCACGTCGGACTGAGCAGTTAAATATTCCTAAATCCAACTCCACATCGCTGGTATCGTGCTTCACGTTGCAATTGACTAACCAGTGGGTCACAATATAGGAATACATTGAACAGTTTCGAATTGTGTGTATGACATTCAGTTTGACGCAATCCATTAACAACTGATAACAAAAGCTAGATCATAAACTACCTATGGCTAAAGGCCTGTAGTTAAGTTTAAGATTAAAACCTTGTAGGCCTATTGCTACGAGTCAAACGAAGACAGGCGTTCAAAGTGGTAAACTAAGATAATAAATTTGTTAAATTAGTATTTTGTCTTGTGAAAATACGATAGCCTGATAGTTTCCAGACTAAATGCACGACATGCCGAGGTGGATTTTGGCTCTGTAATTTTTTTGTAAATGTTTTTTTTTTACGAAGTGCAGTAGCCTAATGTAACCATGACAAATTTGCAGTCAAGTCGTGTGGAAACTGTTAGTTACGCCACAAACTAAATTACAAAAACGCACACCACAATATACCAACTTTAGCATGATTACTAATTCCTCCCATAACTTATAACTTTTTGGGTGAGTAGTTATTCAAACTTTACATTAAAAAAATTGGTGAAAAAAGAGACATTTTAAAAATAAGTAAAACTGTTAACTTTTTTACCTAACGTGAGCAGGACTTAAAATGGCGCAAAATATTGCACTTTAATTTACCACAAGTGAGACAGGGGTCGACAGTGGGATTAGCAACTGCTGCTAAGATTTTTCTCAAATCATTTTCACGTTTAGCATACGTAATTTTTTTATAACTTGTAATACTATTTCTTATCGTGCGGACCGCTGCCAATGTTATATTGCGTGCTTTGTGTTAAAATGAAGGTGTCTTATTCAAGATGAACGCAAAAACAACCGTAAGTCAATTGCAAAAAAAGTCTTTTATGCATAGTTTAAACTTTAATTTATACATTTAACAAGGAATAAAGGGAAATTTAGGCCCTCAAATCATTTTGTCAAGTTGTTATGATTTTTTATGAACTTTAAGCATTTGATTATTTAAATTAGACTATTAACTGAGTGACAAATGCCTAAACATTATAATAATATTTTTTTTTTGTAAAGGTCAAGGTTGTTGTTATTAATTTGTTTAAAAGGTTACAATAAATTCATTTACTAGCACCAAATGTTTATTTGCAATTAGCCTATATATATTTAATGTTTTAAAATGTCTGTGTTTATTGTTTACCAGTTTTGGTGCCGGACTGGAATCCTACCACATTTTCGTCCGGGGGTTTATATTGCTAACATTATTTGGGTTAGGATGCGAGTTAGCATTTTCGGTTTGGGTATTATTGATATTATATTTATTCTTCCATGGTTATTTTTTGTTATTTTTTCATTGCAATTTCAATTGTGACAACTAGTTTTATAACTGTAAAACAAGTAGTAGGATTTTAGACCAGATTTTATGCAGTATTTTAAACCAGAAATTCTTAACAGGAAAAAAACTCACTAAGAGGTAATTGTTTTGTTTTTAACATCAGTAGTAACATTTTAAAAGAGATTGCGAAGCATTGGTTTAATTTAAAATAATTTATTTTTTTTAGTTTAATTTAAAATAAATTAAACCAAATTAAAGCACATTTTGGTTGGGGGTGATATTTTGACTATTTCGCACAGTACATATGCATATTGGTGGAAGGAGTAGGCAGAGTCCACTTTAAAATCCAAAGAGTGTCTGTAATTTTGCACATGTGAAACAAAAACTTATCACAGACATTTCACAGTGTGCTCAGGGAGGTTTTTTGTGTTGACATTTACAAACTGTGCTGTTTTTTAACCAGGGTGAATTTAGTTTTGTTTAGAAAATGGCATCCATGAAATAAAACATCTTGAGAACCACTAAACTAAACTGTTTTTGTAGGAATACTGGCTTACTTTTTTTAAAATACATCTTTTCTGAATTGTTTTTCATTTTTTATTTCCCCAAAATTTAACCAAGCACCGTAAAAAAACAGTTTGCGTTCTACTGGCCCTCAGCTAAACATGCTAACAACAAAGACTCCATCTGCCTAGACCTATATACCATTGCAGTCCTTTATTGGCAACACAGCTTTTAAATTAATATTTGTCGAATTTGTTAAAAAAAATATTTTTTTAGTCAATTTTTTTCATCGTAAAATTTCCCAAATTGTTGAAAATACGTCAAATACTAACCTTCCCCCGTTTTATGTTGGTGATGGTATTAGCTATTCAGTTCGAATGATGATATAGTTAAATAGAATTTTCCCAGGTTTGTCATGTTTTCAGGATTGATTCCCTAATCCATTTAAATTACGTTATTAGCTGTGTAGAAAGCCTCAGGCAGTGCTTAATAGTTAATTGCGTGACTCACACATTGATTTGAACCAGTGCTTCCCAACCAGTGGGTCGTGAAGCTATTTCAGATGGTTGCAAAGCATTATCTTTACATAACATTTATGCTCCGTTGTAAAGATGTAGGTTTTATGTAATTTTATTCGTTCTGATCATATCTCATGTGGGTCGTACAGTAAAACTTGCATTAAAAATGGGTCGCTAACTTAAAAAGGTTGGGAACCACTGATTTAAATGATTTTGTAAGGGCATCTTTAAAAAAATAATTCTCTGTTATTAAGCCTTGTCTCTGACACTTTGCATTATATCTGCCATTGTTTTCCATAGAGTGAAATACTTCACGAGCAAGGTTTGCTCACTACCGGAGATATTGTTGTTGATGTGCAAAAGGATGCAGAACGCAAACGATGGGAGACAAGTGTTGCGGAGGAAACTGCTGAATGGGATCACCTTGAGGTGTCAAGGCATTCTGGTGACTTTCAATACAGTTAATTTTATACTATAAATTTGGTTAACCTTTTCTTTATTGCTGTGACTAAATTTGAGATGTCGTGTTAAATAGCTTTATTTTTTACTAAAATTTGCGATTAGCCATCTATTTTTATTAATTGTTAAAAAATAAATATCCTTGTTTCACACTTCTGGCACTATTGTGTTATGAAAATTTATTAATTGAATTTACAACATTTTGTGTTCTTCCACAAATACTTTGTACTTGCCCAAAAATCAACATAGATTTCATTTTCTAAAGGTGGGTTTAGATTATTTTTAGTTATTTAAAGGTTAGGACTAAAAACCTAACCCTTTTATATTTGTCCAAAACCGATATTAGTTTTTTCTCAGTTAAAATTAAATTGTGTAAATTGCTTAAATACACAACCACTGTTTTAGTTTGGTTATGTTTGGGTACTGGTTTTCAATTGTCTTTTAAATATATCTCTAGCAAAAATAAATCGTTGGAAAAAATACTATCTAAGAAATCTGGCTTGTTTTTATTAAATTATCCATTAAGTTTGGTAAAACTGTCAATATTTCTGTCATGTATTCAGTCAGTGGAGTTGTGAAAGCAACGGAAGACATCAACTTCAGCGAGGCGTTGCAACATTTTCAAGTTCAAAATCTGCAAGGGTTTAAAAATGCCAACAAAGTTAAGCAAACCAGGTTTGCTCAACTGGTCCGATTTCTATTTGGACCCCGCCGTCTACAAAGGTCGCTGATCGATGAAAGAAACTTGCTGTTCTACATGGCACAAGGTAAATGAACAATTTTTAGACCTTTTTCAGGCAACTGTACTAATAACTTGGCCTTACTATACAACATAATATATAAGCAGAAAAAGTTCATCAAATACTGTGATCAGTATCTTTTATAAAGAATTTAACAAAAGGGTTTAAATTTTTCACTCGACTGCTTGCCAATGCAAGTACAATTGTCTCCTGGTAAGTGCTACTTGACACCCACATGCCCTACTGGCAGGAGTGCCCTTAGACACAAGTTGTTTGATGTAATCACGCCTACTGAACTCATTTTTTCTGTGTCAAATTATAATTAACTCTTAACAGCTGAAGTCCAAATATTGAAAACACTTTTCCCAATTGTGCTGCTCCAGTCTTTCTGACAATCCATTTGTAATAAATTGACTTTTTGTAATTTGCTTCAGTGCAAATGAACAACGATGAGTCAATGCACTGTCGAGTCCTCCAAACCATTTACAAGCAAATCACCGGTGCTAAGCACAACTGCCCTCGCTTCGGTCCTCATTGGGAAATAGTCGGATTTCAAGGTAAAAAATTGTTTTTCTTGAAAAGTTTGTTTATTTAATTATTAAGTAGAAAAATTTCCAATGTGGCTTTTAATTTGTAGATCTCCGTTTTAAATATATTTTTTCATTATTTCTGCTTTTTTCTATTTACTGTAGTTATTGCCAAAGTAGGATCTGTTGAGAGGACCCATTGTAGTCAATGTGAAGCATTTTTCAGGTCCGCTAATGAAACGCATTTATTTTTACCAAAAAATGTATTTAATTTCACCAACCCAAAACAATATCTAGGCAAATGTACCGACCTTAATTAATTTTCACGTATTCAAAGTTGGCTAAATTTAGGCTACTAGCGTTATAAAGGCAAACTTTCTATCATTGTAGCCATACACAACAGAAGAATGTGGTATAACCATGTTATAAGTTTTGCTTTGGGTCCCATCCACTTGGTCTTTGTCCAACTAACGCCCTTAAAATTTCAGTATATGTATAACAGTATTTCTTTTAAATTTCTTGCAAGTTTTTATTACATTGCCGAAAATAAAAAAATGTTATATGTCAAATATTTTTTAATACGTTTTCGGTTTGTCCGCGACGCACTTGGCAGCTTTCCACGGCTGAACGGCAAAGAAGCACTGATCTATTTCAAAATACAGCATCAAAACGTTAACAAACCGAACGTAGTAAGATCATTCGCCCGAAGCGCGAAAATTTTTCGCACTTACGTAGTTAAAATAGTCAAAAAGTATTCGAAATGAACTCGTGTATAGTTTGTCAAAGAGGCGACGGGCCCGATGAATTACAGGTTGCTGACCGCAGTCTTACACCAAGATCTGATATTAACGCAGACAACAAACAGCGAGAAACATCAGCACCGTCTAACTCAACGTTTTCAAAGAGAAAAAAGCGGAAACCGCTTGATTTATATTATTAATTGTCGAACACACACTTGCTGATTAGCCAACCCGAACGAATAACGAAAGGCGAAAGCGAAAATCTATCTAGCGTTTACGCTCGACCAAACAAAAGACGAAAATGGCGTTTTGCGTTTGATTTTGGTTTCGACGCGTGACCTATAATTACATTAAAAACATTGCCGCAGTGCAACTTTGGACGGTGAGTAAAACTCTGACAAAAACGAACACAAAACGATAATATCACTTACGAAAAGGGGGGGGGGGGGGTCCGAACCCCTGGATACGCCACTGGACATAGGTACCGGGGCTAAATGTCGCCTCAGGCTTGATTTTAACATTTCTACAAAACATATCTTTCTTGCAGGTAGCGACCCGGCCACGGACCTGCGTGGTGCCGGCTTCCTGGCTCTCATGCACCTACTGCACCTGGTCTGCGACCATCGCCAGCTCTGTGGCGAGATCTACAACCTGTCGACGCACTACGAGCAAAACTTCCCGCTCGCACTGGTCTCCATTAACGCTACGCGGATTGCGCTGACCGCTCTACGGGAAGACCGCCTGTCCAGGTTGGTTGGTTGAATATTTGTTTGTTTTTTTGGTTGTTTTTTTTTTTGTTGGTTAAATATTTTTTTTTTTTTGGTTGGTGATTTTTTGTTTGTTTGGTAGGTTGGTTGATTGATGATTTTTGGTTGGTTGTTTTTTTGTTTGGTTGGTTGGATTTTTCGTTGTTTTTCGTTTGGTTGTAAATGCACTCCGAATTTCAAATACTCACTTTGTGAATTAGTAAGCTTATAAAGACACAGACATTTAAAGGGCTCACCAAAATCAAATCGAGCAACCCAGGTTTTACATCAGTGGTTCTCAACCTTTTTTTCACTGCGTTAATCGAGCTTCTATGATCTTGTTGCGTACCAACAAAATGTCGAAAAACTCAACTTTACTCAAAATGTATATAGGATTATTAACAGGGGTGGATTAGCTAATTAGTTAGCCCGGAAATTTCAAAACAAATGCGGCCCACCTCAAAAATGTTTCTCTTTTTTACCTTGCAAGATACTGGTAGTCAAGTTTTGTGATGTTTTGCTATGATGTCATAAACGAAATATGCATAGATGTTCCGGAAAGATAATAGTTCCTATCGTTAAAGAAGCATAAAAAATTTAACTATACAATCATCACGATGAATGTATAGCTTATTACAATAAAATAAATGCTTAACCTTTTAGTAAAACTGTAATTTTACTTAAAAACATACTGCGTACAGCGTACGCACCCAAAATGACTTCGCGTACCACTAGTGGTACTCGTACCACAGAACCACTGTTTTACATGAAAGAAAATCCAGGCTGGAAAAATCTATACTCGGTGAGATTCGAACTCACAACCTAGTAGACTTAACCACATTATAAAAATGTAAGTGAAATATAAGCAAAGCACATAGCTTTTTAATTCAATTTAGTACTCACTGTCGTTTTATTTAGCTCTGGTTGTGTTTTTTATTCGCTATATATATATTTTACGCGAGAGGTTTAAGACCATTTTTTTTTCTTTTAAATTAAAAGCATTTGCAACAAGCGCAAGCAAGTGGTGACTGTCATGAACGAGTTTTACCTGGCCATCTTCAACCAGTTTTACTTTGTTTGGAGGACTCAGCACAAGACTATGAAGGACTCCGGACACGTATTGAAAGGTAGATGTTATTGATAAGACACAATGCATTTAATTGCATTAATTACATTAATCACATATATTACACTATGTCCGACATTATCGGATTGTAGCCATACCCAAATGATAATACTCGACCGGTAGTAGATTATTGTTGACTAACCGATACCAAATTAAATTGTGCATAACAGAAATGTTTTCTACCCTTTACTGGTAAATTTCTGAAACGAATTCGAAGAAGTATAGGATTCCTAACAGAGCAATTTTCGGCGGACTCTAAAAAGCATTGACATTTTAAGCAATTTCGCTTTTTTGACCATGACGATAAAAACGTCTTGGTATTGCACCGAATTTCGAAATTTTTAGCCGAAAATATCGGGAATTGATATTGCAATAATATATCAAGAAACGACCTTTCCTCATTTATACTCTCAACAAAAAAGGGTTTGGGGAGCTTTCAGATCGTTTCATGTGGGTTTCGACCATTTTAAAATCAGCCTGTCCTTTTTTACCACAAGTTTTTCGGGTCAGATTATATATATATATATTTTTTTTTCTATCCAAAGGCATGGTCGAAATTTATTTTGTCGAGACGCAATCAGAAACTGCATACCGGCAATGTACTATAGTTGACTTTTATATAAGTTTAAAATTTGTCTTACATCAACAACAACAAGAACCTGCATAAATGTATAGGCAAATAAACGCGATTTCCAAATCCTAATGCTAGACGAGGAGTTGTGCGTTTCTTGAAGTTTTTGGAGAAAATATCGCCTAAATACAGAGCGGGTGGCCACAAATTTTCGCCTGCTTTTATGCAACCGTACGTTCATGTTGTATTTTCCTGTTTTTCCTTACGATTCGAATTTTTTTTACAGACCTCGAAAAGTTTGCCCTAAAAGAGCCGGGCGCCCTTCTCAAGTCTCTCGAAGCGGCCCTGGCCAAAAAACGCCCGCTGCGCGCCTCACCTCCCCCACCAATCATCATTACACGCCTCTCGATTGCGTCATCAACCTCTGACGTCACGCTCCAGTCACCGGCGATGATGTCACAATCGCTTGACGTGGTACTGCAGCCGCTGTCAGGGCGCGACCGGCTTGAGTCGAACGCCAGTGAACCGAGGTTCGCAGGGGTGCACGAAATCGGCCACAAGGGGTCGCACCGCGCCGCTGACAAAGAGTCTGAGGGGATCGACGACATGACAACGCACCTGTGAGACTGAAGGTCTCTGGGTCGCTTTAGTCCATAGAAAATCGCAATCCTGGCGGGGAATCCCATGTTTTTGACACGATTAAGGCGAAAATGCTGATGGGATAATTGGTTTCTGGAAACCGCCTTTCTCTTCCCTTTTTGTAAAAATCCAACGCGTCTGCTGAGACGATGCAAAAAGTTTTCCCCATCAACTGAAAAACGGGGGTCACATGTTTGTTATGCTGGTAGGAAAGCCAAAATTATTAATAGAGACCGTTTTTTAGGAGAAAACGCTACATTATTTTTGGTATAAATTGTTAGTCTTCCAGTTAGTTTTAGTCAAGTTAATTAGAATTGTAAATTGTTTACTGTTATTGTCTAATAAGCGTCTTGTGTGAACCAGTGCCGCGGAGTCGGAGTTGGTCCCGGGACTCGGGGGGAGTCGGTTTGTTTTGCTGGAGTCAGACTAGGGCCTCGAGTAAGGCCACGTAAAACTACCAGAGTCCCGAGTCCGACAAGCGAATGCGCATTACCAAATTTTGCGGCCAACTGTAATAAAGCCAGGATAGCATAGGGTGGATATTTTCCAAACACGCATTGTGGGTGGATGAGTTTTTTATGAGTGGATTGCTCAATATCCGCCGTATTTAGCTACGTTCGCACAATACAGGCTGCAAAGTCAGAGCCGGACTCGGGACTACACGAAATCGCACATTTGGTCGGACTCGGGGCTCGGGAGTAAGAATCGAATTTATTTTTGGCCGAGGTCGGAATCGAGGGGTTATTTATTAACCGACTTAGCAGCCCTAGTGTAAAGTAGCGGCTACCGGCTCAAGTCCTAAAACTCATTATGGTAATCTCGTAAGGGTAAGTTGGGCGAGCTCTCATCGACCTGTTTTTACCTGAGACATTTTTAGTGCTACCTTGCGTCATTAACCGCCGTCTCAATTTAATCAAAGTTCAGGCGATGCGTCATGTTAATCGATTAACTGTAAAAAATTCAATTTTCAGCACTCATTAGGGGTCTTATCAAACCATGTTGACCAGTGGTGCCCAAACTTCAACCGTATGACCAGCCACTGTTAATTTTAATCAGCAAACAATGCCATTAATTTAAAAATAATTACTTTTATGAAATTTTGTTTAATATACTATTTTAGTGTTTATTGATGTTTTATATGAAAAATATTCATTCGAAGTGAGCAAAAATTTCTATCGTTTGTTGATATAAGCGCAAATTTTTCGTAAAAAGCGTATTCTAAATAATTTACCCTGACGATCTTACATTTTTTAGGATCGCCTTTATTTATTGTGTTATTTTTTTACTCGCTCGGCTTCATCGCGCAACGCCAAAGAGTAACGCGCCAGTCGGAAACGTTACAGCGTTTTAACGGCAATTGTGAGATGTTATATGATCCGATTTTGTTTGATAGCTTGATTTTTGGTACGAGGGTGTTGTCACGTGCCTCTAGTAGTCTAAACGGTGGGCTGGGGCTATCTAGGTGTATTCTGCTCATAACTTTAGTTCCGTTCCTCAAATTTCATTTTATTCTATGGCATTTTACGGTCACTCTTTGCGTTTTCTGGTTAAAGATGTCGGAAACTACATATTTGCGATACTGAAAGCCGAACTATTTTGCAAAAGATATCGAAGAAAAGGCAAAAATTGTTGAAATTATAGCATGCAACGGCCATGTTAATTGTTAACCAACTTGATTGGCCAAATTTTGATTCGGTGTTACCATTTTTATTAAATTTCAGTTTTGAATTTACTATTATATGTTTTTCCCGATAAAATCTATAACGCACATCATCAATGCAATGGTTATATATCAATTTGGTTTCGAATTGACAAATACGTTATCGGGTGTTTCCAAAATATGTTAAACTTTCTGAAAAAATATAGACTGTTTAAATTTTGAAAGTAAGCTTCCCAAATTTTGGCATTGCAAGACTACTACTCAGCCAAGCCCTGAATATAGTACAATTATGATTTAAAGTTCCTAACTGTACACCCATTGGTCCTATTTGTTCAGCCAAATATATCCTACTGTATTATATGTGCCAACGGTTAATTTTGCCTAGCGTTTACTATTCACATAAAAAAATCTGTTTTCCAGAAGCGTTTTAAGTTCAATGGCGACGCAAAAGATCAGTTTTTTAAACCGCAGGCTTTGAACCACCAGCTTTATTAAAAGTATTAAAAAAACTGTAATTATTATTCTTTTATATTAATTGTGCGTGAGAGCTTTGTGTTTTAAGCTCTTTTATCAAATTTTTCCTTTGCACTTTGCTTTTAGATCGCACAGTATTTTCCGTTGCTTGTAGTTTTCTTAACGACCGTCACAATTAACAGTCAGCCCATTTTTTTAACTATTACAGTGTGGGGTGCATCCAAAAGTCAAATTTAAGGAATCTTTTTTCGAAAGTCTTTCCTCTTGGCTAATTCGTTTCCCTTTCCCAGTTATCGGTGCTCAATTGTGCTTGATTAAAGTATGGCTGACGGCGTAAGAGCATGGTGCTTTACTTTTTCGACATGTTAACCAAAAAATCGCATTTTGAAATGATGTACTAGCACAGGGGTGGGCAAACTGCGACTCGCGAGCCACATGCGGCTCCCCGGCATGTTTTTTGTGGCTCTCTGAACAAAAGACTGAAATTGATAAATACTGTGCGTAGTATTTTGTTATTATCGTTATTACTATTATGTTTATTATTATCGTTTTAACAGTTTTGAGGTTCTTTGGTACCTTTTTCTGCAAATGGCTCTTCCATTGAACACATTTGCCCACCCCTGTACTAGTATATAGACTCTATAGTCTATTATACCCTTTGTTTAGTTTCATTTCTGTCTACTCTTTATGGTTTTGTGATTTCTTCTGTGTGTTTTTTGTCACAAATATACCGTTTCTTTTCTACCTGCTCTTCCTCAAGCATACTGTGATTCGCTGATTCTTTGTGGTGTTTGTTTGTAAAATAAAATCAAAAGTCAAGCTTTTTTCAAGCATTTGCAACTTTTGAATACATTTTCGTTACCGTAGAACAACAGGATACCATTTTTTCTGTGACTCTTTTACTGTAGATAAATTTATATTTCCAATTTATTATTAAACATCGTGAGTGATAATTTCAAGTAAAATTTATAAAATGTTCCACCATTTAGTTATCATTTCATGAAACGACAAACTGCAGTCAGCTTGTCTTATGTTGATATTTTTATCATTATATAGCGACACAACAAAGCGAGTGCGAAAGAAAAAAAAAGTGACGAGATAAAACACATGTCAGAAAGCGACGAAATAAGAGGGAGGCATTAAAATACAGTTGGGGATTCGGGGTAACATAGTGAGCTTTAAAATAGCCCTTGCCACTTGCAAAGAAAGTCGTTAATTTTATAATTCCGAATGGCGATAAGATGTTCCGATTTCTGAACCGAATTAACCATACCTAGGAACATATTGAAATTCGAGACGGATTCGGCGTACTTGCATAGGTAAATTACAAAACGCGCACACAACAACAAACAATTCAAAAGGGTTTCATATTGATCTGCCACAATACCAAACAACATATGAACAGGGTTAGGGCGTAAATCAATCAGAAGTTTCGCCGAGATCCAGGCAGTTACTTCTTCCCAGAAAGTTGCTACTTTGGTACAAAAATAAAACACGTGCGCTACAGTTTTTAATGCATCGCAGCAGAAAACACATTTATCTGAGTCTTTAATTCCAAATGAGCACAGGGCGTCATTGGTCACGATGGCCCTTAGGTTTAATTTTATCTGAAAACTTCGACGTTTGTTTTTCACGGTACAGTCGTAATTAAATTGGTAAAGTTTGTCACAAGGGATTTGGTTTGGTAAAACTTGTAAGATCTGTTCCCACTTGATTTGCTGTTTGACGGGGGGGGGACAAGCCAGCATCTTTAATATGTGAATAAATTTCTTTAACTGTATCAAGTTTTAAGATAAATTTGGTACAAGTCTGCAACTTGTTGTCAATCATGGATATGTTACTAGGTTCATTAAAGTCCCATTGTCCAGGGATAGCCGAAATTAGTTTTAGATGTTCTAAAATCTAAATAATCCTAACTGTTGGTGGAAAAGCTGTAAAATTGGGCGAGGTTATCATAAACATATAGTGACCCGTATTGATGATAAGATGCGCGTAATCCAATATGCCAGCTTTAATCATAGTCTTTATAAAAAAGGTTTGTTTACGGTATCGAACCTGGTCGTTAATCCACAACGGTCTACCGTTCCTTAAATTTGTAAACATTATGTTAATCAAGTGTTTGTAATCCGCAATTGTTTTTCTGATAGTTTGCAAAGGAATCAGTTTTCGGGCTTTTTGAGAGAGGGCAGATTGGCTTCCGCGAAGCCAACATTCTATTTCATTGTTGCTTATACTACTTCTTTCCATTTTTTCCAAGGCGCCTTATAACTGTCATCGAATAGTTTTGTTACTCATTTCATACCCAGCGCGAGGATGTAGGCATCCACATCGATCATGTTAGCGCCACCTTGACCAACGCTAGCGCATAATTTTGTTCGTTTTATCCTCTTCCATTTAGAACCCCAAATAAATTGAAAAACTTTTGTTTCAAGTTTGCGCAGGAAGTTTTCTGGAAGGTTGGTCGGAATGACGCTGACTTTAGAAATTAGTGATGGGATAACCAGGCTTTTGAGAATACATTCAGCTTGTCTTTCAACACAACGATGTTCAACATGCGGCCGTCGATAAATAGTTACGCGGCCGTTAACACGTATTTAAGCATGTGTTGGCTGCCGTGCCCGTGCTGTCAGCGTTTATGGTTGATATGCTAAATTAAGATTAGAAACTTTTACGACTGGTGCAAAAATAAATCAGCTTAGAAACAATCTGAATGATGATGTCACAAAAATAAAATAAGAAATGATGATACATAATTAACGGCTGAGCAGGCATGTGTTATGCGAGTTGTGAGTGGAATTATGGCAAAACTGTGGGACAGGTTGAGCGGTAGTTATAGAAACTTTGTTTAAACAATTAAGATTGTATGAGTGTTTCTTAAACTGTTATTTGGCAAATGGGATAGAAAATACATTGATTAAATGTCAAGCACAATAAAAATCTGTTTTTCGTTAATAAGCCAAACACCAAAAAAAATAAATATAAACCACAGACAGCGGGCCAGGTCAACGAACTTGATATCACCCTGGAACTGCATGTGCGCCGCTTAGACGATCAGCCGCTCAGCTGCGTCAAGTGTCACATTAAAAAAAACAATAAACACGTTTTTTCACGGTCAATGCGACCGTCAACAGCTGAAATGTTGGGCACCCCTCTTCCAAACCAACGATGAAGTTCAATTCGTTAAGTTGAGGGGGTGGGTCAGATTAATGAGTCATCATTTATATAATTGCCAAGATGAATCGACCACACTCCTTCAAGATTTGAGATGGCCTGTCTTCGTGAGGCCAGACAGGTCCAATTCTTTCCTTTAGTTCAGATACTTGAACAGTCAATTTTGCTGTCTCAGTATTTTCTCTCTGCACTAGGCAGTACTGGGTGATACTGGTTGATTTATTCGATTGTGCGACTATACTTATTGGCGAGAAGATTTCTAAAATGCACAGGAAATATTGACGTAGATATTCTTACGATTTTCATTAATAAATCACGTGACAACAAGGCGTGGTCTAAACCTTTTTCTCTCGACTCTTATAGACGGAAATAATATTTTTGTCCCAATACGGCTTGAACAAAAGCGCTTCGATCTACATTGCGACGTAACTGGCGTTCGATTCTAAAAAATAGCGGATTGTTGACAATAAGGCGAATTTCAAAACAAAGCGCTCACATTAAACGGATATACGTCACATCACATACAGCTCTGACGCATAAAAATTGGTGTAACAAGGCATTCGTTGCAAACTCTAGCAAGAGATATCGGCAATCGAATTTAAACAAAAACTTTCCGTGACGCAACATTAAGGCGATAAATAATTCGATGTGCTGACGTGTTGCGACAAAGTCATACGCTTCGTTATGTTTGCCCAGACGTAACAAAAACAAAAAAAGTCCAAATAAAGTCTTTAAAAAAATAACAAGTCCAAGTCCAATTCAAGTCAATTTTAGCAATCTAATCGCTTAGGCCTAATACTTTAATCAAGTAGGCCTATCTTAATTTTATAATAAAATGTTAAAACACTGAATTTCAACCCAAGTCACTTATGTCCATGTCAAGTCATTTGCCCGAAAGAATTAAGTCAATTGCAATCATTATAAAACAGTGACTTAAGTGCACTAGTCTTTACCAAAAGTCATTCTCATTACAACACTGTTACTGTAATTTTTATCTTTTTGACAAGCTCCAAAAAAATCAAAAAGGTAGTTGACACACATGAAAAAATCAAGATTTGCAGGTTAATCAAAATGGGAAATAAATCCTGAAACTTGTACGCCACGGGAGTACCTTTTTATTTATGATGTCATAAAATCTCGGCGCAAAAGCATAATTTTAGAATATTATTCAACACCGGTTACCAGAGGAAAACGATCGAAGTTCTGTAGTTGTTGAAAATAAGACAAAATAAGGACGCAAGTCGAAAATAAGGACATTTCTTATAAATAAGGACATTTATTAGAAATAAGGACATTTAGATTTTCTAAGACCTGGGCCTTCAAAATAAGGAAATCTTATAAATAAGGACGGTATGACAAACCTGCCTATAATGCCGAAGATCATTACCTATTCGGCAACAAATAGATTAGATGGGTATGGTGGCCCATGACTGCCATCCTGTTTTTTTTTTCAATTTAACAAAAAAAAAAAAATTTAAAAAAAAAAAAAAAAAAATTAAAAAAAAAATGAAAATAAAAAAAAAAAAAATTATTAAAAAAAAAAAATAAATAAATAAAAAAAAAAATTATTGAAAAAAAAAAAAATTATTGAAAATTTCGACGTGGCCCAGGACTGCCATTCCCATATAAAACGCATTACGGTCGGACCATCACTGCCAATCATAGAATACCTTCTATTGTGTGCTGTTAAGTTCCAAGCCAGCGCAGGGAGGTTTGCCTCTTAGTCTTTTAGGCCTTCTGGTGGGATTCACCAAAGGGAAGTTGGCAGAGTAAACAAGATATCGATTAGAAATTTTTACACATTACTCAAAGCAACCTAACTTAGCCAGCAATCAGACTTTTTAAAAAAAAACACATAAAAATATTCATATTTATGAATATTAATATTCAGTAATATTCGGCCCTTAAATTAAAATGTGCCCTAAGTGACTTACATAGGGTGATAGCTACGAGTCTACTCTTCAAAATGAGATAAGACTCGACCGCTCGACCGCCAAACAAGTTGTTATCAGGTTTAAGTTGGTTTTGCGCGGTCATCTTGTCAAGGTTTTGATAAAGCCTGATTGAAAGATCGGCCAGGTTGCTTAAGTGATGCAGCCTATAAACGTTTTGACAAAATTTGAAACTTTCGACGTTTATGAATTTTTGAAGGAATATTAATAACTTATCCCCGAATAATTGGCGGTCGAGTCTTATCTCATTTTGAAGAGTAGACTCGTAGCTATCACCCTATGTAAGTCACTTAGGGCACATTTTAATTTAAGGGCCGAATATTACTGAATATTAATATTCATAAATATGAATATTTTTATGTTTTTTTTTTTATAAGTCTGATTGCTGGCTAAGTTAGGTTGCTTTGAGTAATGTGTAAAAATTTCTAATCGATATCTTGTTTACTCTGCCAACTTCCCTTTGGTGAATCCCACCAGAAGGCCTAAAAGACCAAGTGGCAAACCTCCCTGCGCTGGCTTGGAACTTAACAGCACACAATAGAAGGTATTCTATGATTGGCAGTGATGGTCCGACCGAAATGCGTTTTATATGGGAATGGCAGTCCTGGGCCACGTCGAAATTTAATTTTTTTTTTTTTAATAATTTTTTTATTTTTTTTTTTATTTTCATTTTTTTTTTAAATTTTTTTTTTTTTTTTTTAAATTATTTTTTTTTTTGTTAAATTGAAAAAAAAACAGGATGGCAGTCATGGGCCACCATAGATGGGCCTAATAGTGCAATGCAGTTGTTCAATGAGTCAATGCCACTTGGAAACGAAATCACTTTAAAATATCCAACATTTATTTTTAATACACCTAAACGCTTCTATGTTTGGGCGAGTATCTTTTTGTTGATGAAAAGTTTAGATGCCGTAATAAACACCACGTGTTGCAAGACAAGATTGCAGAAATCCTAGATTAAACAGTCATTTTTGTTCTAGAGCTACAACGCTTAACTGTGATTTCCACTAGGAAACTTTAGGCAAAATGTTGTCTGCCAAACGAGAAGTGTTATGTTCATCAATGTTAAACCTAATGTACCACAAGTTAAAACGATAACCACATTACCGCAAAGCAGACGAAGATCGTTTTAAAACATGCTAAACATGTTACAAAAGTGTTAAAACACCGGTGTACTACATAGTCTATTAAGTTACACCGTTATACGGGATTCAGATAAATTCACTTGGGTATTCTGTGTGGTATTCCACTAAAACTTGACAATTTGTGTTCCACTCTCTCATTGAAGTAATGCTAACCGCCAGTGAAGCGTTAAAGTCTAACGCAACAAGAGCCTTTGTAGTTAAGCAGTCGACCAACAAAGCCGCATCGTTTGCAAAAAAAGTTGTCCTATATGGCTTATTTCAATATGTTCTGTGAAACCTTTTTCGGAAAAGGGGCATACTTCAGACAGGAAAGTAATGTAGAATTGAGTTTCGAGAAACAAGGTATAGGTTAAAATATGTTTAACATGAGGGTTACTGCAAATTAGTTGGTGACATACGTGCAGCAAGAGAAGTGCGTATTTTTAATAATAATCAGTGTTGTATTAAAGTACCATAAAAGTTCTGTGCCTTATATTCGTTATGTTACAGTTGCTATCACTTTTTCAGTCCCACCACACTTACTCTAGTTTAAGTTACGATTAGTTTTATTTAGACATATTAAAAAGCAACAAATATGAATTTTGTTTTAAGAATTGTTAAGAATTGCAGCCGGTAATTGGACAAACGCTTAAAGTTGAGAAACCAATGGAAGAGGCGGTGTAATTCGCTTAAAATAAATAGTATTGGGATCGCATCCAAATTTTAGCCTACTTCGATTCTGGGAATAAAACAAATGCTAGTTCTGAAGTGAATACAAGTTCTATTTTAGGCCAGTAAATCTAGGTGAAAAAAGGCTCAAACCTAGGACTAATTGCAACACAAGATTTTTTTGCTGAATCATATCCGGAAAGGTCCCCGGAATTCCCAAAAAAAAGTCCCCGGAAAAGTTAGTGTCTAACATGTCATAATGACATCAAAACCATACGCATGTCTATATAGGCTGAAATTTCATAATAGTCCAAACACCTTGAGATTAGTCTTATATTAAAGGTAAAGTTCAAACAAACAATAAAGACAATTAAATTAAACGATTAGACCAGCATATGACGTCATAATGACATCACAGCTGTAAACTTTAAGGTAACAGTTCCATTGCAACAGGAAAATTCGAAATTTAACTTTACATTTGGAAACATTACATTAATAGTTTGGTCATATGTCGCCCGCTGTAGGCCCAAAAGATTTACTTCAGTTAAATTAGCCGTATTGCCTTTTTTTGAAATATATTTTCACCTATCGAAGGTTATTTGTAGCCTATCTAGGTGTCTGAACATAGAATGCTATTATGACGTCATATTAACTAAAGCAAATAATGATATGTGCAAAATCATCATTTTTCTGCAAAAAAAAAAAAAAAAAAAAACGTGTTTTCAAATACAATTGAACAACCAGGAAAGTCTTCGGAAATATTCTTACCAATGATTGACACAAACCCACCCAAGCGATCCAACCTGTATATATTCGACGTTAGTGAAAAAAGAGAGATTGGCATATCGCGTCGAGAAAACTGCTTATGAGGCAGTTCAACATATTGAGGTCAAATAAATGCGTGTTGCGATAATCCAGACTTTGCTGGATTGTGTAGCAATATTAGCATTTTTTGTGAATTTGGCGGTATTACTAAATCTTCGAAGTAAATTAATTATATTCGTATGCTACAAACCACGGCTGGAAATATCAAATGAGAATTATAACGAGTTGTAACCAAATGTGCAAAATTCGCTTGATACGCTTAAAGTGCAAAAAATGTATTCTGTGCCAAAACGTTAAAAAGTGTGACGAAAATCCACGAATTGTAGCGATGAAACCAAAGGTAAAAAACCCGCTTGTTGTGCAGCGCAAAAAGAGCAAACAAACGATTCTGTTCCGACTAAATTTCTAGATTGGCGAACTGGCATCTCTCTATGAGTCCTTAGCCTAGAACCGGTCAAGCTTCATAGTTTTTGAAACCCTGCCCTAATATGTAATTGTAAAAATCAACACGCTATTATTCCTTTCACTGTGCGCCGTATAGTGCCCTAGTAATTTTTGAACGCTGTTGACGATTTCGATTCCAAAATTTAAAGTTAAGCGCTTATATAAAATGGTAATATACTTAATTCTCACAGGTCGGGTTAACTGCTGTTACAATATGAGCTTCAAAGACGAAGAAAACTCCTTGTACGAAGTACTACTGGACAAAGTTTCTGGTTCGGGAAAATACCAGAACGTTTTAATTTTTTTCGGAATATTTACCAATTTAGTTGTTCCATTCTACCATCTAGGAGCAGTTTTTCTTCGTAAGTTTGACTCATTTTGCATTTCCTTATGAAGTAAATAAGTTGTTGTTAAATGAGATATTCGTATACATTAGTATTACTGTTACAGGGCCTGTTGATATACATGTTGTCTAAATCCGTTTAAAACAGGGCTGCGGTGTCGGAGTCGGACTCGGGACTCGGGACTTGGCGGAGTCGGTTTGTTTTTGCTGGATTCGGACTCGAGGATCGAGTAATACCACAAAGACTATCCGAGTCTCAAGTCCGGCGTACGCATGCGCAATACCAACTTTCGGCCGCAAACTTTAAATTTCAAAAATGGAAAGGCATATGGTTGAATATTTTCTGTCTATATATTGTGGGTAGGTGAGTGATATGCACCGCTATCAGTGGATTGCCGATTATTCACCTTAATTAGTGACGTAATTGGGTAAAATACATAGGCTACTGTAGAGTCCGAGTTGGACTCGGTAAATCGCACATTTGTCCTGAGTCGGACTCGGGCATATTTTTTCGACCAGAGTCGGTCTCGAGGGTCGGGCTCGAATTTTTAACCGATTCTGTAGCACTGTTTTAAAGCCTTCAAATGATGTTTAAGTGAAACGAGAATTTCTAGTGATAAACGTAGCACGTTTCGTGCATTGTCATTGTTTCGCTTTGGATATAGGCTAGGATAATTTCGATTGGGGTAAATCGATGTGGTTTGGAACATTTAAAATTTAACGCGAATGGGTCATGCGCCTCTTCGTTTTGCTGCAGCGTACCACACAATTGTTATCTAGTGTTGGCAGCGAAAGTTTACGGTCCGTGCACCACAACTATATGTACTCACCGCCAAATTTACCTGTGTCTTGTCAGAGCAAATAAACGCGATATCACGACTCGTAAACTAGAACATTTCTTCCTCAGTTGAACTGCCGACATCTCACTGTGAAATTCTGATCGATGGAAACCTTTCAATAAGCGATCCACTTATTGTCAACCACTTCATACCAATAAACAACGTAACAGGAGTAAGGCATTTAACTGCATTTTTTAGGTCCTAAAGAACGAATATTTAAATATACTTGATCGTGTTTTGAACACTTAATATTAACTCTCAGCTATGCATATTGTCATGAGTATGCTTTTTCCGTCACATTTTGGTAAAAATTAGCAGCCAGACAAAGGGGTGATAAATAATGATTCTGATAGGTTGTTAACCTGTTGTCCCGGTTTTCATGGAGCATTAATGATTGTTTTTGCGTTACGTGATATATTTTTCCTATATTTCGATGTACAAACAAAATCTACAATTTCTATAACAGAAACAGTGGTTAGATCAGAGAATTATACATAAGTAAAACACGATGCGTTCAAATAATTGTTCCCGCTTTAAAAAGTGACTTGGTGTCTTGGCCTAAGTGACTTGATTGCTGCCAACAGTACAAGTACTCATTGTTAATTTTTTTCATTTGTTGCTGTTACATTAGTTTTTTCAATGTTTCTAAACACGTTTTAAATCTTTTTTCTTGAGGACCTTGATCGCTGCCAGCAATACAAGTTCGACTTTAGTCCCTGTAAGCAGAACCTGACATTGGAATGCGTCGTTGGAGTGACACAAGCGACCGACAAACGCGAGACAATCCCGTGTGATAATGGCTTTCACTTCGACAGGTCGGAACTTAAAGAAACCATGACTACTCAGGTAACACGAACTCAGCTCCGCACCCCTAGGGGCCTTGATTGGGGGACTAAAACCCCAAAATATCGTTACGTCATTGTTTTAACTCTATGTATCTGGCCACTTCTCTATGGAGGTATATAAACTTAAAATACGTCATAACATGGCGTAATAAAATACGTCATAACATGGCGTCATACACAAATGAATGGCCAAAAATGAAATAACATGGTCGTAAGCGTTATCTACATAAAGTATATTTATCAAATATGTTTTTCGATAATACCCCAAATATCTCGCCGTATCAGAATTTATTGTCGCGGTAATACATGAAGAGGCAGGGCCATGTAATTTTCACCCATCGTAGAACGCAGGGAAGCATTGCCAGAAGCTTAATTTATATGATGTTCGTGAATGGTCTCCAAAGATTGAACAATAAACCGAAACAGGTCGAACGTTCTCTTGAAGGTAAATCTTTTATGCGAAGTGCCAGTTTGTTACTGTCTCTGGGAATGGGATTTTTGATTTGAAGCGGCATAAATCGAAATAAATAAACAAAATATTTTGTCTGCAAAATGATTCTACAATTAATTTTGCATAGTCTTTACCAATTTACTAACGTCTAAGAAAATGAACCCTGGAACTACAGTTTTCGCATCTAAGCCAAAAGTTGAGGCGGGAAAGTTTGGGCCTATATCTGTTGATGCTTGCAGAAACTTAAGCAATCTATAAAAAATACAACGTATATACTAAAGCGCGAACCAAAGTGCAATTAATAATATTAATTTTTTATAATTTTTTGTAAAAAGATGGTTTAAAGCTTTTGGCATTTGGCGGCAAAGTAAGCTACCATATATTTGCTTTTAGTGGAACTTGGTTTGTGATGACCTTTACAAGATGCCGCTGGCCTCTACAGCTTACTACTTGGGCGTTACGGTCGGAGCGGCTTTGGGAGGAATGCTAAGTGACAGGCAAGAAACGTTAATAATAGAATTCCAAATCCTGTAATTGTTAAACTGCAGGGGATCACGGATTAAGTTTCTAATTTCAGGTCCGAGTCGTGTTATTTTAAATCCAAATCAAGTTATGTGTAAGAAATAGCAAGTTAGTTAGGCAACAGTCGAAGTCTTCAATTATTTAAGTCTATTTCCAATTCAACTCATTTAGCACTTATTTTACGTTTATCGCAAACTAAAAAAGTAACTAATTACAATGTTTATATAATAATAAATATTTTAACAGCGGTGATATCGTCAGCTGTACTGCATTATTTTGTTGGTCTTAGATTAGATTGCCCATGCATGATGAAGAGTCGTAAGTTTTATTGTTAGTATCCCAAGGCTACCAAAACAAATTGAAATTATCCACTTGTTTTGCAGGTTCGGTCGGATTATGGTGTGCAAGGTTTCATCCGTTTTGTGGCTCATCTTCGGTGTATCCCTTGCATTTTCACCCAACTTTTACTGGGCGATGTTTTTCCGTTTTATGGTGGCTCTCACCGTCATTCCAGTGCAGGTGTCAGCGTTCATTTACGGTAAATCCCTAAGAATGTAAGCGATCGACGCATACCTCATAATTGCCGAACGCATAACCCAATATAATATTTGTTTGTCTATGTTGTTCGTGATCCGAATACTGTAGTGTGCTAAAAAGAGTGAATACTTAAGTGGTCAGCGATATCATGTTAATTTATCATTTCACGAGGTACCCATTTAGAGAAAGTGTAATGTCCAAAGCACATTGTTATTAAAATATATTTTAATATTTCAAAAATACTTTTATGTGAGTTCGGATAATTATCAGTGCACGCCATTAATCGCGTGGTCTCAACTAACTTACGATCGCCAATGTTATTATAAATTTATAGGTATGATTTTCCATTCCACTGATTACATTTTTGGCGAGCGATCAACGTTTTGCCGATTTTCGAACATGTTTGACAATTTATGAACTTGTTTTGCCTTCCAAACAGTTACGGAGATCAGCAAGGCATCATTTCGCCACTACTTGGCATCCCTGTATATACTTGCGTTGTTTTGCCTTCCAAACAGTTACGGAGATTAGCAAGGCATCATTTCGCCACTACTTGGCAGCCCTGTATACATTTACCTTTGCTGTCGGTTGTATCGTCATGGCCGGGTTGGCCTACTGTTGGCCTCACTGGAGGGAAATGGAGATTTCCTTTTCGTTGTTCACAATCCCTATTATTCTCTACATGTTCCTTGTCTTGCCCAAGTCGCCAAGGTGAATAAGATGGGCAGAAGCACTGGCTCGTTTTGTTCACCCTGAGTTAAATTAACCCCGGAGATCGATTTATTTCGTGTTTTGCAACTTCTTAATAATATTTTTATTGAGTTTAAAGTTTTTATTGATTCTCTTCTGTTCTATTTATGTTGAGCATATATTCTTATTAAAGTAATTTTGTTACCCAAGGTAATTGTTTTGGCGGTAAATGGTAAAAATATTCTTATTTGGTCAAATATAGATAACGATTAGCAACCCTAGAAAAGATGTAATTTTATCTTTACAAGTCTAATGTTTTGAACAAACCTAGATGGCTGCTGTCAAAAGGTAAATCGATAGAAGCTGTCAAAACGTTTCGCATGATGGCGCGTCGAAACAATGGAACGGTGCCAACGGCGATCATAGAACGCATTCGGAGCCAGGCGAATCACAAGGTTGGTTTTAGGAAGCGCTTATCTTTCAGAAGATTTTCTAAAACAGACTTGTTTAAACATTTATGAAAAAAAATCTTTTTTTTTAAATAATGGTTGAAAGCTGTTCTTTTGTTATCGATTTTGTCGAAAATCACAGTTCCATGTGTTGTCGTTACATTGAACATTTTACTCCGATAAAGTGTTTCTCACAAATCGAGTCCCGAACCCTGGGGATAATATGGAAGATTTAATTTCTTTTGCGCTTTAATGCTATGTGGCCAGCTTGAAAATTTCACTTGTTACCAACATAATTCTCAGCTAGATTTTTTACAGCCCGCACCGACTTTTGATTTGGCTTTCAAATAGGTAAAATTCATGTAATTGAAATGCTTCAAGGTAGTATTTATCAATTGTTTTAATAGAATGAACCCGAGTCGCGACTCCGACCAAATGTGCGACTTTGTCGAGTCCCGAGCCCGGCCGCGCCTATACAACCTGTGTTTTACTATTTTCGTACCTAAATAAAGGTGGATTTTAACAATCCCCTCATAGGGGTGTAGTTCATCCATTCACAATACATGGTTGAGAAATTTCCGCCATTACACTTTAAAGTTGGCAGCAATATCAGTTTAAAAAATTGGCACTGTACATGTGTACGTCGGACTCGGGACTCTTGCGTGGTCTTACCCGAGATCCTAGCCCCGAGTCTGACTCCAGCAAACAAACTGATTCTTCTGTTCCGAGTTCCAAGTATACCGTCTACCAAAGCCCGAGCCCGACTTCACAGCTCTGGTTAGATCGCATACCAGAGTCGAAATAGCTAAATTAACTTTGCATGGGCCGATCTTAGACATGTTGTAGTTAGGCTAAATACTTTTTTGAAAACTTTTGAGGTACTTGTTTGGATATCATTTAAAATGCAAACTCTTACTTATTAGGTCTTTCAAATTGTTGAGATATTTTATCTTACTTTAAATCACAAATTATTGCAAGACAAGACACATTGACAGAAAATTTGCATTCCTGTAAACAAGGTTTAAAATATACATAAAGTTGCGGTTTTATTTATGTTAAAAAACAGTATTTTAACAGAAACATATTTTTTTAACAGAAACCAGCCGTATCAATAAAGGAGTTAGTCAAGCATCCATTAACAAGATTTATTCTTTTATGCAATACGGTGGTATGGGCATCTGTCAGGTAAAATAGAAATACAGTTTTTCGTGTATTTTTGTTTTAACTCGTGTTGTAAAAATTATTAATTTAAAGCTTTACTAACATTTAATGTTGATCTAACAAATCGTAATTAATAGGGTGGAAAATTTACGCGCTGTATTTAAATTAGCTTTTACAAGTTTATTGTGTAACTTTTTCGACTCCGAAATTACAATGGATAGAATTTATTTAACGGATAGAATTTATTTAATTGGAGTAACTAAATATAGTTATTACGCACTATTAGGATTTGTTATTCCAAGATGTAATATAAAAATACCCTATAATTACATAAAAATTGGCTCCATGCTTCCAAAGCTTGCAAAATAAATTCAGCATCGGTTTTATTTTACAATTTAAATGGATCTACTGACAAGAATACTGCTCACAGTGGAAATAAACTTCCTTGTAAAACAATTAAATTTTTAAAAGAGTTCAAGTCTGAACTTTCCCAAAGGTTAAAACATGTTTTTATTTATGTTTGTAAACACGTTATTTCTAGTCTACTCTACTTTGGCTTATGCCTGAACGGCGGCAACATGGTGGGAAATATTTTCGTCAACAACGCACTAGGCGGCGCCATGGAAGTGGCCGCTGCCTTTCTAAGCGTTCCCCTTCTTATTAAGTTCGGCAGAAGAAATGTTGTGGTGGCAACCTTGGCGCTGGCAGCCGTCACTTGTCTTCTCTCAACAGCCGTTATACAACTTGGAGGCGGAAGCCAAGGTTTGCTGATATTCAAACTGTACATTACAATTATCTTATATTTTTTACTTCCAGCTGTTCAAAAATAGATGCTTGGTTGCTCATTAAATTACTAGATTGAAGCATAAGACCCATTGAATAAATATATATCACTGGGAATCATTGTTTTAGTTGAATAAATATATTTGGTCGTTTAAATCTTGCTTGTTTACCTGCATGTCTGTTTTTTAAACCAAAGGTTATTTTTAAATTAGAAGCGTTATTTTTAAATTAGCAACACAGTTATTAACGTATTCTGAAACACTGAAACACTTTACGAGGCACGATGGTGTTAAAACTCCAATTGAGAACAAATTTGTCTAAATGTCTTTTTGGTTTCTGGTCTCAAACTGGCATTAAAATTACTTATTTTCCCTGTTATATGGGGTAATTTGGTATTTTGTGATATTGGTGTAAAATATACAATAAATTGATGTGTTTCATATCTCAGGTTTTCAGAAAGTCGGTCTGGTGCTCTCCTTGATAGGCCGTTTTATGTCTAGTATCACCTTCGCCGGAATTTATCAACAGACAGCTGAGCTGTTTCCCACTTTAGGAAGGTCAGCAAACTTACGTAATTGTTGTACTTAAGGCAATGGCAAGTCTTTATTTTAGATGCGCCGAATAAAAGAAAAACACTAGAACCGCCGATGAAAAGGCAAGAGAAAAATAAGAAAATAACAAATAACGCTTCGATAAATCCGGGTCGGTGTAGTGTCGCTATATACTGTTTAAAAAAATTGTCAAAGCGGTATTAACCCTATAATTTAATAAAAATGCTGCAAGGCTTTTGATTTTTCAATTTGCAACATTGTAGCAAGTTTTGGTCGGATTCAAATTCTGAAGTTTTTATTTTACATTTGTTTTCTGCAGGGCAACGTCATTTGGAGTCTCATCAACCGCAGCTCGAATAGGAAGCCTTTTATCGCCGTTTCTCATACAATTGCAGTTTTATGTACCTTGGCTCACTCAGGTCGTTTTTCTTTTTAGACTCTATTAATCTTTAGGAACATTTTTTAGGAACATTTTCTTTGGGAACAAACCACTGTATGCAACATAAAACAATACTTGCCTGGGTAAAAACAAAACGCCTGGGTTAAAGAATGTTTAGCAATTCTTAAAAGTCACTTTTTAATATTCAGACGATCCTGGGTGTGGTTGCACTGGGAGCCGCTCTCATCGCCACCATCTTCCCTGAAACCAAGGACGAACCTCTCCTGGCAACCTTTGAAGAAGCGGAGGATTTCTTCGGAAGACACTTGGAGGGATCGAGGGCTGCGAAGCTCCTAGGACTTTTTCTCAACAGGTTTAGTACACATTAGAATTAGATCAATCCTATTAATTCAGTTTAAATACATTTACAAATACAATTACATTCTTAAATGTTTCAATTACATTACAATAACATTAAAAATTGTAATTAATTACATCAATTACAATTTTCATACCAATGTATTGAGCCAAAATTTTAGCAAATCACGACGTTCGTGTTTACTGATTGATTTGTAGAGACAAACCAAAGGGTTGGTCGCATAGTAGTACAAAATAAGTCATTTCTTTAAAATCAAGCTGAATGATTTTTTTTTTAAATGAACGTTGAACTATTGCAAGTGTTCTGCATGTTCTTTTTGTGGTAAATTTAACAAATTTCAAAAAAACGTCAACGTAACAATTGTCAAATTGTTGTTTTGTTCAATCTTAAAATTTACCTAAATTTCTAGTTTGCCAACATGTAACAAATTGAAGCATTTAGGTTCAGTTCAAAACGTTTTGCAGGTTTTATGTGTTTTGAAAACTGAATAAACTTTTCCATATTTCCAGCAAATATAAAACAATGCTTGGATTAAGTTAAACTTTTATTCAATAACTTTATAGTTCGTTCTTATTTGATATCTAATCATCTTTTTTACAGAAACTCCTCGAAGAAAGACACCCCTCTGATGAAATCAGCTGCTTGAATGCCAAGTTTCCTTCGACATAAACCTAAACTGTTTTACTTGTATTCTTTATAATTTCCATCGGAACCAGGCTCATTGTCTAATTCCGAAACTCATGCACTAAGCAAAATCTTAAAACTGTTTCACCAGTTTTGTATCGAAAATCGTGTTTAAGGAGCACATGTATCAGCTGTTCTATCAAAAGCACCTGAGATTTAATCTTCCACGTTTAATTATTTTCACATTATCGTACATCGGTGCTTTATGTGCGCAACCCATAAGCTTAATTTAATATCTACGATTTATCTCCGTTTAACTTTATCGTTTTATGATATGTAATCATATACGTCTTTGTTTAGTAGAGTTTGTGCTTTAACCCAACCTGTTTTTGCAATTATAATCTGTTGTTTACTACTAATAAAATGTACTGTTGCTGCCAGACATTTTTTCGATTGTAAAATTGTTCTTCCTGTCAAATTTATTAAGGTCCCAACGTTTTGACTATCATACGGGCAATGTTTATCAGTGCAATTTTATTTCAACTATAGGCGAAAAACAATATATATACCCGACAAACATTAAAGGAAAAACCACAATGAACCGCGTTCTACACCAAGCGGCGAGAAAAAACGAAATAAACACCCGATAACTGGCCAATGCGATAAAAACGAGGCTGCAGCTTTCTTAAGCCCGCTACTGCACAGTATGGTACAAGAGTGCAATAAAAGTGTCTTGATTATGTTTATTGTGTTGGCATGCTTGTATCGACCATGATTCTAGAAAGACCCGGGATGGTAGTCTACCGTTCGAGTCACCATACACGAAATTTAAAGTCGATGTTATGATATTCATTTGGCTGGTCGCATCACTGGCTAATGCTAATTTTGATGCTTCTGTTCTTTTCTTCTAGTATTTAATAAATGCCCTGCTTCATAGGGGAGACAATATGTATAGCAAAACATTCAGTACAGGGTATACAATAAATAGAATAAACCCTTTGTGTTGACTATATTGACATGGTCTTAGGGTCGCGAAGGCAGCCTACCCAGAGTTTAGTATGGGGTTATGGCTAATGACATTACAAAGTCCCGTAACATTCTCTAGATCAGTGGTTCTCAAACTTTTTTGGAAAAATTGCGCAACGGTCCCTCAGCAACTTTTTAAATTGCTCACGGTCCCTTAAAAATATACACAAAATAAGATTTGTTTTTAATGGTATCAATAGGATGGGTGCACTTGCTTCTTTGCTATCAGCTCGGCTAGTTAACCTCTAACGAATCACTTTTTTTGTGTGAAGCAATCACGATCAGTTTTAAAACCGTGACCGTACAGCTCACAGTGGCAGCGCAGCAAACAGTAAAACGTAACTCTCATTATTAGCACAATGCAATACTAAGACGTCACAATGGACAATTCAACTCAAAGTGTACAATAACGTGAATCAACAACTAATCAGCTTGCTTTGGAAAAGTAAGATTCCTGAATTGTTTTGGCTCAAGATCTTTTTTTCTTCAGGAGCGTTGTTTTGATTTTTTGTTAGGTGCTTCGCGGTCCCAGAAAATTGTCTGGCGGACCCCAAAAGGACCGCGGACCCCAGTTTGAGAACCACTGCTCTAGATAACCTCCGATAAATTTAAAATGTAGGGCATTACCACTAAACCGCCCGTTAGTCGAATAGAAGGTTTATGTCGGGATTATTTAAGCCTCCATTTCGGCGTATGGCTGTGTGCACTCAGGCAATTTTTCCTTGTGAGGCGTGAGGCGTATAGCTCGGTTCGTTAAGGCATGTACGACCGCACGTTTGTGGCTCAGCGGGTAATGCGATGTAAAATGCAGGACTCTGTCCGTGTTGGTCGGTAAAACACACATTATCCAAACGTACAATCAATGTGTCGAGGAGTGGTATGTGAGCTTATCGGATTCTATGTTAATTAATGGTTTCGTGTGTGGTGATCAAGCGATTTAGGAAAGGTATATAGTACTTGCCTCTAAAGACAACACAGGTATAATGTGCAAACCTCATCTTCAGAGCATTTGGAAAGGGTATGTCGATGTTACATAACTAAAAATGGCTGCGAATCTCCTAGGTCTTTCTACAAATAGATCAAGTTAACATTGATATAATCTTTTTAGCTGCAGCAATGCACTCGCATCGTCACCATTGTGTTGAAATCACCCAAAAGTTGTTCAGGTAGTCGTTTCATGGTTTTAGCTATATTTAGTACACAGCTTTGTGAAAAAGAAATTATTTTGCAGAAATTCTACAAAGTAAGACATTCCCTTGATGGAATTCGATGTCTGAATGTTTATTTTTGATCTGCATCACTTCTTCGATTTATATAACATTTAAAAGCCTTAAAATGCATTGTACATTTTAACCAAAAATGAATTGAGTTAGCATTACACGTTTGTTTGGAGTAAGTTTAAGGTTTCTCTAGTGGAAAATGTAACTTATTCCGAAAGTGTTTTTAACAAAGGAAATAAGACCACAGTCGGAGTTATACCTAAAAGTCGTAATATCGTCTAAAATAAACCGTAATAACGGTCGTCGGAGTAAGTCCTAAATGGACAGAATCAGGCCTATACAACACTTTACCTAACCCCAAACCCCAACCCTACGTACATCACTAGCCCCCTACAAATTTCAACCCCAACCAAATTTCTATAACCCCACCATCACACACAAATAACGCCCATACACTGTAAAAAATTCTTGTGACATTACAGCGGCGCCCTAGTGGCGCCTTTTAAACTAGTGGGCCCAAACATCGTATCCAAAACGGCCGATGCCAGACCCATGGCCTCCGTTCGTCTCATACCCTCTTCCTGCAATTTCAGGCGTTGTTTTCGCATTCTAGGCCTTATTCCGATGGAGTTTGGACTTATTCCGACAGGTTTAGTCTTATTCAGACGTTTAAGTTCTTTTCCCGGATAATACTGCTAATTTGGTTTGATTATGTCGTTGGTTTAATACTGTGGTTTAAAAGTATTTTCTACTTTCAGATTATGTCTCATTGTGTGTTTCCGCCTTAACAGTATAGTGCAGTATAGTGATTGTCGACCAAATATTGCAACGCTCTGCAATTGCGGCTTAATCTCAGTTCGGTTTACACTGCAACCTAAGTTACAGAACGAAAGAGTTGTCCAATGGTTTGCGAAGTTCGTGGGTTCAAACCTCGTCACAGGCTATTGGTGTTTTTCTAGCTTGCCCTGCTTGTACTATAACTTTGCTCTGTAGCATGGTTAACTAGGTAGGTAGACTTCTGAAATGCAGGTCGGCCAAGATAGATGCTTGTTATAGGTTTATAGGTGCTGAGCTAGGTTTTTTTCTGAGCTTGCATTTTATACTTTAACGCTGATGAAGTCAGCCGGTATATGCTGCCCAACGTCGATTAATAACTTTTTCCGCACGAGAAGACCGATTTATTTCTTTTTATTTTAAACTGTGGAAAGAAAATCGGCGATAGTGTATTTGGACCGCACTTACAGTGTATTTGAACAGCACATAGGCAAGGAATTTCGACGAATTCAAGCAGCGTTTCCTGTTTTCACATGGGACGTGAAATTGTGGTACATTTGGTCACCACGCGAGATATCCCATGGTTTTGTTAGGATCGAAATGTAAGTATACGCATTCTGTCATTTGTCGGTTTCCTAAATTTTATGTTCTTAAATTTCAATTCGCTAATAGAAACCAAGATTATGGTCATGCTTAGTCGTGTACGGTTTCAAGGCTATTTTTAACGTTCAGATTTAATTTGTAAACGTTTATAATTTATATTCGTTAATTTCGTAAAACAGTAAAATACGTATAACTGTTCGACAATTCGCCTAAAAATAAAGTGCAAATTTGATTATACCGTATGGGTGAAGAAGATTTGGACGAACTTATATCCTACGGACAATGACGTGGCTTTTTGAAATAAGGAAAACGATATTTCAGAATTACCCTGTTAAATTGACCGCGTTTGTATTTCAGAAAGAACACTAAACCTTGGCTCATCAAAAAAACGCTAAACTCTTTCGAAAGGTAGTGTTATTGGTATAGCGTATTTTTTTTTGCAGACTACAATTTATTAGATGTAAACGCATAGAAGTTTGTTAGCCTTGGGGCATGTTTATGCGTTGCTTTGTGATGTACGGTGCATGATAAGTTTTTGTTATGCCTACACGTTTTTATCATTTTTGTTTACGCATAGAAGTTGAGGTTGTTTCTGATGCTTTATTGGTCTTGGCGTTAACTACTGTAAGCAACTTGTAGACGACACACCTTTAGAGTTTAACAAGCTGTTGAATTGTTCAACTATGGTCCTCAATAAAGGCGTGAATTTAGCATGAGGTCAGTTGTCTTTCATACACGGAAACTTGAACATAAGCGTGATGTCCGCCACGAAAGGGCATCATCGGCCAGCTCTTGCAGAACATGCGGGTAAACTTCGACACCTGATTGTTTTTGATAATTACAAAAATAAACTTCCGCACTAAAACTTGGAAACCGCACTATTACAAAAAACACTTCATTGAATCATTCCGGATTAGCCAATGTCGTAACGCCATGAACAAAAATAACCAGTGGTTTCCGTCTCTACTCGTAGTTGGCTAATAAACGTCGCGTGGTCTTTCTATAGTATATAAGGTAGCTAACGCATTTTAACAGCGTTTACAACCAGAAAAGAGATTTCTACTTCTTGATTTGGGCCGTCACGTCTGAATTTTGCGATCTTTTGCACAAACCTACCCATTCGGCAAAAACTTGCGTAAAACAACAACATAGGCAATTGCTAGAGCTGAAAGATTAATGCCTGGAGGCATGTCAGTAAACAGGAAAAGAGTTTCCTGTTAATCCAAACGCAATGTTCTAATGTTTACGTTTTCCCTATTCGAGTAAAAAATCAAAATCTGTTTAATCTGCAAGCGCTCCACGCACTGCCCTTAAACTGTGTTAATATAAGCGAACTGTAAGTAAAGCAATAAAAAGCGGTCAACCTCTAAAAAGGTGGCAGAAACGTCAATTACCAAGGTTTGTAACTGTTTTACAAGCTCTCCCAAACCCGACTCCCTCATCGGTTTACGGTTCTCGAATCGCCACAATGAAGAAAAGAAATGGTGCAAGTGCCAAATGTAACTAATTATTTTTTAGGTGCCAACAGAAAACGTGATAAGCTGAGAAATAAAGCGTTAAAGGTGAGGTGCAAAAATGGAAAAGCGAGATATAATTTACTAAAAAAAAAAGAGGGAAACGAACAACATGCGCACAAATGATAAAACTAAGAAACAATAATGCACACATAAACGATGAAATAATCGGTGCAACAAATCTACATATTTACAATACTGTTACCACAAAATTATACATATAGTCAGATTTCAACAAGAGTGGCATTGCAATTTTTCTTCTAAATTCTGAATTGGTGAGCGCTATCATCGCAGACGATGAATGCATATTGCGCGAAGCGCTTTAATGCACTTAATCTCTATTTAATTGACGAACATTTTCCGCAAATACAACTCTTTTGATTTTTTGGTCGCTCAACGGTTTTTATGTGATTTGCCCGTTTTACCACCAGTTACGTTATTATGATTCGTTGATTTGGTCCGCCAGCATCGTGCTAAGCAAGTTAGGCAGCTGACGTGAATTAATTATAATCAATCCATGCCGTCGGGAAGTCTGTGTATGAACGCTGTCAACCGATTTGTTGCAATAACATTTACAAGTTCTGTTCGCAAGTAATTCATTCTGCAGCAAGTGTGCACTGTTTACACTTGTGCTTCAGAAAATATGTTGTTACAGAGAATGTAGCCGTAAAGTTGCAGTTGTAAAAGTACGGTTGCGCTTGTAAATAACCGCTAAAGCCGAAAGAATAATTACTGAAAATTGCTAACTGTAATTGTTGCTGACTTTTAAGATATGTAGATAGCGAGAAAAATGTATTATGTAGACAGCGAGAAAAATGTAAGCTTTTTTGTCATCCTGTTAAAATTAGTTTTTGCATATTGCGTTACCAGCTATATTGCGTGTCAAACCTTGTGGTTAGTTGAAATATAAGCAAAACAGGTAAAGCCAGACATTTGATTGATATTCCTGTAAATGTTTTTAAAACAATTCAGTCGCGAAAACGTGACGAACAACGATGAAAAAAATTCCTATAATGTTTGAAAAAATGGGAATTATAGTTGTAACCAATAAAATTAAAATCTATTTGAGCGACAATTGGATTGAATGAAACAGTTTTCTTTCGCTGGCGAGCGCAAATTCCTCGTCTGATTCTATATGGTTAATAATGCGCACGCATTACTTTTTATCATGCGTTAATTTGGACATTCAACACAAGAATATGACAATATCAAAATACATTATACCTTACCATACCTAATTCTTTATCATAAATGCATATAGTCTTAACAGACATGGGGAGACAACCTTTTTTTAGTTGCGGGTCAAACCAACCCAGAAATGTCTGTGCGGGCTGTTAAATTTTAACTGTACCGGCTTACGCATCTTATTATAACAACCGCAAGGACTGTTATTTAGGGATAAATGAAGGAAAGAGATTTGCGCAAATCGCAAAACAATTTTGCTTTTAGGCAGTTGAAATCACTAAAAAAATAACGAGATATGGCATTGTGCCAAGTTTGTAAAATAGGTCACGCCCATGATTTGCATTGGCGGACCGGATCTGGCCAGTGAGCAGTAGTTTTCCCACCCCTGTAATATAAAGACGTTATACCCGGCATTGCCCTGATAAAATAAAGAATTTAACAGTTTTTGCATTTAAATTGATATAAAAAATGCAACACGACTTACACTGTCGCTGTTCCTGCGATTTAATTAAACTAACCCTTTTGAAAATACATTTTTGCGAAATTTTGCTTGGCTAAATAAATTTAAAATAAAGTACAAAGCTGTTACACCTTTTGATCGCTGTGACATATTATGTTAAGAATGGTTATGACATTTAAATAAATAACCTGAAAAAATATCTATTGTCTGACACATGGTTTCTATCAATCTGTATCTTACCAGTTTGCAAAAACAAAAATGGCGGTTGACTTTTTCCAGTAACTTTAGTTCAGAGGTGTCTTAAGCGCACGCCTATAAGTTTGAATTCCTCCTAATCGAGATTCGAGTTTGACTTTTTGATGTATTTTTGCGAGATATTTTTATAAATTTACACCTTTAGCAATTTCTGCTCAGAGTCCTGTAGGAAAGTTTGTCATAGTTTTAGGTGTAAGTTTACCATGACATCCAAAGATGCGGAAAATTCTCTGTACGAAGAACTCATAGAAAAAGTTGCTGGGACTGGAAGGTACCAGAACCTCTTGATCTTTCTGGGAGTTCTCGCCAATCTAACGGTTTCGTTTTACCATCTTGGAGCAGTGTTTCTACGTAAGTCGTTAGACACATTTAGGTGCAAATGTATTGTGGCTGCCATTCAGTTTCACAATCACTGTTATGTACAGCTGTTAACAGTTTTTTATTTGGTAGCAGGCTAATTATTTTAATTTGAAATTACAAGCAAAGAAAACTGGGATGATTTGAATGGAATAACTGGTGTCACAAGATGTAATACATTAATTCAAAATCAGGCTTTGAATGCTCTAAACTTGACATGTGCCACAACGCTAACAAATAAATATATTGTTGCTACTAGGCATAGTGTACTAAAAATAAGTTCTTTCGATATATTTGTTTTTCCAACGCTTTTATATTTAGAAAGCCTTCATCAGACGCAAGTAAAATGACCCCAAAAAAGAAGAAGAAAAAAAAGAGATAATTTAGTTTCGCACATTTTATCTCCTTTTTCTTTTTCTTTTTTGCGTCATTTTACTTCTTGTTGGCCATGTGTGTCTTCCCTGATGAAGGCTTTCTGAATAGTTAGCCGAAACGTTGGACAAACTAATATATACCAGCGGACTTATTTTAATTAACGCTAATAAATGTAATCAATTCTATGAACAAATATAAAAGTATACACGGAAACACGATAAATCATTAAATGCCATATATATTGTTTTATTCGCAGTTGAGCTTCCATCATCGCGATGTAATATCGAATTGGAGGGAAACATTTCAATGACCGATCAATTTATAACAAACACTTTTATACCAGTGAACAACGCTTCAGGAGTAAGATTCTATCTTGGATTACGCCTTTCTTTGAGACATCCTAAACATGTGTCAAATCTAGTTTGCTATAATCTATCTAAAGTTTGCTATCCAATTTTATAGATGTAAACCAAAATTAAATCGTTGTATTCTCGGTTCTGTAATTCAAAACAGAAAGCTATTGTAAAGTTCAAAGTTTGAAAACCTTACTGAGATGTAGAGAGCTTCAAACTATTATCCGATTTTTTTTCAGAAATTTGATCGCTGTCGGCACTACAAGTTCGACTTTAGTCCGTGTAAGCAGAACCTAACATCGGATTGCATCGTTGGAGTGGCACAAGCGACGGACAAACGCGAAACCATCCCTTGTGAGAATGGCTTTCACTACGACCGGTCGGAACTCAAAGAAACCATGACTACTCAGGTAAAAGAAAGACGGTTTGTAATAATCTAAGTTTATTCAAGCTGCACGTGAGCAGCTTAAATATCTTTAAAATAAACTAGCGAAAATTTTATTACTCTTTCCTTGCAACATTAACTCGACCTGACACGAGATCTTATAGAGGAACTTTATTTCTACTCATTAATTGACTTTACATAATAATTAAATCTGAGTATAGTTGTATCGTTTAAACTAAGTGGTACGCAGCCACAATCATGGCAATGTTGTACGTGGGACCAGAAAACATAGTTAAGCAGGGATGTCAAGTTAATATACACTGGGGTCCTCACGAGATAGTTTGAGTACATCATCGAGCCGTAATAGAACCTGAAACAAAAACTGCATTAAAATCATTTTATATTTGTTTTATCTGCACTGCAATTAATTTACCGAGTTATTATACGTATTGTCATGTGTTGTAAGCATTTATAAATACCGGCGTCAATTAATTGTTTAAGCGCCGATTATCACGATTGAGGAAAACGTTGCAAACGAAAATATTTTATCGTTTTTATTCCATTTTTTTTTTATTTATCTCTGTGATTAAAATGCTGTATTTCACACTTTTCTTGAAACAATCGCCTTCATCATTGAATTTTTATTTTCTTTTAGCTGGATGAGACATTTTAAGATCCAACAATTTACATTGTGGAAGAAAGTTTTCTGTTTTTAACTTTTAATGAGCTCATGCACTTGACTGGTTGTCAAAAGTAGATCCTTTTAAATGTTCCACACGAATTTGCCCGGTCGGCCGCCTGTATTCATTTAACATCCCTTTAGTTAAGTGACGTACACCTTTCCTGTTCCCCATAATCTAATACTAGCTTCGCCTAGAGAAGCCCCCTTGTTCAATTACTTCGTTGCATTTAAGAGATCGGGTTAACTTTGTTTCAGAAAACCCCGTGCAACAGGGGACTCATAATACAAATTAATTAACTTCTATAATGAAAGAGAAAAATGCTCAATAATTATATTTTGTTGTGTTTTGTTGTATTACGCCCAACTTGCTTTAAGAGAACTACAAGTCTTTTTATTTGCAACATGACGTTCGACCAAGTCAGGTCACTTTAACAAATAGCCTTGTCGAAGCTATTGCCAATACAAGTGACGCCCACCAAGTTATTCAAAACAAATTTTAATCTGTTAAACGTGACTTTCCAGTGCATTTTGATCGGTATGTCGCAGAGTAAGTTTTAACAACCTAACAAACAATAGGAAAACTACATGTATAAGTTATAGAAAAGCAACACATGTCAAAAACTATTAAATTAAAAATTTGTGTCAGTTGCCTAAATAAATTTATATGATTTGATTCAAATGAATTTGTTTAGTCGCAGCGAGTCAAGAATTTTCGAAATTCTGTAATATTTCGAAAATATTGCACCTTTTATGTGCAACTAAATTTATGTTATGTCGTTATATGTTAGGAATTTAAGTAAGTATAAAACTGTAGCAATATAATTCTACGCTTGAATTTCAGTGGAACTTGGTTTGTGATGATCTTTACAAGATGACGCTAACCTCCACAGCTTACTACTTGGGAGTCGCGTTTGGTGCGTCTTTGGGAGGAATGCTAAGTGACAAGTAAGGAACGGTAGAACCGAATAAATAAAACAGTAATTTTATTTAGACATGCTTTTTGTGCATCACTTCTGTCAAGAAAGAAATTGGAATTTTGAACATGAAAATTTTTAACTGTTCAAACCTTATTGAATGTTGTTTTAAAACAAAAATGTGAAATAGAAATATTTTAGCGGGTACAAAATCAATTTGACTAGTTTTTATATTTCCAAGCGCCTAAAAACAGAAAAAAAACTATATTTTGGACTCAATAAAAAACAATAGTCTATGTTAACATATTTAAGTTATTTAGTTTTCTGTATTTCAGGTTTGGTCGAATTATGGTGTGCAAGTTTTCGTCTTTGCTATCATTCATCTTTGCCCTGTCCCTGGCATTTTCGCCCAACTTTTACTGGGCAATGTTTCTTCGTTTTATGCTGGCACTCACCGTTATACCAGTGCAGGTGTCAGCGTTCGTATACGGTAAATCTCTATAAGTCGCTGAAGTATTTATTTTCTTTAACAAATATTAAAAAAATTACGTTAGAATCAATATTACAATGTTTATGACATACCTTTTGTCGTATGCAATACCTTTTATTTGGGCGAGAAATTGTTTACCGATTTGCAAATTGATTATCTGCAGAGTCCATTTCGAAATCCAAACAATGCATTGTAGAACATACGTCTTAATGTGCTGTTTGTGATTTCTGTTTTTACCTAGGTTATTCTTTTGGTAAAACTATCATAGTAGGCTACACTTGATTACTAACTATTTGGTACTAATCAAGTGCCTAAAAGCTTGCAATTTTCAACAAGAACCAATGAATTAAGCGACAAACATCATAAAATTGACTTATTTGCTTTTCATTGTACATTTTAAATTAAAACAATCAGAAAACTGATACGACTTTTTGCTAATTTGGCGTATAGGACTTTCATCTTTGCCAAAAGTGCACTTTTAAATTGCCAATTAGGCCGACGGGATGTTTTACTATCTCTGATGTAATGCTGGTAATATTGTTTATATTGTTTAACGGTATTCTTATTCTAAACCTCGATATCTTCCTTAAATTGCCAACATCGCTTCCTACAGTTACGGAGATCAGCAAGGCATCGTTGCGTCACTACATGGCCCCAATTTACGGGTATTCGTTCAGCATCGGCTGTATCATCATGTCCGGATTGGCCTACGTTTGGCCACACTGGAAAACAATGGAGATTTCCTTCTCAGTTTTCACTATACCTGTGGTGCTCTGCATGTTCCTTATTTTGCCCAAGTCGCCGAGGTAAGAGTGACAGTTTGTTCGACGCAGTAAAGGTGTTAATGTTTCCATTGCGTCCTTCGTTTGTTTTGTTGACATCGCAGGTGGTTGCTGTCTAAAGGAAAAACGGAAGAAGCTCGCCAGACATGTCGCTTGATGGCGCTCAGGAACAATACGTCACTGCCCGAGGGAATTGTCGAACGCGTCCAACGACAGACTAACTTTAAGGTAGGTTACAAATCCTATTGAGCAAGATGACGAAAGAATGGTGTATTGTCATGTATTATTGCAAATAAAAATACTTCGACATTAAGATTCCGTGATAAAAAAGAGTTGCCAAATGCTAAATGCTTCGTTGGGAAACGTATTCAAACGCAAATCGAACTTCATTTCGATTGTTCCATGGTGTGCAGTACAAGGTCGCCAACATACCGATTGTTACCTTTCCCGTACATTGTAAGCCTGAAAAAGGAGGCACACACGTCAGGGGTTACCAAACTCTTTTGGTCTGTGGCCCAAGTGTCTATTTAATAGAGATTCGTGGTTCACCACGTGCTCAAACATATTCTATCAAAATTTAACTTAAAAACGCAAGGTTGGCAACGATGCTACTCGCCCACTTTGAACTGCCATCTCCAACACAGCAGCTAAAATCCATTGTTAGCCCTTTCTTACAAAATAATTATTGTTTTTTTAAAACAAAGCGCATAATATCTACACAGTATAACAAAACAGTAGAATCTGTTCAAATGGCTCTGTGGCCCATTGAAAATTTCATGGTGGCCTAATATTGGGCCATGGCCCTCAGTTTGGGAACCACTGCATTAAGTCAACGATATCTAAGGCGATTAACGTGTAATAACATAGTATTAAGATAACAATATAACAAAAAAAATCAATAAGAAATATCCTTTACGAAGCCTTCCGAAGTAAATCTACTACACAAGATAATACTTGCCAAAATGAGGTTAAAAATGGGTTTGTGGTTGGGATAAGGTTTACTTAGACATTATGAAGGCTATTTAGGTGCTTCTACGACGGGTCTAGATTCTATTCAGTTAGATTGTATTTCGACTATGATCTCTTAATCCTGATTTGGTCTTATTTTGACCTGCGCTTCATTTCATTGTGATGTGATTCCAATTCTGTCTTATTGCTGTTGTTATAAATACCAAGTTTTGCGATAAAACATGACGTGCCATCCATAACACAAATGGGGTAAATACCAAAAATGGAAACCTTTAGTTGGTAATGCTGATTAAATCCAATCAATTTTGAGGTATTAAATGGAAAATGATAAAATTGTAATTATTTAAGCCAAGTTGTGGTGAGATTAACTTGCTGCGTGTGAGGCTCGAGTTAATTTCTTAATCTTAATGGATGTTCGTTTTTTGTCAGGAACCAACCGCATCCATCAGGGAGTTACTTAAACATCCACTTACAAGGTTCATCCTAATATGCAATACAATGGTATGGGCATCTTGCAGGTTAGTAACTTGGGTCAATATATCAATTGTTGTGCTGGGTTATAGTATATAATATATGACTGTTATACTATATGACTGGGCAAACAAAATTGCACAGTTAACAAGCTTTTTTTAAATTAAGAATTTTCTAAAGATGAACCCCGGGAGCAAAAAATATATGGAATTTTTTTAATTGATCTGAATTTCTTATTTTTTAATTTCATTTTATATGACTAAAATTTTGTACAACTAACCATTTAATATGTTTAAGTTCCCTTGTTCATTTAAGTTTCGTCAAAATATTTAGGTATGGGCTAATATTAGGTATTTTTAAATCTGCTTTGTATGCACAATGCGATTTTGCAAAGTAAATATAGTTATTTATGAAAAAAACAAAAAAAAAATGCAGAACGGTAATGTTTCGAACTCTTTAATTAAAAAAGTTTCCATCTTTATTTGAATACAACAACCTGAATACATCTGTTAATAATTTAATTTGCGAGCTTGTTTTAAATTTATCTGAATATCTTACTTTTTAATTTATTATGACTAATTAGTTATGACTAAATTTCTTTACAACAACCATTCAAAAAATATGTTTAAATTTTAAATAATTGTTCGTGTGCTTTGTCACTAGTCTTCTCTACTTTGGTTTATCGCTGAACGGAGGAGGCTTGGCTGGAAATATTTTCGTCAACCATGCGCTAGGTGGCGCTGTGGAACTTGCCGCTTGTTTTCTGAGCTCATGGCTTCTCATTAAATTTGGAAGGAGAAATGTTGTAGTGGCATCTCTGACACTATCGGCCGTGTCTTGTCTCCTCTCAACAGCTGTAATTCAACTTGGAGGCGGTAGTAAAAGTAAACTGAGCTAAACTAATAATATTATGGAGTTAAATTTCCATGTCATTAGATTTGTTTCTAGTTGTACTAAATGAACTGAATTTTGCAGCTGACAATTAGAATATATCTCACATTTGTTTTCGCAAATTATTTTACTACAACCTTTAAAAAAATAGTATTCTCTATAATTTAGCGGAACATTCAACAACCATTTAATTCTAAGGAAATGTTTTAAGAACTGCAAAGCGAAACATAATTGTTACGTCACTGTAACGCATGACGTGTAGAGTTGTCCTATATTTACGGCCACATTGAACAATTTTAAAATGTCAGCGCGATGCACCAACAGAACTAAGAAACAAAAAAATGGTTTGTATTTAACTATAGGCCTATTTATTGCATTTGGTTAAGACCGAACTTTTTTAACAGGCAAACTGGACAAGTTTAAAAAGATCTTTTTTAACAGGCAAACTGGACAGGTTTAAAATAACTATTTAGGTAAAATAATGTTGTCATTTAATTGTCGATAGCACTTGGCAATCATATGACAAATCACGCAAAATCGTTTATTGATGTGTTAAAAGTTCACAGTCTTTTTAAAGATTAAACATATGACTGCGACAGCTTTATTTGCATAGAACATTCTCAACAATTTGAGGGAAACACAGAATAAGACCCAAAAAGCAACAATACCTAAAACAGAAAAAAAAAATTCAAAGGCAAGGTATTAAGACCAACGACATAATACAGCCAAATACGCAGTAATATCCAGTACAGCATAAAATCAAAATCGTTCGAATAAGACCCAAATGTGTCGGACAACAACCCAACCCGTGAGTAGAAGGTATGGGAAGATGGGGGCAATCGGTCTGGCATTGGTAACTAATGGTTACCACTGACAGGTTTAGACGCTCTAGTTTGACCGGCGCCGTCGGGGCGCCGTTGTTTTGGCTCCGGATTTTTGGTCCGGTTTTTGGTTATTGGTATAGGTAATGTGTGGGGTTAGAACATGGGTTAGTTTTGAAATTATTAGTAGAGTTAGTGATGTACTTAGGGGTGGGTTTAGGGTTATATAAAGTGGCGTTTGGGCCTAATTCTGAACTTTTAGGTGTTATTGTTATTCCAACGGTACTAATACCATTAGGTGTCCTATTTTCGCCTTAATCCGAATTGTGTTTTGTTCTGACGTTGGTGTTGTTCTTAACTCGGTCTTATGGCTGGAGTCAAATTTGAACTCTTGTTGAACAAAAATGTTGTAAAAAAATCGCGCGCATCAACGAACGAAATGTTTTCGAAAGCCGCATGTTTGATAATGCTGCGGCAATGGATTAATTTTTACCGCGTTCGCTTGTTAATCTAAATTAAGTCAAGACAATCTATAGGTAGGGACTAATGTTAGCTGTTTTTCAATATTCGTTGTATGAACAATGCGATTTGGGCAAGTGAAAACATATATCTTTGCAAAAAACGCAGAAAGACAAACTTTCAAACTCTCTAATTCAAAAAGTTGTAAAGCGTGTTCTATTGGCAGCGATCGGCCTCTTCAACTTGCATGTGTATTTGACGTTACGCAATCATATAGATTTTTGTAACTTCTTTTTTTCACATTTAACTAAAAATCCTATCTATATACTGACTGTTTCGCCATTTAATGTTCAAAGAATAGGTTCAGGCTGTGTATGAATCAACTTTTAATTTTTTTATTTGCTTCCCTTTTTAGTTTTGGAACATATCGGGGTGGTGTTAGCAATGGTTGGTCGTTTCGGCTCCAGTATCACTTTTGTAGCCATTTACCAGCAGACAGCTGAGCTCTTTCCGACTTCAGGAAGGTGGGTGTAACTCACGCAATCCCAAAAATCGCTTCAAATAGCTATACTTTAACACTGTTTATATATTGTTGTATTTCTTTCACGCTATGCTTATTACTATGAGAGATATCGTTGTACCTTTGTGCCTTGCAGAGCATCTTCTTTGGGAGTTTCATCAACCGCAGCTCGAATAGGAAGTCTATTATCGCCTTTTCTCATTCACTTACAGTTTTACGTGCCTTGGCTGATGCAGGTACGTTGGCTTTGATATTGCAATTCACTTAGAAACACATCACTCTGGGACATTTAATTTTACAGTCCTAAACGCGCTAAAAACATCAACCGTAATATTTCTTTGACATTGACTAACGCAGACAAGCTTGGTCTGAATAGGAATCAAATAATTGCAATGTCAATGCTCACTTTACTTGCAATAAGCAAGATTGCTAGCAAGGGCCGATTTGTGTAATAAGCGAATTGGAATGTGAAACGTAACTCATAATGATGTATAAAAAAATTGTTTACGGACTACCTGAAGTTACACATTCATCAATTTTCTGTAAAGACCCGTTTACACTAATGCTGCACTAAGCTGCACTAGCAGCACTGCGCGTAAAAATCGCTTCAAAACGTAACGTTTTTTCTATAGCTGCACTGGGCTTGAGTTTAGTAAAGCGTGAAACAGTTTGAGAAAGTAGCAGCGTCCATATACTATATAATTTGACAAATGTGAACCTAAACGTTGCCTTTCAGACGATCCTAGGTGTGGTTGCACTGGGATCCGCTCTCATCGCCACCATCTTCCCTGAAACCAAGGACGAACCTCTTCTGGCAACCTTTGAAGAAGCGGAGGATTTCTTCGGAAGACACTTGGATGGATCGAGGGCTGCGAAGCTCCTAGGACTTCAAACGAACAGGTTAAGATCATTTTATTGCAAATTGTCGGTAGTATCGGGAACGAAGCAGGTTGGCCGATGATTTAATCTCCGCTTCAAAACCTAAACACATTTACTAGGAATGTCGCGCCTTGGCTTTTAGCAAGAAATGCATTTGATTCGTCGCTATTGGCATTGAATGTTTTTCTCGCCTTATTCAAATCTGAGATGTGGAAAGTTGTATTGGTTATTCTACTCGAGGTATTGTTGTCATACATGCGTACAAAAATCTATGTTTTTATGCAGAAATTCCTCAAGAAATGCTACACCGTTGATGGAAACCCACATTTAAAGATTTACTTTCTACCTTGTTCTGTACATGTTTATTCAAAAAGAATTACGAACCTTTCTCTAAATTGAACCAAACGCAACAATGATTTTTTAACGTTGTAGGAAATTGTTTTTCTTAATTGTATTTCCTCATTTTAACGATGTTTTTTTCAATCTTATAGATATGACTGTAGTATTTACTGCAAATTTCTTTTGCCGAAGTATTAAATTCGCTTTTATGCATCTCCGTTTTACGTCCTATACAGGCTTCATAAAAGCAAATGCTACGGAACGCAAAATACACTTCACCGAAATGAAAAAAGCGCAAACAACCTGTGATAAGAACCTTACACGAAAACAATTTATTTGACGCCCCAATTTTTAAACGGGTTTTCGGCGCACGCTAAAAGGTGTCACCTCTGGTTTGTCGTTCATTATATAGGTTGCCCTATATACAAAATAACTAAAAAATACTATAGTGTTATGACTATAAATACCAAGAGTTTGCGTGGCTGCTGGCGAGAATCTTTACGTGAGTTTTTAAACACATTCTACGAAATTTGTCAGTCTTGTGATGTATAACAAACAATAAGCACAGAGAATCTAATACGCAAAACTTAGGAGAGGGCATGATGTGCTGTATTTAATGACGTACCTTGCAAAGAGAGTTGGTAGTTCGAACACCAACGGCTGTACTGAATCACCCAATATAAAATGTATACAGTATATTAAATATGTTGTGTTCGCTAGGTATCGTCACCAAACTCTCTTTTCCCAGTACAGTGATAGAAAGCTGTCTTATAGGAGAGTTGTGTTTGCACGATAGGTTTAATAAAGCTTAATGTCATTAACACAATCTTTAAACTGGCGGATAGCTTTTTCTACCTCTTTTTCGTTCGCATTGTGTTGTTTTGTCAGCGTTTCGTTAAACAAATAATACACGACAAACCCCACAACACAAGCACTTGCGACCACTTGTCCCCCAGGTTCGACAATCGCTGTGTGAGACATTTACGCAAATAGATTATGAAGAAAACGGATAAAGTGCGGAGCGAAATCTGATATGAACTACCAGATCTCAATTCAAAATCACACGCAAAGTATCTTCTAAACCTTGATTACGAAATCATCTTTCGTGACTTGTGTTTCGCGCTTTAAACCATTCTGACACGAACTCTATTTGACGATGTGCTAAGGATAAAAAAAACGACATTTCATGTAAGGACGGAATTTTCGGTTTGATGTATGACAATTGTCAGTGTAGAGGAAAAAGCATTTTCCTGTTGCTCGAAATGGCAAAACAATTATGTCGCTTGGGTATATTTAGCTTAAAATGCAACTGGATAATGACGTAACGAAAAGGATGTAACAATTACAGTGAATTCATCTAAACTAACATGGCGTTTATCATTTTTAGAATTTTCAATGTATTCGCTGGTCTTCAATGCTCCATTTAGTAAAAAATGCATTTCTGTTTATTTCGCAGTGACAATTATTTTAACCAAAGGCAAAAATTTATAGGAATTTACAGAGACAAATAATTTGAATCTTTATGGTAAAGCAGATAGTCCTTCAATCCAACATGGCATTCCAATAAAGCCGCTATCACACAGATAACCCCAGGCAAAAATTGGAATTTTATGGAAATTTACTGAGACGAAGAATTTGAATATTTAGGGTCAAGCAGATAAGTACTACATTTAATCACGCAATTCCAAAATGCCTCTATCACACAATCTGTAAGGTGATTGTGGCGAAGCATTAAGTTTACCGAACAGAGACACAGTTAGCGTCAAACAGAATAGGGACGACCAGCGCATTTGCTTTTAACAGTGTAGGTACACCGTCTTTCGATCACCACGTAAAGCAAAAGAACACACCACATGATTTCAGTTTTTATTTAGTGGCACGTAGTGCGTTTAAGCATAAGTAAAATTTTATGGCATTTGAAAAAAATATTTTCGCATTATTTATGCCTCTGACGAAATCTTACGCTATTCGTAAGTTTACTTTTTAGCTATATGTTGATTGTCACATTCATTTTTCATAATCATGAGCTATATAACACGAGGCTAGCAGTTTAACATGTTACAATTCGTAATGTGTAATAGTGATGAAGAGCCCACAGCATGATGGACTTTATATTTTGTTTAACTGGATAAAATTCATGTAGACTTCATACATTATCATGGTTATTGTAGGTAGCCTACAATTAATTTACATCGCCTTTTCAACTGTACATTAGTTTTTTTATCAGGTAGAACTAAACTACTAAATACTCTATTCAACCTGGGCAACGCCCGGTATTTCATCTATAGTTTCTTACATATTATCATTTTTTATTACTTTTGTTGGCATATGTCGGATGTAACTTGTGGTTTTGGGTACTTTATTGGAAAATCTTATATTAATGTACTTAATTGGTTGTGTCCTCAAGCAAGCCAAAGTAAGTCAGTTAAGCGCCAAGCGTAAGTAATTTTCCATTTGTGTCTTTGGAAAATAGTCGCAGAGCTGTTCAAACTGGTTTACGTCGCGCCAGGTGTGCGCTGAAACTTCTGAAGGCGTTCAAAATTCTCATAGCACGATTCCATAACCAATAAAGTTATTGTCTAGCCTAGCGGTTAAGGCATGACTAGCACATTGAAAACCGGGAGGGGAAAACCGGGACCTGTGAGCCACTCATTGAACTTTCGCGTTTCTAGCCCGTTATGGCTAATAATGACAAGTGGTGCTTTAGCTTTAGGTTGACTGTGTTCAAGTTTTAAATGGTTTACGTTTAAACCCTTTAATTAAGAAACTGAAACGTCGGGGCTTTAAAATGGCTCAAGGGACCCTCATAGTCGGGTCAGTTGAACCACGATGAAGGGACCCTTGAGACACGCTATTTAAAGGTTACTTCTTCTTTAAAAAATAAGTCAAACAGCACATTGTTAATAGTATATTTAATAGACCAAAAACACATTTCAAATAACAATACAAGTTTTAAAGCCCATACAGAAGTAGGTATCATTTTGAACTTTTCGAATAACTCTTTGTTCACTTTTATTCTAAAGTTATTCACAACATTCAAAATGATACCTACTTCTGTATGGGCTTTGATATTTTTATTACGTCTTACTACAACCTCTAACCATTATGCTTCAAAATACAAGTTTTCATTTGGAAGCAGCATTGGTACTCAGAAAGTTGCACAGATTATCTTTCATTGAGGACTCAACAAATCCGCTTTTATTGTCCTTACCTAACTATATACTTTAAAATCACCATCTTTATCATGAACAAATCTCCTAACGCACACTTTTATTATCTTTATACTTATACACAACAACATAACTATTAATTTGTGCAGTTGAAGGAAATGTTATTATCCTTAACTTTACGATTTTAATGCAATCTTTTTTGCATCAGACTATTGTTTCTAGCAGGCATAGTAGTAGATAAATAAATCATTTAAACACATCTTTTTCATATATAGAGGGGGCCTTTTTAGGCTTGAAACAGCAAACTAAAAATCAGGCTTTTGAAATCCAACTTGGCAATTATACATTTGGAAACATCTTATGGTGCAAATAGTTGTTATTTGCAAGAGATTTCATCTCTTGATTTTCAATGTTTGTAAATGCCTGTAAAATGTATTAAATGAAGTTATTTGACAAAACCCAAACTATCAACAGCTCAAAAAGAAAATAATGGGTAAAAACTAGACCAATAAACAAACTGAACAGTTAAATTTATTCCAAAAGCCATGTAGAACAAAAATGCCATTTTAATAATAAAGTTTATAAGTCCATATTGTGGTACTTTTTACTTTTTCTTACCTGCATTGTGACATTTTAAAAGCAAATTTATGTTATCCCTTTAGGTTTGTGTCTTTAAGATATATTGACAGGGTTCTTTGTTCAAAAGAGTGAGAGTCTGCTTACAATCTTATTGATTAAAATTTATCTTTAGCATTTTTGACAGCAAGCTTCATAAAACCTGCTACAAAGGTGCCATATAGTATTTCTGCTTTATTTTTAACAGACATTCTATATTATGTTGTTTCAACTGTAAATATTAATAATATCCCACCAACACAACGTTTTTTCGACGTTCAGAGTTTTTTTTTAAATGAAGTAAACGTTGTGGGAATGTGTCCAAACGAACGTTAAGAAAACACGTCGAGGCCTTGTTATCAAAACGTAATGTAAAACGTAGCACTAACGTCAGAATTATCGTTAGGAAAAACCGCAATGCGACCAAATTTCAACGTCATTTGCAACGTACAAACAACGTTGATCACAGACGTCGATCTTAACATGTTTGACATCATTTTGGACGTCACTTCGAACGTTTTGTGACCGTTATTTTTTAACGGTGAGACGAACCACAATGAAACAAATTTACAACGTCACAGGTGACATGAAAATAACGTTTATTACTGACGTAAAATCTAACATTTTTAGACCTGTTTAGACGTCTTTTACACGTTTAATTAACGTTGTATATTTAACCTTCCGTAAAGCTGTAACGCAACCAGCTTAAGAACGTCATACGTGACGTAGAATTCATGTCGATTTCTGACGTCACATTTAACTTGGTTAGATAACTTGTTTTTTTTTAATTTTAACTTAACTTCAAACGTTTGATTAACGTTCTTTAGTAACGTTGAAACAAACCAAATGCAACTTATTTTAAAACGTCATAAATTACTTAAACCTACAAAAAATGTTGTTTAGTGATGTTAAAACTAACGTCTTTTCAGCCACTTTTGACGTCGTTCAAACGTTTTTTAATGCTATATTTCTAACGTCAAAGGTGACGTACGAACAAGGTTAATTACTTCCTTCGAGGCTTATAACTTGTTTTAGGCCATTTTGTACGCCAGAGCAAACGATTTGCTAACATTATTTCTAAACCTTGCGACCATCATTCATGTAACTAATTTACAACATGATACGTTACGTGCAATCAACATTAAATTCTGATATCAAAGCTAATTTCTTGGAGAACATTTTGGACGCCATTTTAAGCGTTATAATAACGTCATTTTACCGTTTTGACTGACTACAATGTTATATAATGAAAACGTAAATCGTGACGTAACAACAACGTTACCTTTTGTCACAAGGATAACTTTTTTATGACTATTTTATACATTATTTCTAACGTTTTAATAACGTCATTTCTCAACCTTATTGCAAACCTTAATGTAACCAATTTTGAACGTCATAGGTGACGTACATGCAACGTTAATTACTCGCGTCAAAGTAAAAGTACACTTGATTTCATTTCATACGTTGTGTTAACGTTTTTTCGTAGCATCAACGGTGATTTCTGACGTCAAAGCTAACTTATTTAAGACCGTTTTGGATGTAATTTTAAACGTTTAATAACGACGTTATTTCTTGACGTTGGGACAAACTAAGATCCAACTAACTGACAACGTCACGCGTGAAGTATAAATGACGTTGAATTCTAAGGTCAAAGCTAACTTCTTTGAAAGCATTTTGGACGTGATTTTAAGCGTTTAAACAACGTTATTGTTTGGTTTGTTACTAACAAAAATGCAATCTAATTAGAACTTCACATGACGTAAAAACTACGGTGAATACTGACTTAGAAGCTTACTTGTGTTCAGAATTAGACTATTTTATATTTTATTCTCTCATCGGTCCCGCATCACTAATGCTGACTGGCTCCAGGTTGGAAAGTTTGGCCTGCGCGGGGGATTTATCCCGCTTTCGGCCGCGGTCACAGCCGCGCATTTTATAGAAAATGTGTTCAGCCGCGAGAATCTGACTCGAACAAACGGGCAAAACTTCAGCCGCGCAAACTTCTGTATGAAACTAAATTACCTAATAATGAGTAATACTGCTAAATAAATACGGGCTTTAACAAACTTTACTATTTACGAGAAGTATTAACATAATAGAAACGTCAGTATGGCTTCTGTAAAACTGACGTCACATTTATTCACTCATCACTCGTGTATGGCCATAGTATTCTATGGTATGACCGAAAATGTGTAACCTTAAATCAGGCCTGCAACTAAAATGGTACAAGGGCCAAAACAAGCACAATAAAAATTGGCGGGCCGCATACTGAAGTTGCATAACATTTTTTAACGCTAGTCTATAAGACGTATATAAAATAATGCATGATATAGAGTCACCTGCGCAACGGTAAAAACGCACAGTTCTGCGTTTTGGTCACGCATCAGTGGACAACGGTCACGTATATAGCGACGTCAAATTAGGCAATATCGAGTAATATTGCATATTAAATGCTACACTATCCAACTTTTTAATCATTTACCTGCGCACTGCGCCCGCATACCAACCAAAAATTGCTCAGCGCTTCAAGTATTCTATGAACGCTGTAAACCTGTAAGTTTTTACAACTTTCGGTAGTCTGGTGGTTTATTTTCACCTGCGCAAGTTCAAGTCGAAATTTTATTTTCAGCCGCGCATTTTTTCAGCTGCAAAACATCCCCCCCCCCCCGCGCAATATCCAAAGTTTCCAATCTGGGAGACTGGCTTAGAAGAAAAATGTTTATAAAAACTAAAATATAGGCTAATCTGACAGAGTACTTTCCCTATTTTGTATACTCAGTAAAGATAATCTTAATAATAACTCTTCCAAACACATAAAACAAAAATAGTAAACACCAAAAAATTTAGTATCAAACTGACAAATTGTATTTTTCTTCCTAAATTTTACTTACAATATGCAATCAATCTTGCTATATTTGTTGTTAGGAAGCCATTATAACATGCTTGAAAGAGCTAAGTAAGTTGGTGGCGCTAAAGTGTTAAAATATTAAAGTTATTGGGGGTGGCTCATCGGTCCGGCCTGATCATAGATCCCGCTTTTTCCCTATAGATAAATAACTTGTTGGGAAAACGTGCAAACAAACTTTGCTCCTAATTTGAAAAATAGAAAGTTTGGTTACACTCAGGACCTAATAACACAAACATGTTATATAATTTTAGCAGTACGGTGAAACAATATACGATATCGGAAGTTGCTTTACCAGTTACTGGCAATTGAGCTAACGGAAAAGAAATTCAATAGCTCATGATACAAAACCATTAGTAAGTATGAATACAAAATTCTGCTGGTATTTACTGAGCATGGTAATTGCTTATGTCACGAAATGTTTAAGTAGCAAGTTTAAAGAATTAATTTGAAACAGCTGCAGATTTAGAAGCGTGGCCAACTTAAATACTAAATGAATGACATTTGCAAAAAGTTTAGTTTTAAAAATAGTTTCGATTACTTAAACGACCAAACGACAACAAATGTAGATTTACGGATATTAAGTGTAGAAACTCCGGCAATGTGCGAATAAGTTATGTTGTTTTCAACAGTTGTACAAAAATATTTATATTCCAATTTGAGACGTTTTCTCTCCATTATTAGAAACGCATAGCAAGTGGCCATCAAACTGTTGCTTCGCGCGTATCTCCCTCGTTTTAGTATGTTTTACATTATGGCATGGCAGTGTTTTGGGCAGCATTGTTTAGGCCGCGACAAAAACAGCTTGCCGACCACTGACGTAGGCTAGTTGTATACGTATAAATGAGGAGGTTTGTTTTTCAGTAAGTAGCGCCTATGCAGTGCATAGTTTAGGCATAAAAAAAACGTTAGGTTGCTTAGGCAATATCGCCATACTTAGGCCTCCGACGATGGCGTAATGCTACCAGTAACATTACTAATTTACATGTTAATTGACATATTTATTTGTATAATTATCGCTTATAACAAGAGGCTAACAAATTTAAACCGTTGGGTTACAATGCAATCTGCAAAAGTGTAGGCTACCATAGTGGATTCTTAGTTTCTTGCATATTGTTAAACCACGGAATATTCAGATCAAATTTGCAGGTTATCGCGTTTATTGTGGGAGTAATTAATTTACATCTGCACAGCAACAGCAGTGGTCCTTTAGCAATAAAATTTAACTGGTAAATATTTTATTAACCTGGGCAATACAGGGTATTTCGTCTAGGAATTTATATATATTCCGTCGCGTCACCGAAAAAAAGCGTTAGCCGTGCGAGAAAAGTTATCACATGTGACATTATATAGCCCTGTTCGCGTAACTGGTTGATTTATTAAAAAAAATATAGCGGCTATATTGATATATTCAAATAAATTTGACAGATATTTTCCAATTACTTGGTTCATTACTGACCTTAATTGCACTTTCAGAAGAAAAAAATATATAATATTTTTGTAGTAATTTGATTTCAGCTTCGAGTAATTGTGTTTTGTTGTTCGAAGTGAAATTTCAAGATGACTCTTAAGGGCGAAGAAGATTCCCTGTACGATTTACTTGTTGAAAAATTTTCTGGATCCGGAAAGTACCAAAACATCTTGTTATTCTTGGGAATTTTTGCCAATTTCGTGGTTTCATTTTACCATCTTGGAGCGGTTTTTCTACGTATGTTTTTTTTTTGTTGAATAAGTATTTGTTGTGGTTTCTAAAGTATTGCCTAACTGCGAAAGTTTTTGTTATTTATATGGTAGAAAGATAAGATAGCCGAACAATCGACAACATCGGGGTTTTTATTTTTAAAGTCCTACTGAAGGGGAAACGATTTAAAAATATTGTTCGGGACACAATATTTTCAGACAAAAATTTATAAAAACTAACCCATTTAGTTTCAAGGCTAGCTTTAGTTAAAAAAATTTGCAAAACGATAATGTGTAGGCCTATAACCCTTTGTCAAATCAGCACAAGAGTAACAAAAAACTGTAAAAGTTTGACAAATATTTTATTCTCAGTTGAACTTCCGTCATCACGATGTGAGATTCAGATCGAAGGAAATATTTCACTTAGCGATCAATTTATAACATCTACGTTCATACCAATGAACAACGCTACAGGAGTGGGGTTTTTATTGGATTGCTTTATCTTATAACAATTGTATTGAGAGAAATTCTGATTGTTTTGCGTTTTTGATATTTAATATCACTGCTAAATTTTAGAACTGATTTAGCAATTCACGCATCAAATTTTTTTTCTTTTTTTCAGAAACTTGATCGCTGTCGGCAGTACAAGTTCGACTTTAGTACGTGTCAGCAGAACCGCTCATTGGATTGCATCGTTGGAGTGACACAAGCGACAGACAAACGTGAGACAATCCCTTGTGAGAATGGCTTTCACTACGACCGGTCGGAACTCAAAGAAACAATGACTACTCAGGTAAAAGAAACACAGTTTGTAATAATAGAAATCTACTCAGGTTGCACGCGAGCAGCTTAAATTTCTCAAAAAGAAATAAAATTCGCTAAAATTGTATTATATTATATTTTTGCTACATAAACTCGACCCGACATCGAAAACTTGCGACGTGTCCTCTAAGAGAAACTCTCTTTAAATTCATTAATTGACTTAATAAAGTAAGTAAATCATAGTAGGGCCTCTAATTACTTTTTCTTTGACTAGGGGGTAGGCAGCCACAGTCAAGGCTATGTTGTACATGAGACCAGAAAATATTGTTAAGCAGGGATGTCAAGCTTAATACACTGGGGTCCTCATGAGATAATTTGAGTACATCAGCAAGCCGTACAAGTACCTGAAATAAATTAAAAGCCTTTTAGATTTATTGTATCTGTACTGTAATTCATTTACCGGGTTAATACACGTATTGTCATATGTTGTAAGCATTTATAAATACCGGCGTCAATTAAGTGTTTAAGCGCCGATAATCACGATTGAGGAAAACGTTGCAAACGAAAATATTTTACCGTTTTTATCCCCGTTTATCATTGAGATAAAATGCTGTATTCCACAATTTTCTTGAAATAATCACCTTCATCATTGAATTTCTATTTTCTTTTATCTGGATGAGACATTTTGAGATATTCAAAACAAATTTTAATCTGTTAAACGTGACTTTCCAGTGCATTTTGTTCGGTATGTCGGAGAGTAAGTTTTAACAACCTAACAAACAATAGGAAAACTACATAAATAAATTATAGAAAAACAAAACGTGTCAAAAGTTTTTGAATTAAATACTTGTGTCAGTTGCTTAAATAATTTATATGATTAAATTCAAATAAATTTGTTTAGTCGCAAATTCTGACTTATTTCGAAAATACTGCACTTTTTAAGTGTAACTAAATTTATTTTGTGTCGTTATATGCTAGGAATTAAAGTAAGTATAAAGTTGTAGCAATATAATTCGATGCTTGACTTTCAGTGGAACTTGGTTTGTGATGATCTTTACAAGATGACGCTAACCTCCACAGCTTACTACTTGGGAGTCGCGTTTGGTGCGTCTTTGGGAGGAATGCTAAGTGACAGGCAAGGAACGTTAGAACCAAATAATAAAACAGTAATTTTATTTAGACATGCTTTTTATGCATCACTTCTGACAAGAAAGAAATTGGAATTTTGAACATGAAATTTTTGTTTGAACTGTTCAAACCTTTTTGAATGTTATTTTAAAACAAAAATGTAAAATAGAAATATTTTAGCGGGTACAAAATCAATTTGATTAGTTTTTATATTTCAAAGTGCCTAAAAACAGTAAAAAAAAATTATATTTTGGACTCAATAAAAAACAATAGTCTTTGCTTACATATTTAAGTTATTTAGTTTTCTCTATTTCAGGTTTGGTCGAATTATGGTGTGCAAGTTTTCGTCTTTGCTATCTTTCATCTTTGCCCTATCCCTGGCATTTTCGCCCAACTTTTACTGGGCAATGTTTCTCCGTTTTATGCTGGCACTCACCGTCATACCAGTGCAGGTGTCAGCGTTCGTATACGGTAAACCTCTAAATGTCGTTGAAGCATTTATTTTATTTACCAAAGATTAAAAACATTACGTTAGAATCAATATTGCAATGTATATGATATAACTTTTGGTCGGATGCAAAAACTTTTATTTGGGCGAGAAATTGTTGACCGATTTGCAAATTGATTGATTATCTGCAGAGTCCTTTTCGAAAAGCAAAACAATGCATTATAGAACATACGTCTTAATGCGCTGTTTGTGATTTCTGTTTTTACCTAGGTTATTCTTTTGGTAAAACTATCATAGTAGGCTACACTTGATTACTAACTATTTGGTACTAATCAAGTGCCTAAAAGCTTGCAATTTTCAAACAAGAACCAATGAATTAAGCGACAAACATCATAAAATTGACCTATTTGCTTTTCATTGTACATTTTAAATTAAAACAATCGGAAAACTGATACGGCTTTTTGCTAATTTGGCGTATAGGACTTTCATCTTTGCCAAAAGTGCACTTTTAAATTGCCAATTAGGCCGACGGGATGTTTTACTATCTCTGGTGTTAATGCTGGTAATATTGTTTATATTGTTTAACGGTATTCTTATTCTAAACCTCGATATCTTCCTTAAATTGCCAACATCGCTTCCTACAGTTACGGAGATCAGCAAGGCTTCGCTGCGTCACTACATGGCCCCAATTTACGGGTATTCGTTCAGCATCGGCTGTATCATCATGTCCGGATTGGCCTACGTTTGGCCGCACTGGAAAACAATGGAGATTTCCTTCTCAGTTTTCACTATACCTGTTGTGCTCTGCATGTTCCTTATTTTGCCCAAGTCGCCGAGGTAAGAGTGACAGTTTGTTCGACGCAGTAAAGGTGTTAATGTTTCCATTGCGTCCTTCGTTTGTTTTGTTAACATCGCAGGTGGTTGCTGTCTAAAGGAAGAACGGAAGAAGCTCGCCAGACATGTCGCTTGATGGCGCTCAGGAACAATACGTCACTACCCGAGGGAATTGTCGAACGCGTCCAACGACAGACTAACTTTAAGGTAGGTTACGAATCGTATTGGGCAAGATGAAGAATACATGGTGTATTACATGTTTAACGCAAATAAAAATACATTGTTTCCCGTACATTGTAAGCCTAAAAAAATGTAAGAACACATTAAATCAGGGGTTCCCAAACTTTTTTGGTCTGTGGCCCAAGTGTCTATTTAATAGAGATCCGTGGCTCACCACGTGCTCAAACATTTTCTATAAAAGTTAAACTCAAAAACGCTTGAAAAACGCAAGGTTGGCAACGATGCTACTCGCCCACTTTGAACTGCCATCTCCAACACAGCAGCTAAAACCCATTGTTAGCCCTTTCTTACTAAATAATTATTGTTTTTTTAAAACAAAGCGCATAATATCCACACAGTATAACAAAACAGTAGAATCTGTTCAAATGGCTCTGTGGCCCATTGAAAATTTCATGGTGGCCTAGTATTGGGCCATGGCCCTCAGTTTGGGAACCACTGCATTAAGTCAACGATATCTGATGTGAATCACGTGTAATAGGCCTCCCATAGCATTAAGACAACAATATAACCAAAAAAATTCAGTAAGTAATATCCTTTCCGAAGCCTTCCGAAGAAAATCTACTACACAAGATAATACTTGTCGAAATAAGTCCAAAGCTCGTCGAAATAAGTCCAAAATGGCCTAATTGACATCTAAATCGGCCAAAATGAGGTTAAAATATGGGGTTTTCGGTTTAGGCTACTTAGACATTATGAAGCCTATTTAGGTGCTTCTACGATGGTTCTAGGTTTTATTTAGATTTAGATTGTATTTCGACTATAAGCTATTAATCCTTGTTTGGTCTTATTTTGACCTGCGCTTCATTTCATTGTGATATGATTCCAATTCTGTCTTATTGCTGTTGTTATAAATACCAAGGTTTGCGATAAAACATGACGTGCCATCCATAACACAAATGGGGTAAATACCAAAAATGGAAAACTTTAGTTGGTAATGCTGATTAAATCCAATCAATTTTGAGGTATTAAATGGAAAATGACAAAATTGTAATTATTTAAGCCAAGTTATGGTGAGATTAACTTGCTGCGTGTGAGGCTCGAGTTAATTTCTTAATCTTAATGTATGTTCGTTTTTTGTCAGGAACCAACCGCATCCATCAGGGAGTTACTTAAACATCCACTTACAAGGTTCATCCTAATATGCAATACAATGGTATGGGCATCTTGCAGGTTAGTAACTTGGGTCAATATATCAATTGTTGTGCTGGGTTATAGTATATAATATATGACTGTTATACTATATGACTGGGCAAACAAAATTGCACAGTTAACAAGCTTTTTTTAAATTAAGAATTTTCTAAAGATGAACCCCGGGAGCAAAAAATATATGGAATTTTTTTAATTGATCTGAATTTCTTATTTTTTAATTTCATTTTATATGACTAAAATTTTGTACAACTAACCATTTAATATGTTTAAGTTCCCTTGTTCATTTAAGTTTCGTCAAAATATTTAGGTATGGGCTAATATTAGGTATTTTTAAATCTGCTTTGTATGCACAATGCGATTTTGCAAAGTAAATATAGTTATTTATGAAAAAAACAAAAAAAAATGCAGAACGGTAATGTTTCGAACTCTTTAATTAAAAAAGTTTCCATTTTTATTTGAATACAACAACCTGAATACATCTGTTAATAATTTAATTTGCGAGCTTGTTTTAAATTTATCTGAATTTCTTACTTTTTAATTTATTATGACTAATTATTTATGACTAAATTTCTTTACAACAACCATTCAAAAAATATGTTTAAATTTTAAATAATTGTTCGTGTGCTTTGTCACTAGTCTTCTCTACTTTGGTTTATCGCTGAACGGAGGAGGCTTGGCTGGAAATATTTTCGTCAACCATGCGCTAGGTGGCGCTGTGGAACTTGCCGCTTGTTTTCTGAGCTCATGGCTTCTCATTAAATTTGGAAGGAGAAATGTTGTAGTGGCATCTCTGACACTATCGGCCGTGTCTTGTCTCCTCTCAACAGCTGTAATTCAACTTGGAGGCGGTAGTAAAAGTAAACTGAGCTAAACTAATAATATTATGGAGTTAAATTTCCATGTCATTAGATTTGTTTCTAGTTGTACTAAATGAACTGAATTTTGCAGCTGACAATTAGAATATATCTCACATTTGTTTTCGCAAATTATTTTACTACAACCTTTAAAAAAATAGTATTCTCTATAATTTAGCGGAACATTCAACAACCATTTAATTCTAAGGAAATGTTTTAAGAACTGCAAAGCGAAACATAATTGTTACGTCACTGTAACGCATGACGTGTAGAGTTGTCCTATATTTACGGCCACATTGAACAATTTTAAAATGTCAGCGCGATGCACCAACAGAACTAAGAAACAAAAAAATGGTTTGTATTTAACTATAGGCCTATTTATTGCATTTGGTTAAGACCGAACTTTTTTAACAGGCAAACTGGACAAGTTTAAAAAGATCTTTTTTAACAGGCAAACTGGACAGGTTTAAAATAACTATTTAGGTAAAATAATGTTGTCATTTAATTGTCGATAGCACTTGGCAATCATATGACAAATCACGCAAAATCGTTTATTGATGTGTTAAAAGTTCACAGTCTTTTTAAAGATTAAACATATGACTGCGACAGCTTTATTTGCATAGAACATTCTCAACAATTTGAGGGAAACACAGAATAAGACCCAAAAAGCAACAATACCTAAAACAGAAAAAAAAAATTCAAAGGCAAGGTATTAAGACCAACGACATAATACAGCCAAATACGCAGTAATATCCAGTACAGCATAAAATCAAAATCGTTCGAATAAGACCCAAATGTGTCGGACAACAACCCAACCCGTGAGTAGAAGGTATGGGAAGATGGGGGCAATCGGTCTGGCATTGGTAACTAATAGTTACCACTGACAGGTTTAGACGCTCTAGTTTGACCGGCGCCGTCGGGGCGCCGTTGTTTTGGCTCCGGATTTTTGGTCCGGTTTTTGGTTATTGGTATAGGTAATGTGTGGGGTTAGAACATGGGTTAGTTTTGAAATTATTAGTAGAGTTAGTGATGTACTTAGGGGTGGGTTTAGGGTTATATAAAGTGGCGTTTGGGCCTAATTCTGAACTTTTAGGTGTTATTGTTATTCCAACGGTACTAATACCATTAGGTGTCCTATTTTCGCCTTAATCCGAATTGTGTTTTGTTCTGACGTTGGTGTTGTTCTTAACTCGGTCTTATGGCTGGAGTCAAATTTGAACTCTTGTTGAACAAAAATGTTGTAAAAAAATCGCGCGCATCAACGAACGAAATGTTTTCGAAAGCCGCATGTTTGATAATGCTGCGGCAATGGATTAATTTTTACCGCGTTCGCTTGTTAATCTAAATTAAGTCAAGACAATCTATAGGTAGGGACTAATGTTAGCTGTTTTTCAATATTCGTTGTATGAACAATGCGATTTGGGCAAGTGAAAACATATATCTTTGCAAAAAACGCAGAAAGACAAACTTTCAAACTCTCTAATTCAAAAAGTTGTAAAGCGTGTTCTATTGGCAGCGATCGGCCTCTTCAACTTGCATGTGTATTTGACGTTACGCAATCATATAGATTTTTGTAACTTCTTTTTTTCACATTTAACTAAAAATCCTATCTATATACTGACTGTTTCGCCATTTAATGTTCAAAGAATAGGTTCAGGCTGTGTATGAATCAACTTTTAATTTTTTTATTTGCTTCCCTTTTTAGTTTTGGAACATATCGGGGTGGTGTTAGCAATGGTTGGTCGTTTCGGCTCCAGTATCACTTTTGTAGCCATTTACCAGCAGACAGCTGAGCTCTTTCCGACTTCAGGAAGGTGGGTGTAACTCACGCAATCCCAAAAATCGCTTCAAATAGCTATACTTTAACACTGTTTATATATTGTTGTATTTCTTTCACGCTATGCTTATTACTATGAGAGATATCGTTGTACCTTTGTGCCTTGCAGAGCATCTTCTTTGGGAGTTTCATCAACCGCAGCTCGAATAGGAAGTCTATTATCGCCTTTTCTCATTCAGTTACAGTTTTACGTGCCTTGGCTGATGCAGGTACGTTGGCTTTGATATTGCAATTCACTTAGAAACACATCACTCTGGGACATTTAATTTTACAGTCCTAAACGCGCTAAAAACATCAACCGTAATATTTCTTTGACATTGACTAACGCAGACAAGCTTGGTCTGAATAGGAATCAAATAATTGCAATGTCAATGCTCACTTTACTTGCAATAAGCAAGATTGCTAGCAAGGGCCGATTTGTGTAATAAGCGAATTGGAATGTGAAACGTAACTCATAATGATGTATAAAAAAATTGTTTACGGACTACCTGAAGTTACACATTCATCAATTTTCTGTAAAGACCCGTTTACACTAATGCTGCACTAAGCTGCACTAGCAGCACTGCGCGTAAAAATCGCTTCAAAACGTAACGTTTTTTCTATAGCTGCACTGGGCTTGAGTTTAGTAAAGCGTGAAACAGTTTGAGAAAGTAGCAGCGTCCATATACTATATAATTTGACAAATGTGAACCTAAACGTTGCCTTTCAGACGATCCTAGGTGTGGTTGCACTGGGATCCGCTCTCATCGCCACCATCTTCCCTGAAACCAAGGACGAACCTCTTCTGGCAACCTTTGAAGAAGCGGAGGATTTCTTCGGAAGACACTTGGATGGATCGAGGGCTGCGAAGCTCCTAGGACTTCAAACGAACAGGTTAAGATCATTTTATTGCAAATTGTCGGTAGTATCGGGAACGAAGCAGGTTGGCCGATGATTTAATCTCCGCTTCAAAACCTAAACACATTTACTAGGAATGTCGCGTCTTGGCTTTTAGCAAGAAATGCATTTGATTCGTCGCTATTGGCATTGAATGTTTTTCTCGCCTTATTCAAATCTGAGATGTGGAAAGTTGTATTGGTTATTCTACTCGAGGTATTGTTGTCATACATGCGTACAAAAATCTATGTTTTTATGCAGAAATTCCTCAAGAAATGCTACACCGTTGATGGAAACCCACATTTAAAGATTTACTTTCTACCTTGTTCTGTACATGTTTATTCAAAAAGAATTACGAACCTTTCTCTAAATTGAACCAAACGCAACAATGATTTTTTAACGTTGTAGGAAATTGTTTTTCTTAATTGTATTTCCTCATTTTAACGATGTTTTTTTCAATCTTATAGATATGACTGTAGTATTTACTGCAAATTTCTTTTGCCGAAGTATTAAATTCGCTTTTATGCATCTCCGTTTTACGTCCTATACAGGCTTCATAAAAGCAAATGCTACGGAACGCAAAATACACTTCACCGAAATGAAAAAAGCGCAAACAACCTGTGATAAGAACCTTACACGAAAACAATTTATTTGACGCCCCAATTTTTAAACGGGTTTTCGGCGCACGCTAAAAGGTGTCACCTCTGGTTTGTCGTTCATTATATAGGTTGCCCTATATACAAAATAACTAAAAAATACTATAGTGTTATGACTATAAATACCAAGAGTTTGCGTGGCTGCTGGCGAGAATCTTTACGTGAGTTTTTAAACACATTCTACGAAATTTGTCAGTCTTGTGATGTATAACAAACAATAAGCACAGAGAATCTAATACGCAAAACTTAGGAGAGGGCATGATGTGCTGTATTTAATGACGTACCTTGCAAAGAGAGTTGGTAGTTCGAACACCAACGGCTGTACTGAATCACCCAATATAAAATGTATACAGTATATTAAATATGTTGTGTTCGCTAGGTATCGTCACCAAACTCTCTTTTCCCAGTACAGTGATAGAAAGCTGTCTTATAGGAGAGTTGTGTTTGCACGATAGGTTTAATAAAGCTTAATGTCATTAACACAATCTTTAAACTGGCGGATAGCTTTTTCTACCTCTTTTTCGTTCGCATTGTGTTGTTTTGTCAGCGTTTCGTTAAACAAATAATACACGACAAACCCCACAACACAAGCACTTGCGACCACTTGTCCCCCAGGTTCGACAATCGCTGTGTGAGACATTTACGCAAATAGATTATGAAGAAAACGGATAAAGTGCGGAGCGAAATCTGATATGAACTACCAGATCTCAATTCAAAATCACACGCAAAGTATCTTCTAAACCTTGATTACGAAATCATCTTTCGTGACTTGTGTTTCGCGCTTTAAACCATTCTGACACGAACTCTATTTGACGATGTGCTAAGGATAAAAAAAACGACATTTCATGTAAGGACGGAATTTTCGGTTTGATGTATGACAATTGTCAGTGTAGAGGAAAAAGCATTTTCCTGTTGCTCGAAATGGCAAAACAATTATGTCGCTTGGGTATATTTAGCTTAAAATGCAACTGGATAATGACGTAACGAAAAGGATGTAACAATTACAGTGAATTCATCTAAACTAACATGGCGTTTATCATTTTTAGAATTTTCAATGTATTCGCTGGTCTTCAATGCTCCATTTAGTAAAAAATGCATTTCTGTTTATTTCGCAGTGACAATTATTTTAACCAAAGGCAAAAATTTATAGGAATTTACAGAGACAAATAATTTGAATCTTTATGGTAAAGCAGATAGTCCTTCAATCCAACATGGCATTCCAATAAAGCCGCTATCACACAGATAACCCCAGGCAAAAATTGGAATTTTATGGAAATTTACTGAGACGAAGAATTTGAATATTTAGGGTCAAGCAGATAAGTACTACATTTAATCACGCAATTCCAAAATGCCTCTATCACACAATCTGTAAGGTGATTGTGGCGAAGCATTAAGTTTACCGAACAGAGACACAGTTAGCGTCAAACAGAATAGGGACGACCAGCGCATTTGCTTTTAACAGTGTAGGTACACCGTCTTTCGATCACCACGTAAAGCAAAAGAACACACCACATGATTTCAGTTTTTATTTAGTGGCACGTAGTGCGTTTAAGCATAAGTAAAATTTTATGGCATTTGAAAAAAATATTTTCGCATTATTTATGCCTCTGACGAAATCTTACGCTATTCGTAAGTTTACTTTTTAGCTATATGTTGATTGTCACATTCATTTTTCATAATCATGAGCTATATAACACGAGGCTAGCAGTTTAACATGTTACAATTCGTAATGTGTAATAGTGATGAAGAGCCCACAGCATGATGGACTTTATATTTTGTTTAACTGGATAAAATTCATGTAGACTTCATACATTATCATGGTTATTGTAGGTAGCCTACAATTAATTTACATCGCCTTTTCAACTGTACATTAGTTTTTTTATCAGGTAGAACTAAACTACTAAATACTCTATTCAACCTGGGCAACGCCCGGTATTTCATCTATAGTTTCTTACATATTATCATTTTTTATTACTTTTGTTGGCATATGTCGGATGTAACTTGTGGTTTTGGGTACTTTATTGGAAAATCTTATATTAATGTACTTAATTGGTTGTGTCCTCAAGCAAGCCAAAGTAAGTCAGTTAAGCGCCAAGCGTAAGTAATTTTCCATTTGTGTCTTTGGAAAATAGTCGCAGAGCTGTTCAAACTGGTTTACGTCGCGCCAGGTGTGCGCTGAAACTTCTGAAGGCGTTCAAAATTCTCATAGCACGATTCCATAACCAATAAAGTTATTGTCTAGCCTAGCGGTTAAGGCATGACTAGCACATTGAAAACCGGGAGGGGAAAACCGGGACCTGTGAGCCACTCATTGAACTTTCGCGTTTCTAGCCCGTTATGGCTAATAATGACAAGTGGTGCTTTAGCTTTAGGTTGACTGTGTTCAAGTTTTAAATGGTTTACGTTTAAACCCTTTAATTAAGAAACTGAAACGTCGGGGCTTTAAAATGGCTCAAGGGACCCTCATAGTCGGGTCAGTTGAACCACGATGAAGGGACCCTTGAGACACGCTATTTAAAGGTTACTTCTTCTTTAAAAAATAAGTCAAACAGCACATTGTTAATAGTATATTTAATAGACCAAAAACACATTTCAAATAACAATACAAGTTTTAAAGCCCATACAGAAGTAGGTATCATTTTGAACTTTTCGAATAACTCTTTGTTCACTTTTATTCTAAAGTTATTCACAACATTCAAAATGATACCTACTTCTGTATGGGCTTTGATATTTTTATTACGTCTTACTACAACCTCTAACCATTATGCTTCAAAATACAAGTTTTCATTTGGAAGCAGCATTGGTACTCAGAAAGTTGCACAGATTATCTTTCATTGAGGACTCAACAAATCCGCTTTTATTGTCCTTACCTAACTATATACTTTAAAATCACCATCTTTATCATGAACAAATCTCCTAACGCACACTTTTATTATCTTTATACTTATACACAACAACATAACTATTAATTTGTGCAGTTGAAGGAAATGTTATTATCCTTAACTTTACGATTTTAATGCAATCTTTTTTGCATCAGACTATTGTTTCTAGCAGGCATAGTAGTAGATAAATAAATCATTTAAACACATCTTTTTCATATATAGAGGGGGCCTTTTTAGGCTTGAAACAGCAAACTAAAAATCAGGCTTTTGAAATCCAACTTGGCAATTATACATTTGGAAACATCTTATGGTGCAAATAGTTGTTATTTGCAAGAGATTTCATCTCTTGATTTTCAATGTTTGTAAATGCCTGTAAAATGTATTAAATGAAGTTATTTGACAAAACCCAAACTATCAACAGCTCAAAAAGAAAATAATGGGTAAAAACTAGACCAATAAACAAACTGAACAGTTAAATTTATTCCAAAAGCCATGTAGAACAAAAATGCCATTTTAATAATAAAGTTTATAAGTCCATATTGTGGTACTTTTTACTTTTTCTTACCTGCATTGTGACATTTTAAAAGCAAATTTATGTTATCCCTTTAGGTTTGTGTCTTTAAGATATATTGACAGGGTTCTTTGTTCAAAAGAGTGAGAGTCTGCTTACAATCTTATTGATTAAAATTTATCTTTAGCATTTTTGACAGCAAGCTTCATAAAACCTGCTACAAAGGTGCCATATAGTATTTCTGCTTTATTTTTAACAGACATTCTATATTATTTTGTTTCAACTGTAAATATTAATAATATCCCACCAACACAACGTTTTTTCGACGTTCAGAGTTTTTTTTTAAATGAAGTAAACGTTGTGGGAATGTGTCCAAACGAACGTTAAGAAAACACGTCGAGGCCTTGTTATCAAAACGTAATGTAAAACGTAGCACTAACGTCAGAATTATCGTTAGGAAAAACCGCAATGCGACCAAATTTCAACGTCATTTGCAACGTACAAACAACGTTGATCACAGACGTCGATCTTAACATGTTTGACATCATTTTGGACGTCACTTCGAACGTTTTGTGACCGTTATTTTTTAACGGTGAGACGAACCACAATGAAACAAATTTACAACGTCACAGGTGACATGAAAATAACGTTTATTACTGACGTAAAATCTAACATTTTTAGACCTGTTTAGACGTCTTTTACACGTTTAATTAACGTTGTATATTTAACCTTCCGTAAAGCTGTAACGCAACCAGCTTAAGAACGTCATACGTGACGTAGAATTCATGTCGATTTCTGACGTCACATTTAACTTGGTTAGATAACTTGTTTTTTTTTAATTTTAACTTAACTTCAAACGTTTGATTAACGTTCTTTAGTAACGTTGAAACAAACCAAATGCAACTTATTTTAAAACGTCATAAATTACTTAAACCTACAAAAAATGTTGTTTAGTGATGTTAAAACTAACGTCTTTTCAGCCACTTTTGACGTCGTTCAAACGTTTTTTAATGCTATATTTCTAACGTCAAAGGTGACGTACGAACAAGGTTAATTACTTCCTTCGAGGCTTATAACTTGTTTTAGGCCATTTTGTACGCCAGAGCAAACGATTTGCTAACATTATTTCTAAACCTTGCGACCATCATTCATGTAACTAATTTACAACATGATACGTTACGTGCAATCAACATTAAATTCTGATATCAAAGCTAATTTCTTGGAGAACATTTTGGACGCCATTTTAAGCGTTATAATAACGTCATTTTACCGTTTTGACTGACTACAATGTTATATAATGAAAACGTAAATCGTGACGTAACAACAACGTTACCTTTTGTCACAAGGATAACTTTTTTATGACTATTTTATACATTATTTCTAACGTTTTAATAACGTCATTTCTCAACCTTATTGCAAACCTTAATGTAACCAATTTTGAACGTCATAGGTGACGTACATGCAACGTTAATTACTCGCGTCAAAGTAAAAGTACACTTGATTTCATTTCATACGTTGTGTTAACGTTTTTTCGTAGCATCAACGGTGATTTCTGACGTCAAAGCTAACTTATTTAAGACCGTTTTGGATGTAATTTTAAACGTTTAATAACGACGTTATTTCTTGACGTTGGGACAAACTAAGATCCAACTAACTGACAACGTCACGCGTGAAGTATAAATGACGTTGAATTCTAAGGTCAAAGCTAACTTCTTTGAAAGCATTTTGGACGTGATTTTAAGCGTTTAAACAACGTTATTGTTTGGTTTGTTACTAACAAAAATGCAATCTAATTAGAACTTCACATGACGTAAAAACTACGGTGAATACTGACTTAGAAGCTTACTTGTGTTCAGAATTAGACTATTTTATATTTTATTCTCTCATCGGTCCCGCATCACTAATGCTGACTGGCTCCAGGTTGGAAAGTTTGGCCTGCGCGGGGGATTTATCCCGCTTTCGGCCGCGGTCACAGCCGCGCATTTTATAGAAAATGTGTTCAGCCGCGAGAATCTGACTCGAACAAACGGGCAAAACTTCAGCCGCGCAAACTTCTGTATGAAACTAAATTACCTAATAATGAGTAATACTGCTAAATAAATACGGGCTTTAACAAACTTTACTATTTACGAGAAGTATTAACATAATAGAAACGTCAGTATGGCTTCTGTAAAACTGACGTCACATTTATTCACTCATCACTCGTGTATGGCCATAGTATTCTATGGTATGACCGAAAATGTGTAACCTTAAATCAGGCCTGCAACTAAAATGGTACAAGGGCCAAAACAAGCACAATAAAAATTGGCGGGCCGCATACTGAAGTTGCATAACATTTTTTAACGCTAGTCTATAAGACGTATATAAAATAATGCATGATATAGAGTCACCTGCGCAACGGTAAAAACGCACAGTTCTGCGTTTTGGTCACGCATCAGTGGACAACGGTCACGTATATAGCGACGTCAAATTAGGCAATATCGAGTAATATTGCATATTAAATGCTACACTATCCAACTTTTTAATCATTTACCTGCGCACTGCGCCCGCATACCAACCAAAAATTGCTCAGCGCTTCAAGTATTCTATGAACGCTGTAAACCTGTAAGTTTTTACAACTTTCGGTAGTCTGGTGGTTTATTTTCACCTGCGCAAGTTCAAGTCGAAATTTTATTTTCAGCCGCGCATTTTTTCAGCTGCAAAACATCCCCCCCCCCCCGCGCAATATCCAAAGTTTCCAATCTGGGAGACTGGCTTAGAAGAAAAATGTTTATAAAAACTAAAATATAGGCTAATCTGACAGAGTACTTTCCCTATTTTGTATACTCAGTAAAGATAATCTTAATAATAACTCTTCCAAACACATAAAACAAAAATAGTAAACACCAAAAAATTTAGTATCAAACTGACAAATTGTATTTTTCTTCCTAAATTTTACTTACAATATGCAATCAATCTTGCTATATTTGTTGTTAGGAAGCCATTATAACATGCTTGAAAGAGCTAAGTAAGTTGGTGGCGCTAAAGTGTTAAAATATTAAAGTTATTGGGGGTGGCTCATCGGTCCGGCCTGATCATAGATCCCGCTTTTTCCCTATAGATAAATAACTTGTTGGGAAAACGTGCAAACAAACTTTGCTCCTAATTTGAAAAATAGAAAGTTTGGTTACACTCAGGACCTAATAACACAAACATGTTATATAATTTTAGCAGTACGGTGAAACAATATACGATATCGGAAGTTGCTTTACCAGTTACTGGCAATTGAGCTAACGGAAAAGAAATTCAATAGCTCATGATACAAAACCATTAGTAAGTATGAATACAAAATTCTGCTGGTATTTACTGAGCATGGTAATTGCTTATGTCACGAAATGTTTAAGTAGCAAGTTTAAAGAATTAATTTGAAACAGCTGCAGATTTAGAAGCGTGGCCAACTTAAATACTAAATGAATGACATTTGCAAAAAGTTTAGTTTTAAAAATAGTTTCGATTACTTAAACGACCAAACGACAACAAATGTAGATTTACGGATATTAAGTGTAGAAACTCCGGCAATGTGCGAATAAGTTATGTTGTTTTCAACAGTTGTACAAAAATATTTATATTCCAATTTGAGACGTTTTCTCTCCATTATTAGAAACGCATAGCAAGTGGCCATCAAACTGTTGCTTCGCGCGTATCTCCCTCGTTTTAGTATGTTTTACATTATGGCATGGCAGTGTTTTGGGCAGCATTGTTTAGGCCGCGACAAAAACAGCTTGCCGACCACTGGCGTAGGCTAGTTGTATACGTATAAATGAGGAGGTTTGTTTTTCAGTAAGTAGCGCCTATGCAGTGCATAGTTTAGGCATAAAAAAAACGTTAGGTTGCTTAGGCAATATCGCCATACTTAGGCCTCCGACGATGGCGTAATGCTACCAGTAACATTACTAATTTACATGTTAATTGACATATTTATTTGTATAATTATCGCTTATAACAAGAGGCTAACAAATTTAAACCGTTGGGTTACAATGCAATCTGCAAAAGTGTAGGCTACCATAGTGGATTCTTAGTTTCTTGCATATTGTTAAACCACGGAATATTCAGATCAAATTTGCAGGTTATCGCGTTTATTGTGGGAGTAATTAATTTACATCTGCACAGCAACAGCAGTGGTCCTTTAGCAATAAAATTTAACTGGTAAATATTTTATTAACCTGGGCAATACAGGGTATTTCGTCTAGGAATTTATATATATTCCGTCGCGTCACCGAAAAAAAGCGTTAGCCGTGCGAGAAAAGTTATCACATGTGACATTATATAGCCCTGTTCGCGTAACTGGTTGATTTATTAAAAAAAATATAGCGGCTATATTGATATATTCAAATAAATTTGACAGATATTTTCCAATTACTTGGTTCATTACTGACCTTAATTGCACTTTCAGAAGAAAAAAATATATAATATTTTTGTAGTAATTTGATTTCAGCTTCGAGTAATTGTGTTTTGTTGTTCGAAGTGAAATTTCAAGATGACTCTTAAGGGCGAAGAAGATTCCCTGTACGATTTACTTGTTGAAAAATTTTCTGGATCCGGAAAGTACCAAAACATCTTGTTATTCTTGGGAATTTTTGCCAATTTCGTGGTTTCATTTTACCATCTTGGAGCGGTTTTTCTACGTATGTTTTTTTTTTGTTGAATAAGTATTTGTTGTGGTTTCTAAAGTATTGCCTAACTGCGAAAGTTTTTGTTATTTATATGGTAGAAAGATAAGATAGCCGAACAATCGACAACATCGGGGTTTTTATTTTTAAAGTCCTACTGAAGGGGAAACGATTTAAAAATATTGTTCGGGACACAATATTTTCAGACAAAAATTTATAAAAACTAACCCATTTAGTTTCAAGGCTAGCTTTAGTTAAAAAAATTTGCAAAACGATAATGTGTAGGCCTATAACCCTTTGTCAAATCAGCACAAGAGTAACAAAAAACTGTAAAAGTTTGACAAATATTTTATTCTCAGTTGAACTTCCGTCATCACGATGTGAGATTCAGATCGAAGGAAATATTTCACTTAGCGATCAATTTATAACATCTACGTTCATACCAATGAACAACGCTACAGGAGTGGGGTTTTTATTGGATTGCTTTATCTTATAACAATTGTATTGAGAGAAATTCTGATTGTTTTGCGTTTTTGATATTTAATATCACTGCTAAATTTTAGAACTGATTTAGCAATTCACGCATCAAATTTTTTTTCTTTTTTTCAGAAACTTGATCGCTGTCGGCAGTACAAGTTCGACTTTAGTACGTGTCAGCAGAACCGCTCATTGGATTGCATCGTTGGAGTGACACAAGCGACAGACAAACGTGAGACAATCCCTTGTGAGAATGGCTTTCACTACGACCGGTCGGAACTCAAAGAAACAATGACTACTCAGGTAAAAGAAACACAGTTTGTAATAATAGAAATCTACTCAGGTTGCACGCGAGCAGCTTAAATTTCTCAAAAAGAAATAAAATTCGCTAAAATTGTATTATATTATATTTTTGCTACATAAACTCGACCCGACATCGAAAACTTGCGACGTGTCCTCTAAGAGAAACTCTCTTTAAATTCATTAATTGACTTAATAAAGTAAGTAAATCATAGTAGGGCCTCTAATTACTTTTTCTTTGACTAGGGGGTAGGCAGCCACAGTCAAGGCCATGTTGTACATGAGACCAGAAAATATTGTTAAGCAGGGATGTCAAGCTTAATACACTGGGGTCCTCATGAGATAATTTGAGTACATCAGCGAGCCGTACAAGTACCTGAAATAAATTAAAAGCCTTTTAGATTTATTGTATCTGTACTGTAATTCATTTACCGGGTTAATACACGTATTGTCATATGTTGTAAGCATTTATAAATACCGGCGTCAATTAAGTGTTTAAGCGCCGATAATCACGATTGAGGAAAACGTTGCAAACGAAAATATTTTACCGTTTTTATCCCCGTTTATCATTGAGATAAAATGCTGTATTCCACAATTTTCTTGAAATAATCACCTTCATCATTGAATTTCTATTTTCTTTTATCTGGATGAGACATTTTGAGATATTCAAAACAAATTTTAATCTGTTAAACGTGACTTTCCAGTGCATTTTGTTCGGTATGTCGGAGAGTAAGTTTTAACAACCTAACAAACAATAGGAAAACTACATAAATAAATTATAGAAAAACAAAACGTGTCAAAAGTTTTTGAATTAAATACTTGTGTCAGTTGCTTAAATAATTTATATGATTAAATTCAAATAAATTTGTTTAGTCGCAAATTCTGACTTATTTCGAAAATACTGCACTTTTTAAGTGTAACTAAATTTATTTTGTGTCGTTATATGCTAGGAATTAAAGTAAGTATAAAGTTGTAGCAATATAATTCGATGCTTGACTTTCAGTGGAACTTGGTTTGTGATGATCTTTACAAGATGACGCTAACCTCCACAGCTTACTACTTGGGAGTCGCGTTTGGTGCGTCTTTGGGAGGAATGCTAAGTGACAGGCAAGGAACGTTAGAACCAAATAATAAAACAGTAATTTTATTTAGACATGCTTTTTATGCATCACTTCTGACAAGAAAGAAATTGGAATTTTGAACATGAAATTTTTGTTTGAACTGTTCAAACCTTTTTGAATGTTATTTTAAAACAAAAATGTAAAATAGAAATATTTTAGCGGGTACAAAATCAATTTGATTAGTTTTTATATTTCAAAGTGCCTAAAAACAGTAAAAAAAAATTATATTTTGGACTCAATAAAAAACAATAGTCTTTGCTTACATATTTAAGTTATTTAGTTTTCTCTATTTCAGGTTTGGTCGAATTATGGTGTGCAAGTTTTCGTCTTTGCTATCTTTCATCTTTGCCCTATCCCTGGCATTTTCGCCCAACTTTTACTGGGCAATGTTTCTCCGTTTTATGCTGGCACTCACCGTCATACCAGTGCAGGTGTCAGCGTTCGTATACGGTAAACCTCTAAATGTCGTTGAAGCATTTATTTTATTTACCAAAGATTAAAAACATTACGTTAGAATCAATATTGCAATGTATATGATATAACTTTTGGTCGGATGCAAAAACTTTTATTTGGGCGAGAAATTGTTGACCGATTTGCAAATTGATTGATTATCTGCAGAGTCCTTTTCGAAAAGCAAAACAATGCATTATAGAACATACGTCTTAATGCGCTGTTTGTGATTTCTGTTTTTACCTAGGTTATTCTTTTGGTAAAACTATCATAGTAGGCTACACTTGATTACTAACTATTTGGTACTAATCAAGTGCCTAAAAGCTTGCAATTTTCAAACAAGAACCAATGAATTAAGCGACAAACATCATAAAATTGACCTATTTGCTTTTCATTGTACATTTTAAATTAAAACAATCGGAAAACTGATACGGCTTTTTGCTAATTTGGCGTATAGGACTTTCATCTTTGCCAAAAGTGCACTTTTAAATTGCCAATTAGGCCGACGGGATGTTTTACTATCTCTGGTGTTAATGCTGGTAATATTGTTTATATTGTTTAACGGTATTCTTATTCTAAACCTCGATATCTTCCTTAAATTGCCAACATCGTTTCCTACAGTTACGGAGATCAGCAAGGCTTCGCTGCGTCACTACATGGCCCCAATTTACGGGTATTCGTTCAGCATCGGCTGTATCATCATGTCCGGATTGGCCTACGTTTGGCCGCACTGGAAAACAATGGAGATTTCCTTCTCAGTTTTCACTATACCTGTTGTGCTCTGCATGTTCCTTATTTTGCCCAAGTCGCCGAGGTAAGAGTGACAGTTTGTTCGACGCAGTAAAGGTGTTAATGTTTCCATTGCGTCCTTCGTTTGTTTTGTTAACATCGCAGGTGGTTGCTGTCTAAAGGAAGAACGGAAGAAGCTCGCCAGACATGTCGCTTGATGGCGCTCAGGAACAATACGTCACTACCCGAGGGAATTGTCGAACGCGTCCAACGACAGACTAACTTTAAGGTAGGTTACGAATCGTATTGGGCAAGATGAAGAATACATGGTGTATTACATGTTTAACGCAAATAAAAATACATTGTTTCCCGTACATTGTAAGCCTAAAAAAATGTAAGAACACATTAAATCAGGGGTTCCCAAACTTTTTTGGTCTGTGGCCCAAGTGTCTATTTAATAGAGATCCGTGGCTCACCACGTGCTCAAACATTTTCTATAAAAGTTAAACTCAAAAACGCTTGAAAAACGCAAGGTTGGCAACGATGCTACTCGCCCACTTTGAACTGCCATCTCCAACACAGCAGCTAAAACCCATTGTTAGCCCTTTCTTACTAAATAATTATTGTTTTTTTAAAACAAAGCGCATAATATCCACACAGTATAACAAAACAGTAGAATCTGTTCAAATGGCTCTGTGGCCCATTGAAAATTTCATGGTGGCCTAGTATTGGGCCATGGCCCTCAGTTTGGGAACCACTGCATTAAGTCAACGATATCTGATGTGAATCACGTGTAATAGGCCTCCCATAGCATTAAGACAACAATATAACCAAAAAAATTCAGTAAGTAATATCCTTTCCGAAGCCTTCCGAAGAAAATCTACTACACAAGATAATACTTGTCGAAATAAGTCCAAAGCTCGTCGAAATAAGTCCAAAATGGCCTAATTGACATCTAAATCGGCCAAAATGAGGTTAAAATATGGGGTTTTCGGTTTAGGCTACTTAGACATTATGAAGCCTATTTAGGTGCTTCTACGATGGTTCTAGGTTTTATTTAGATTTAGATTGTATTTCGACTATAAGCTATTAATCCTTGTTTGGTCTTATTTTGACCTGCGCTTCATTTCATTGTGATGTGATTCCAATTCTGTCTTATTGCTGTTGTTATAAATACCAAGGTTTGCGATAAAACATGACGTGCCATCCATAACACAAATGGGGTAAATACCAAAAATGGAAAACTTTAGTTGGTAATGCTGATTAAATCCAATCAATTTTGAGGTATTAAATGGAAAATGACAAAATTGTAATTATTTAAGCCAAGTTATGGTGAGATTAACTTGCTGCGTGTGAGGCTCGAGTTAATTTCTTAATCTTAATGTATGTTCGTTTTTTGTCAGGAACCAACCGCATCCATCAGGGAGTTACTTAAACATCCACTTACAAGGTTCATCCTAATATGCAATACAATGGTATGGGCATCTTGCAGGTTAGTAACATGGGTCAATATATCAATTGTTGTGCTGGGTTATAGTATATAATATATGACTGTTATACTATATGACTGGGCAAACAAAATTGCACAGTTAACAAGCTTTTTTTAAATTAAGAATTTTCTAAAGATGAACCCCGGGAGCAAAAAATATATGGAATTTTTTTAATTGATCTGAATTTCTTATTTTTTAATTTCATTTTATATGACTAAAATTTTGTACAACTAACCATTTAATATGTTTAAGTTCCCTTGTTCATTTAAGTTTCGTCAAAATATTTAGGTATGGGCTAATATTAGGTATTTTTAAATCTGCTTTGTATGCACAATGCGATTTTGCAAAGTAAATATAGTTATTTATGAAAAAAACAAAAAAAAATGCAGAACGGTAATGTTTCGAACTCTTTAATTAAAAAAGTTTCCATTTTTATTTGAATACAACAACCTGAATACATCTGTTAATAATTTAATTTGCGAGCTTGTTTTAAATTTATCTGAATTTCTTACTTTTTAATTTATTATGACTAATTATTTATGACTAAATTTCTTTACAACAACCATTCAAAAAATATGTTTAAATTTTAAATAATTGTTCGTGTGCTTTGTCACTAGTCTTCTCTACTTTGGTTTATCGCTGAACGGAGGAGGCTTGGCTGGAAATATTTTCGTCAACCATGCGCTAGGTGGCGCTGTGGAACTTGCCGCTTGTTTTCTGAGCTCATGGCTTCTCATTAAATTTGGAAGGAGAAATGTTGTAGTGGCATCTCTGACACTATCGGCCGTGTCTTGTCTCCTCTCAACAGCTGTAATTCAACTTGGAGGCGGTAGTAAAAGTAAACTGAGCTAAACTAATAATATTATGGAGTTAAATTTCCATGTCATTAGATTTGTTTCTAGTTGTACTAAATGAACTGAATTTTGCAGCTGACAATTAGAATATATCTCACATTTGTTTTCGCAAATTATTTTACTACAACCTTTAAAAAAATAGTATTCTCTATAATTTAGCGGAACATTCAACAACCATTTAATTCTAAGGAAATGTTTTAAGAACTGCAAAGCGAAACATAATTGTTACGTCACTGTAACGCATGACGTGTAGAGTTGTCCTATATTTACGGCCACATTGAACAATTTTAAAATGTCAGCGCGATGCACCAACAGAACTAAGAAACAAAAAAATGGTTTGTATTTAACTATAGGCCTATTTATTGCATTTGGTTAAGACCGAACTTTTTTAACAGGCAAACTGGACAAGTTTAAAAAGATCTTTTTTAACAGGCAAACTGGACAGGTTTAAAATAACTATTTAGGTAAAATAATGTTGTCATTTAATTGTCGATAGCACTTGGCAATCATATGACAAATCACGCAAAATCGTTTATTGATGTGTTAAAAGTTCACAGTCTTTTTAAAGATTAAACATATGACTGCGACAGCTTTATTTGCATAGAACATTCTCAACAATTTGAGGGAAACACAGAATAAGACCCAAAAAGCAACAATACCTAAAACAGAAAAAAAAAATTCAAAGGCAAGGTATTAAGACCAACGACATAATACAGCCAAATACGCAGTAATATCCAGTACAGCATAAAATCAAAATCGTTCGAATAAGACCCAAATGTGTCGGACAACAACCCAACCCGTGAGTAGAAGGTATGGGAAGATGGGGGCAATCGGTCTGGCATTGGTAACTAATGGTTACCACTGACAGGTTTAGACGCTCTAGTTTGACCGGCGCCGTCGGGGCGCCGTTGTTTTGGCTCCGGATTTTTGGTCCGGTTTTTGGTTATTGGTATAGGTAATGTGTGGGGTTAGAACATGGGTTAGTTTTGAAATTATTAGTAGAGTTAGTGATGTACTTAGGGGTGGGTTTAGGGTTATATAAAGTGGCGTTTGGGCCTAATTCTGAACTTTTAGGTGTTATTGTTATTCCAACGGTACTAATACCATTAGGTGTCCTATTTTCGCCTTAATCCGAATTGTGTTTTGTTCTGACGTTGGTGTTGTTCTTAACTCGGTCTTATGGCTGGAGTCAAATTTGAACTCTTGTTGAACAAAAATGTTGTAAAAAAATCGCGCGCATCAACGAACGAAATGTTTTCGAAAGCCGCATGTTTGATAATGCTGCGGCAATGGATTAAGTTTTACCGCGTTCGCTTGTTAATCTAAATTAAGTCAAGACAATCTATAGGTAGGGACTAATGTTAGCTGTTTTTCAATATTCGTTGTATGAACAATGCGATTTGGGCAAGTGAAAACATATATCTTTGCAAAAAACGCAGAAAGACAAACTTTCAAACTCTCTAATTCAAAAAGTTGTAAAGCGTGTTCTATTGGCAGCGATCGGCCTCTTCAACTTGCATGTGTATTTGACGTTACGCAATCATATAGATTTTTGTAACTTCTTTTTTTCACATTTAACTAAAAATCCTATCTATATACTGACTGTTTCGCCATTTAATGTTCAAAGAATAGGTTCAGGCTGTGTATGAATCAACTTTTAATTTTTTTATTTGCTTCCCTTTTTAGTTTTGGAACATATCGGGGTGGTGTTAGCAATGGTTGGTCGTTTCGGCTCCAGTATCACTTTTGTAGCCATTTACCAGCAGACAGCTGAGCTCTTTCCGACTTCAGGAAGGTGGGTGTAACTCACGCAATCCCAAAAATCGCTTCAAATAGCTATACTTTAACACTGTTTATATATTGTTGTATTTCTTTCACGCTATGCTTATTACTATGAGAGATATCGTTGTACCTTTGTGCCTTGCAGAGCATCTTCTTTGGGAGTTTCATCAACCGCAGCTCGAATAGGAAGTCTATTATCGCCTTTTCTCATTCAGTTACAGTTTTACGTGCCTTGGCTGATGCAGGTACGTTGGCTTTGATATTGCAATTCACTTAGAAACACATCACTCTGGGACATTTAATTTTACAGTCCTAAACGCGCTAAAAACATCAACCGTAATATTTCTTTGACATTGACTAACGCAGACAAGCTTGGTCTGAATAGGAATCAAACGATATGCTTTAAACTAGGTTATATGACTATGATTTGTATTGCAGTTTTATAAATAACTTGCACACTAATTGCAATGTCAATGCTCACTTTACTTGCGATAAGCAAGATTGCTAGCAAGGGCCGATTTGTGTAATAAGCGAATTGGAATGTGAAACGTAACTCATAATGATGTATAAAAAAATTGTTTACGGACTACCTGAAGTTACACATTCATCAATTTTCTGTAAAGACCCGTTTACACTAATGCTGCACTAAGCTGCACTAGCAGCACTGCGCGTAAAAATCGCTTCAAAACGTAACGTTTTTTCTATAGCTGCACTGGGCTTGAGTTTAGTAAAGCGTGAAACAGTTTGAGAAAGTAGCAGCGTCCATATACTATATAATTTGACAAATGTGAACCTAAACGTTGCCTTTCAGACGATCCTAGGTGTGGTTGCACTGGGAGCCGCTCTCATCGCCACCATCTTCCCTGAAACCAAGGACGAACCTCTTCTGGCAACCTTTGAAGAAGCGGAGGATTTCTTCGGAAGACACTTGGATGGATCGAGGGCTGCGAAGCTCCTAGGACTTCAAACGAACAGGTTAAGATCATTTTATTGCAAATTGTCGGTAGTATCGGGAACGAAGCAGGTTGGCCGATGATTTAATCTCCGCTTCAAAACCTAAACACATTTACTAGGAATGTCGCGTCTTGGCTTTTAGCAAGAAATGCATTTGATTCGTCGCTATTGGCATTGAATGTTTTTCTCGCCTTATTCAAATCTGAGATGTGGAAAGTTGTATTGGTTATTCTACTCGAGGTATTGTTGTCATACATGCGTACAAAAATCTATGTTTTTATGCAGAAATTCCTCAAGAAATGCTACACCGTTGATGGAAACCCACATTTAAAGATTTACTTTCTACCTTGTTCTGTACATGTTTATTCAAAAAGAATTACGAACCTTTCTCTAAATTGAACCAAACGCAACAATGATTTTTTAACGTTGTAGGAAATTGTTTTTCTTAATTGTATTTCCTCATTTTAACGATGTTTTTTTCAATCTTATAGATATGACTGTAGTATTTACTGCAAATTTCTTTTGCCGAAGTATTAAATTCGCTTTTATGCATCTCCGTTTTACGTCCTATACAGGCTTCATAAAAGCAAATGCTACGGAACGCAAAATACACTTCACCGAAATGAAAAAAGCGCAAACAACCTGTGATAAGAACCTTACACGAAAACAATTTATTTGACGCCCCAATTTTTAAACGGGTTTTCGGCGCACGCTAAAAGGTGTCACCTCTGGTTTGTCGTTCATTATATAGGTTGCCCTATATACAAAATAACTAAAAAATACTATAGTGTTATGACTATAAATACCAAGAGTTTGCGTGGCTGCTGGCGAGAATCTTTACGTGAGTTTTTAAACACATTCTACGAAATTTGTCAGTCTTGTGATGTATAACAAACAATAAGCACAGAGAATCTAATACGCAAAACTTAGGAGAGGGCATGATGTGCTGTATTTAATGACGTACCTTGCAAAGAGAGTTGGTAGTTCGAACACCAACGGCTGTACTGAATCACCCAATATAAAATGTATACAGTATATTAAATATGTTGTGTTCGCTAGGTATCGTCACCAAACTCTCTTTTCCCAGTACAGTGATAGAAAGCTGTCTTATAGGAGAGTTGTGTTTGCACGATAGGTTTAATAAAGCTTAATGTCATTAACACAATCTTTAAACTGGCGGATAGCTTTTTCTACCTCTTTTTCGTTCGCATTGTGTTGTTTTGTCAGCGTTTCGTTAAACAAATAATACACGACAAACCCCACAACACAAGCACTTGCGACCACTTGTCCCCCAGGTTCGACAATCGCTGTGTGAGACATTTACGCAAATAGATTATGAAGAAAACGGATAAAGTGCGGAGCGAAATCTGATATGAACTACCAGATCTCAATTCAAAATCACACGCAAAGTATCTTCCAAACCTTGATTACGAAATCATCTTTCGTGACTTGTGTTTCGCGCTTTAAACCATTCTGACACGAACTCTATTTGACGATGTGCTAAGGATAAAAAAAACGACATTTCATGTAAGGACGGAATTTTCGGTTTGATGTATGACAATTGTCAGTGTAGAGGAAAAAGCATTTTCCTGTTGCTCGAAATGGCAAAACAATTATGTCGCTTGGGTATATTTAGCTTAAAATGCAACTGGATAATGACGTAACGAAAAGGATGTAACAATTACAGTGAATTCATCTAAACTAACATGGCGTTTATCATTTTTAGAATTTTCAATGTATTCGCTGGTCTTCAATGCTCCATTTAGTAAAAAATTCATTTCTGTTTATTTCGCAGTGACAAATATTTTAACCAAAGGCAAAAATTTATAGGAATTTACAGAGACAAATAATTTGAATCTTTATGGTAAAGCAGATAGTCCTTCAATCCAACATGGCATTCCAATAAAGCCGCTATCACACAGATAACCACAGGCAAAAATTGGAATTTTATGGAAATTTACTGAGACGAAGAATTTGAATATTTAGGGTCAAGCAGATAAGTACTACATTTAATCACGCAATTCCAAAATGCCTCTATCACACAATCTGTAAGGTGATTGTGGCGAAGCATTAAGTTTACCGAACAGAGACACAGTTAGCGTCAAACAGAATAGGGACGACCAGCGCATTTGCTTTTAACAGTGTAGGTACACCGTCTTTCGATCACCACGTAAAGCAAAAGAACACACCACATGATTTCAGTTTTTATTTAGTGGCACGTAGTGCGTTTAAGCATAAGTAAAATTTTATGGCATTTGAAAAAAATATTTTCGCATTATTTATGCCTCTGACGAAATCTTACGCTATTCGTAAGTTTACTTTTTGGCTATATGTTGATTGTCACATTCATTTTTCATAATCATGAGCTATATAACACGAGGCTAGCAGTTTAACATGTTACAATTCGTAATGTGTAATAGTGATGAAGAGCCCACAGCATGATGGACTTTATATTTTGTTTAACTGGATAAAATTCATGTAGACTTCATACATTATCATGGTTATTGTAGGTAGCCTACAATTAATTTACATCGCCTTTTCAACTGTACATTAGTTTTTTTATCAGGTAGAACTAAACTACTAAATACTCTATTCAACCTGGGCAACGCCCGGTATTTCATCTATAGTTTCTTACATATTATCATTTTTTATTACTTTTGTTGGCATATGTCGGATGTAACTTGTGGTTTTGGGTACTTTATTGGAAAATCTTATATTAATGTCTTAATTGGTTGTGTCCTCAAGCAAGCCAAAGTAAGTCAGTTAAGCGCCAAGCGTAAGTAATTTTCCATTTGTGTCTTTGGAAAATAGTCGCAGAGCTGTTCAAACTGGTTTACGTCGCGCCAGGTGTGCGCTGAAACTTCTGAAGGCGTTCAAAATTCTCATAGCACGATTCCATAACCAATAAAGTTATTGTCTAGCCTAGCGGTTAAGGCATGACTAGCACATTGAAAACCGGGAGGGGAAAACCGGGACCTGTGAGCCACTCATTGAACTTTCGCGTTTCTAGCCCGTTATGGCTAATAATGACAAGTGGTGCTTTAGCTTTAGGTTGACTGTGTTCAAGTTTTAAATGGTTTACGTTTAAACCCTTTAATTAAGGAACTGAAACGTCGGGGCTTTAAAATGGCTCAAGGGACCCTCATAGTCGGGTCCGTTGAACCACGATGAAGGGACCCTTGAGACACGCTATTTAAAGGTTACTTCTTCTTTAAAAAATAAGTCAAACAGCACATTGTTAATAGTATATTTAATAGACCAAAAACACATTTCAAATAACAATACAAGTTTTAAAGCCCATACAGAAGTAGGTATCATTTTGAACTTTTCGAATAACTCTTTGTTCACTTTTATTCTAAAGTTATTCACAACATTCAAAATGATACCTACTTCTGTATGGGCTTTGATATTTTTATTACGTCTTACTACAACCTCTAACCATTATGCTTCAAAATACAAGTTTTCATTTGGAAGCAGCATTGGTACTCAGAAAGTTGCACAGATTATCTTTCATTGAGGACTCAACAAATCCGCTTTTATTGTCCTTACCTAACTATATACTTTAAAATCACCATCTTTATCATGAACAAATCTCCTAACGCACACTTTTATTATCTTTATACTTATACACAACAACATAACTATTAATTTGTGCAGTTGAAGGAAATGTTATTATCCTTAACTTTACGATTTTAATGCAATCTTTTTTGCATCAGACTATTGTTTCTAGCAGGCATAGTAGTAGATAAATAAATCATTTAAACACATCTTTTTCATATATAGAGGGGGCCTTTTTAGGCTTGAAACAGCAAACTAAAAATCAGGCTTTTGAAATCCAACTTGGCAATTATACATTTGGAAACATCTTATGGTGCAAATAGTTGTTATTTGCAAGAGATTTCATCTCTTGATTTTCAATGTTTGTAAATGCCTGTAAAATGTATTAAATGAAGTTATTTGACAAAACCCAAACTATCAACAGCTCAAAAAGAAAATAATGGGTAAAAACTAGACCAATAAACAAACTGAACAGTTAAATTTATTCCAAAAGCCATGTAGAACAAAAATGCCATTTTAATAATAAAGTTTATAAGTCCATATTGTGGTACTTTTTACTTTTTCTTACCTGCATTGTGACATTTTAAAAGCAAATTTATGTTATCCCTTTAGGTTTGTGTCTTTAAGATATATTGACAGGGTTCTTTGTTCAAAAGAGTGAGAGTCTGCTTACAATCTTATTGATTAAAATTTATCTTTAGCATTTTTGACAGCAAGCTTCATAAAACCTGCTACAAAGGTGCCATATAGTATTTCTGCTTTATTTTTAACAGACATTCTATATTATGTTGTTTCAACTGTAAATATTAATAATATCCCACCAACACAACGTTTTTTCGACGTTCAGAGTTTTTTTTTAAATGAAGTAAACGTTGTGGGAATGTGTCCAAACGAACGTTAAGAAAACACGTCGAGGCCTTGTTATCGAAACGTAATGTAAAACGTAGCACTAACGTCAGAATTATCGTTAGGAAAAACCGCAATGCGACCAAATTTCAACGTCATTTGCAACGTACAAACAACGTTGATCACAGACGTCGATCTTAACATGTTTGACATCATTTTGGACGTCACTTCGAACGTTTTGTGACCGTTATTTTTTAACGGTGAGACGAACCACAATGAAACAAATTTACAACGTCACAGGTGACATGAAAATAACGTTTATTACTGACGTAAAATCTAACATTTTTAGACCTGTTTAGACGTCTTTTACACGTTTAATTAACGTTGTATATTTAACCTTCCGTAAAGCTGTAACGCAACCAGCTTAAGAACGTCATACGTGACGTAGAATTCATGTCGATTTCTGACGTCACATTTAACTTGGTTAGATAACTTGTTTTTTTTTAATTTTAACTTAACTTCAAACGTTTGATTAACGTTCTTTAGTAACGTTGAAACAAACCAAATGCAACTTATTTTAAAACGTCATAAATTACTTAAACCTACAAAAAATGTTGTTTAGTGATGTTAAAACTAACGTCTTTTCAGCCACTTTTGACGTCGTTCAAACGTTTTTCAATGCTATATTTCTAACGTCAAAGGTGACGTACGAACAAGGTTAATTACTTCCTTCGAGGCTTATAACTTGTTTTAGGCCATTTTGTACGCCAGAGCAAACGATTTGCTAACATTATTTCTAAACTTTGCGACCATCATTCATGTAACTAATTTACAACATGATACGTTACGTGCAATCAACATTAAATTCTGATATCAAAGCTAATTTCTTGGAGAACATTTTGGACGCCATTTTAAGCGTTATAATAACGTCATTTTACCGTTTTGACTGACTACAATGTTATATAATGAAAACGTAAATCGTGACGTAACAACAACGTTACCTTTTGTGACAAGGATAACTTTTTTATGACTATTTTATACATTATTTCTAACGTTTTAATAACGTCATTTCTCAACCTTATTGCAAACCTTAATGTAACCAATTTTGAACGTCATAGGTGACGTACATGCAACGTTAATTACTCGCGTCAAAGTAAAAGTACACTTGATTTCATTTCATACGTTGTGTTAACGTTTTTTCGTAGCATCAACGGTGATTTCTGACGTCAAAGCTAACTTATTTAAGACCGTTTTGGATGTAATTTTAAACGTTTAATAACGACGTTATTTCTTGACGTTGGGACAAACTAAGATCCAACTAACTGACAACGTCACGCGTGAAGTATAAATGACGTTGAAACTAAGGTCAAAGCTAACTTCTTTGAAAGCATTTTGGACGTGATTTTAAGCGTTTAAACAACGTTATTGTTTGGTTTGTTACTAACAAAAATGCAATCTAATTAGAACTTCACATGACGTAAAAACTACGGTGAATACTGACTTAGAAGCTTACTTGTGTTCAGAATTAGACTATTTTATATTTTATTGTCTCATCGGTCCCGCATCACTAATGCTGACTGGCTCCAGGTTGGAAAGTTTGGCCTGCGCGGGGGATTTATCCCGCTTTCGGCCGCGGTCACAGCCGCGCATTTTATAGAAAATGTGTTCAGCCGCGAGAATCTGACTCGAACAAACGGGCAAAACTTCAGCCGCGCAAACTTCTGTATGAAACTAAATTACCTAATAATGAGTAATACTGCTAAATAAATACGGGCTTTAACAAACTTTACTATTTACGAGAAGTATTAACATAATAGAAACGTCAGTATGGCTTCTGTAAAACTGACGTCACATTTATTCACTCATCACTCGTGTATGGCCATAGTATTCTATGGTATGACCGAAAATGTGTAACCTTAAATCAGGCCTGCAACTAAAATGGTACAAGGGCCAAAACAAGCACAATAAAAATTGGCGGGCCGCATACTGAAGTTGCATAACATTTTTTAACGCTAGTCTATAAGACGTATATAAAATAATGCATGATATAGAGTCACCTGCGCAACGGTAAAAACGCACAGTTCTGCGTTTTGGTCACGCATCAGTGGACAACGGTCACGTGTATAGCGACGTCAAATTAGGCAATATCGAGTAATATTGCATATTAAATGCTACACTATCCAACTTTTTAATCATTTACCTGCGCACTGCGCCCGCATACCAACCAAAAATTGCTCAGCGCTTCAAGTATTCTATGAACGCTGTAAACCTGTAAGTTTTTACAACTTTCGGTAGTCTGGTGGTTTATTTTCACCTGCGCAAGTTCAAGTCGAAATTTTATTTTCAGCCGAGCATTTTTTCAGCTGCAGAACATCCCCCCACCCCCGCGCAATATCCAAAGTTTCCAATCTGGGAGACTGGCTTAGAAGAAAAATGTTTATAAAAACTAAAATATAGGCTAATCTGACAGAGTACTTTCCCTATTTTGTATACTCAGTAAAGATAATCTTAATAATAACTCTTCCAAACACATAAAACAAAAATAGTAAACACCAAAAAATTTAGTATCAAACTGACAAATTGTATTTTTCTTCCTAAATTTTACTTACAATATGCAATCAATCTTGCTATATTTGTTGTTAGGAAGCCATTATAACATGCTTGAAAGAGCTAACTAAGTTGGTGGCGCTAAAGTGTTAAAATATTAAAGTTATTGGGGGTGGCTCATCGGTCCGGCCTGATCATAGATCCCGCTTTTTCCCTATAGATAAATAACTTGTTGGGAAAACGTGCAAACAAACTTTGCTCCTAATTTGAAAAATAGAAAGTTTGGTTACACTCAGGACCTAATAACACAAACATGTTATATAATTTTAGCAGTACGGTGAAACAATATACGATATCGGAAGTTGCTTTACCAGTTACTGGCAATTGAGCTAACGGAAAAGAAATTCAATAGCTCATGATACAAAACCATTAGTAAGTATGAATACAAAATTCTGCTGGTATTTACTGAGCATGGTAATTGCTTATGTCACGAAATGTTTAAGTAGCAAGTTTAAAGAATTAATTTGAAACAGCTGCAGATTTAGAAGCGTGGCCAACTTAAATACTAAATGAATGACATTTGCAAAAAGTTTAGTTTTAAAAATAGTTTCGATTACTTAAACGACCAAACGACAACAAATGTAGATTTACGGATATTAAGTGTAGAAACTCCGGCAATGTGCGAATAAGTTATGTTGTTTTCAACAGTTGTACAAAAAATTGTTATATTCCAATTTGAGACGTTTTCTCTCCATTATTAGAAACGCATAGCAAGTGGCCATCAAACTGTTGCTTCGCGCGTATCTCCCTCGTTTTAGTATGTTTTACATTATGGCATGGCAGTGTTTTGGGCAGCATTGTTTAGGCCGCGACAAAAACAGCTTGCCGACCACTGGCGTAGGCTAGTTGTATACGTATAAATGAGGAGGTTTGTTTTTCAGTAAGTAGCGCCTATGCAGTGCATAGTTTAGGCATAAAAAAAACGTTAGGTTGCTTAGGCAATATCGCCATACTTAGGCCTCCGACGATGGCGTAATGCTACCAGTAACATTACTAATTTACATGTTAATTGACATATTTATTTGTATAATTATCGCTTATAACAAGAGGCTAACAAATTTAAACCGTTGGGTTACAATGCAATCTGCAAAAGTGTAGGCTACCATAGTGGATTCTTAGTTTCTTGCATATTGTTAAACCACGGAATATTCAGATCAAATTTGCAGGTTATCGCGTTTATTGTGGGAGTAATTAATTTACATCTGCACAGCAACAGCAGTGGTCCTTTAGCAATAAAATTTAACTGGTAAATATTTTATTAACCTGGGCAATACAGGGTATTTCGTCTAGGAATTTATATATATTCCGTCGCGTCACCGAAAAAAAGCGTTAGCCGTGCGAGAAAAGTTATCACATGTGACATTATATAGCCCTGTTCGCGTAACTGGTTGATTTATTAAAAAAAATATAGCGGCTATATTGATATATTCAAATAAATTTGACAGATATTTTCCAATTACTTGGTTCATTACTGACCTTAATTGCACTTTCAGAAGAAAAAAATATATAATATTTTTGTAGTAATTTGATTTCAGCTTCGAGTAATTGTGTTTTGTTGTTCGAAGTGAAATTTCAAGATGACTCTTAAGGGCGAAGAAGATTCCCTGTACGATTTACTTGTTGAAAAATTTTCTGGATCCGGAAAGTACCAAAACATCTTGTTATTCTTGGGAATTTTTGCCAATTTCGTGGTTTCATTTTACCATCTTGGAGCGGTTTTTCTACGTATGTTTTTTTTTTGTTGAATAAGTATTTGTTGTGGTTTCTAAAGTATTGCCTAACTGCGAAAGTTTTTGTTATTTATATGGTAGAAAGATAAGATAGCCGAACAATTGACAACATCGGGGTTTTTATTTTTAAAGTCCTACTGAAGGGGAAACGATTTAAAAATATTGTTCGGGACACAATATTTTCAGACAAAAATTTATAAAAACTAACCCATTTAGTTTCAAGGCTAGCTTTAGTTAAAAAAATTTGCAAAACGATAATGTGTAGGCCTATAACCCTTTGTCAAATCAGCACAAGAGTAACAAAAAACTGTAAAAGTTTGACAAATATTTTATTCTCAGTTGAACTTCCGTCATCACGATGTGAGATTCAGATCGAAGGAAATATTTCACTTAGCGATCAATTTATAACATCTACGTTCATACCAATGAACAACGCAACAGGAGTGGGGTTTTTATTGGATTGCTTTATCTTCTAACAATTGTATTGAGAGAAATTCTGATTGTTTTGCGTTTTTGATATTTAATATCACTGCTACATTTTAGAACTGATTTAGCAATTCACGCATCAAATTTTTTTTCTTTTTTTCAGAAACTTGATCGCTGTCGGCAGTACAAGTTCGACTTTAGTACGTGTCAGCAGAACCGCTCATTGGATTGCATCGTTGGAGTGACACAAGCGACAGACAAACGTGAGACAATCCCTTGTGAGAATGGCTTTCACTACGACCGGTCGGAACTCAAAGAAACAATGACTACTCAGGTAAAAGAAACACAGTTTGTAATAATAGAATTCTACTCAGGTTGCACGCGAGCAGCTTAAATTTCTCAAAAAGAAATAAAATTCGCTAAAATTGTATTATATTATATTTTTGCTACATAAACTCGACCCGACATCGAAAACTTGCGACGTGTCCTCTAAGAGAAACTCTCTTTAAATTCATTAATTGACTTAATAAAGTAAGTAACTCATAGTAGGGCCTCTAATTACTTTTTCTTTGACTAGGGGGTAGGCAGCCACAGTCAAGGCCATGTTGTACATGAGACCAGAAAATATTGTTAAGCAGGGATGTCAAGCTTAATACACTGGGGTCCTCATGAGATAATTTGAGTACATCAGCGAGCCGTACAAGTACCTGAAATAAATTAAAAGCCTTTTAGATTTATTGTATCTGCACTGTAATTCATTTACCGGGTTAATACACGTATTGTCATATGTTGTAAGCATTTATAAATACCGGCGTCAATTAAGTGTTTAAGCGCCGATAATCACGATTGAGGAAAACGTTGCAAACGAACATATTTTACCGTTTTTATCCCCGTTTATCATTAAGATAAAATGCTGTATTCCACAATTTTCTTGAAATAATCACCTTCATCATTGAATTTCTATTTTCTTTTATCTGGATGAGACATTTTGAGATATTCAAAACAAATTTTAATCTGTTAAACGTGACTTTCCAGTGCATTTTGTTCGGTATGTCGGAGAGTAAGTTTTAACAACCTAACAAACAATAGGAAAACTACATAAATAAATTATAGAAAAACAAAACGTGTCAAAAGTTTTTGAATTAAATTCTTGTGTCAGTTGCTTAAATAATTTATATGATAAAATTCAAATAAATTTGTTTAGTCGCAAATTCTGACTTATTTCGAAAATACTGCACTTTACAGGTGCAACTAAATTTATTTTATGTCGTTATATGCTAGGAATTAAAGTAAGTATAAAGTTGTAGCTATATAATTCGATGCTTGACTTTCAGTGGAACTTGGTTTGCGATGACCTTTACAAGATGACGCTAACCTCCACAGCTTACTACTTGGGAGTCGCGTTTGGTGCGTCTTTGGGAGGAATGCTAAGTGACAAGTAAGGAACGTTAGAACCAAATAATAAAACAGTAATTTTATTTAGACATGCTTTTTATGCATCACTTCTGACAAGAAAGAAATTGGAATTTTGAACATGAAATTTTTGTTTGAACTGTTCAAACCTTATTGAATGTTGTTTTAAAACAAAAATGTAAAATAGAAATATTTTACCGGGTACAAAATCAATTTGATTAGTTTTTATATTTCAAAGCGCCTAAAAACCGGAAAAAAACTGTATTTTGGACTCAATAAAAAACAATAGTCTTTGTTTACATATTTAAGTTATTTAGTTTTCTCTATTTCAGGTTTGGTCGAATTATGGTGTGCAAGTTTTCGTCTTTGCTATCTTTCATCTTTACCCTGTCCCTGGCATTTTCGCCCAACTTTTACTGGGCAATGTTTCTCCGTTTTATGCTGGCACTCACCGTCATACCAGTGCAGGTGTCAGCGTTCGTATACGGTAAACCTCTAAATGTCGTTGAAGCATTTATTTTCTTTAACAAATATTAAAAAAATTACGTTAGAATCAATATTACAATGTTTATGACATACCTTTTGTCGTATGCAATACCTTTATTTGGGCGAGAAATTGTTGACCGATTTTCAAATTGATTATCTGCAGAGTCCATTTCGAAATCCAAACAATGCATTGTAGAACATACGTCTTAATGCGCTGTTTGTGATTTCTGTTTTTACCTAGGTTATTATTTTGGTAAAACTATCATAGTAGGCTACGGTTGATTACTAACTAGTTGGTACTAATCAAGTGCCTAAAAGCTTGCAATTTTCAAACAAGAACCAATGAATTAAGCGACAAACATCATAAAATTGACCTATTTGCTTTTCATTGTACATTTTAAATTAAAACAATCAGAAAACTGATACGGCTTTTTGCTAATTTGGCGTATAGGACTTTCATCTTTGCCAAAAGTGCACTTTTAAATTGCCAATTAGGCCGACGGGATGTTTTACTATCTCTGGTGTTAATGCTGGTAATATTGTTTATATTGTTTAACGGTATTCTTATTCTAAACCTCGATATCTTCCTTAAATTGCCAACATCGCTTCCTACAGTTACGGAGATCAGCAAGGCATCGTTGCGTCACTACATGGCCCCAATTTACGGGTATTCGTTCAGCATCGGCTGTATCATCATGTCCGGATTGGCCTACGTTTGGCCACAATGGAAAACAATGGAGATTTCCTTCTCAGTTTTCACTATACCTGTGGTGCTCTGCATGTTCCTTATTTTGCCCAAGTCGCCGAGGTAAGAGTGACAGTTTGTTCGACGCAGTAAAGGTGTTAATGTTTCCATTGCGTCCTTCGTTTGTTTTGTTGACATCGCAGGTGGTTGCTGTCTAAAGGAAAAACGGAAGAAGCTCGCCAGACATGTCGCTTGATGGCGCTCAGGAACAATACGTCACTGCCCGAGGGAATTGTCGAACGCGTCCAACGACAGACTAACTTTAAGGTAGGTTACAAATCCTATTGAGCAAGATGACGAAAGAATGGTGTATTGTCATGTATTATTGCAAATAAAAATACATCGACATTAAGATTCCGTGATAAAAAAGAGTTGCCAAATGCTAAATGCTTCGTTGGGAAACGTATTCAAACGCAAATCGAACTTCATTTCGATTGTTCCATGGTGTGCAGTACAAGGTCGCCAACATACCGATTGTTACCTTTCCCGTACATTGTAAGCCTGAAAAAGGAGGCACACACGTCAGGGGTTACCAAACTCTTTTGGTCTGTGGCCCAAGTGTCTATTTAATAGAGATTCGTGGTTCACCACGTGCTCAAACATATTCTATCAAAACTTAACTTAAAAACGCAAGGTTGGCAACGATGCTACTCGCCCACTTTGAACTGCCATCTCCAACACAGCAGCTAAAACCCATTGTTAGCCCTTTCTTACTAAATAATTATTGTTTTTTTAAAACAAAGCGCATAATATCTACAGTATAACAAAACAGTAGAATCTGTTCAAATGGCTCTGTGGCACATTGAAAACTTCATGGTGGCCTAGTATTGGGCCATGGCCCTCAGTTTGGAAACCACTGCATTAAGTCAACGATATCTGATGCAAATCACGTGTAATAACATAGTATTAAGATAACAATATAACAAAAAAATTCAGTAAGTAATATCCTTTCCGAAGTTTTCCGAAGACAATCTACTACACAAGATAATACTTGTCGAAATAAGTCCAAAGCTCGTCGAAATAAGTCCAAAATGGCCTAATTGACATCTAAATCGGCCAAAATGAGGTTAAAATATGGGGTTTTCGGTTTAGGCCACTTAGACATTATGAAGCCTATTTAGGTGCTTCTACGATGGTTCTAGGTTTTATTTAGATTTAGATTGTATTTCGACTATAAGCTATTAATCCTTGTTTGGTCTTATTTTGACCTGCGCTTCATTTCATTGTGATGTGGTTCGCAATTCTGTCTTATTGCTGTTGTTATAAATACCAAGGTTTGCGATAAAACATGACGTGCCATCCATAACACAAATGGGGTAAATACCAAAAATGGAAACCTTTAGTTGGTAATGCTGATTAAATCCAATCAATTTTGAAGTATTAAATGGAAAATGACAAAATTGTAATTATTTAAGCCAAGTTGTGGTGAGATTAACTTGCTGCGTGTGAGGCTCGAGTTAATTTCTTAATCTTAATGGATTTTCGTTTTTTGTCAGGAACCAACCGCATCCATCAGGGAGTTACTTAAGCATCCACTTACAAGGTTCATCCTAATATGCAATACAATGGTATGGGCATCTTGCAGGTTAGTAACTTGGGTCAATATATCAATTGTTATGCTGGGTTATAGTATATAATATATGACTGGGCAAACAAAATTGCACAGTTAACAAGCTTTTTTAAATTAAGAATTTTCTAAAGATGAACCCCGGGAGCAAAACAATATATGGAAATTTTTTAATTGATCTGAATTTCCTAATTTTTAATTTCATTTTATATGACTAAAATTTTGTACAACTAACCATTTAATATGTTTAAGTTCCCTTGTTCATTTAAGTTTCGTCAAAATATTTAGGTATGGGCTAATATTAGGTATTTTTAAATCTGCTTTGTATGCACAATGCGATTTTGGAAAGTAAATATATTTATTTATGAATAAAACCAAAAAAAATGCGGAACGGAAATTTTCCAAACTCTTTAATTAAGAAAGTTTCCATCTTTATTTGAATACAACAACCTGAATACATCTGTTAATAATTTAATTTGCGACCTTGTTTTAAATTTATCTGAATATCTTACTTTTTAATTTATTATGACTAATTATTTATGACTAAAATTCTTTACAACAACCATTCAGAAAAATGTTTAAATTTTAAATAATAGTTCGTGTGCTTTGTCACCAGTCTTCTCTACTTTGGTTTATCGCTGAACGGAGGAGGCTTGGCTGGAAATATTTTCGTCAATCATGCGCTAGGTGGCGCTGTGGAACTTGCCGCTTGTTTTCTGAGCTCATGGCTTCTCATTAAATTTGGAAGGAGAAATGTTGTGGTGGCATCTCTGACGCTATCGGCCGTGTCTTGTCTCCTCTCAACAGCTGTAATTCAACTTGGAGGCGGTAGTAAAAGTAAGCTGAGCTAAACTAATAATATTGTGGAGTTAAATTTCCATGTCATTAGATTTGTTTCAAGTTGTACTAAATGAACTGAATTTTGCAGCTGACAATTAGAATATATCTTACATTTGTTTTCGCAAATTATTTTACTACAACCTTTAAAAAAATAGTATTCTCTATAATTTAGCGGAACATTCAACAACCATTTAATTCTAAGGAAATGTTTTAAGAACTGCAAAGCGAAACATAATTGTTACGTCACTGTAACGCATGACGTGTAGAGTTGTCCTATATTTACGGCCACATTGAACAATTTTAAAATGTCAGCGCGATGCACCAACAGAACTAAGAAACAAAAAAATGGTTTGTATTTAACTATAGGCCTATTTATTGCATGAAGGCCTATTTCTTGCATTTGGTTAAGACCGAACTTTTTTAACAGGCAAACTGGACAAGTTTAAAAAGTTCTTTTTTAACAGGCAAACTGGACAGGTTTAAAATAACTATTTAGGTAAAATAATGTTGTCATTTAATTGTCGATAGCACTTGGCAATCATGTGACAAATCACGCAAAATCGATTATTGATGTGTTAAAAGTTCACAGTCTTTTTGAAGATTAAACATGTAACTGCGACAGCTTTATTTGCATAGAACATTCTCAACAATTTGAGGGAAACACAGAATAAGACCCAAA